>NW_006203628.1:299179-349047 GCF_000334495.1 Tupaia belangeri chinensis
GGGAGAATTAAAAATAAAAATAAAAATAATAAAATAAAATATATCTTTATAAAAAGCAGCCAGAGAAAAAGGATGCATTTTCCACAGGGAGATGAGAAACAAAATTAAGACTGTTTCATTTGTTGTCAGAAACAAGGAAGCATGGTAAAAATGAAATAACATCTTTAACATAAAAGAAAGAAAGAAAAAAAAAACCTTATTAACCTATCTTTATACCAAGTTAGCAAATTCTTCTTCACAAATTAAAGTAAACTAAAATAATTGAGATAAATGAGAGTTAAGAGAATTTGGCTTTATCAGTCCCTCACCAAAAAAATACATATAATAATAATAATAACATATGAGGGAATCTATTTAGCCTGAGGATTATCAAACCCAATAAAGACTGAATCTACAAAAAGGACTGAGGACACTTATCAGTGATAAATATTTAAGTAAATATATTAAGATATTGTGTTTTCTATCTTAATTTCTTTCTTTTCTTTCTTTCTTTTATTTTTTTATAGATATTTCCTATAGGACATATGTGCTTGCCAAAGAGACAGAGAGATATTTCCTATAGGACATATGTGCTTGCCAGAGAGACAGAGACAGAAAGCAAGAAATCACCCTCTGGGCAGGGGGATGGTGATGCTGCAATCCCTTCTCCTCCATTCTTCTCATGGGATCTTGCTCATAGGGTGTTGGGGCACCCAGACACACACACACACACACACACACACACACACACACATGCACATACACCCAGCGTGTTTTTTTAAGCCACTGGGTCTGGGACTCAAACTATGGTTGACCACATGGGAGGCCAGTAATGTAACCATTATGTCATCTGCTGGTCCCTATCTTAATTTCACTAATAAAGAACTGACAGAAATAAAAGTTCTGGAGTTTATAATATATATTGTAGTAAGATAAATGACAGCAATAACAAAAACAATGAGAATTATAATGAAATTATGACATTATAATTTTATTTTGTTTGCCAGAGGGCTCATGCACTTGCCAGGGAGAGATGGAGAGACAGAGAGAGAGGGAGAGAGAGAGAAAGCACCCTTCAGTGGGGTAAAATCATACTGCAATTTCTTTTCCTTTGTTTCTGCACCCCATTATAAATTTCTTACCACTTACTTGATACACTGTAACATAAATTACATATACACTGTTACATTTTAAGTATGTATATTATAGTCTTCAAAACAAGTACTTAAAGAGCAAAAGAATGAATAGGAAAAATAAAATAGGATATTTAAAAGTATTTTATTTGGAACCAGCAGGTGGCACGTGGCTATAGCTCTGGATTCTCACGTTGCTGACCATGATTCGTGTCCTGGACCTGTGGCTTGAAAATCATGCTGGGTACCTGGGTTAATACTTCACTAACCCAAAAGAAGATACAAAACAGAAGCAAAAATCAACTTGACAGACAAATCTAACTGAGTTTGTCACACTGGTAGAGGGAGAAATTATGTATATACTATTTAGAAAAAATACACTTAGATGCAAATATGTAGGCAGATCAAAAGAAAAAAATGAAAAGTATTTAATAAAATACATAAAGGGACTGAGAGTTAATGTAATGGCTATGTTGCTGGACTCCCAGGTAGTCCACTATGGTTCAAGTCCTAGACCTGGTAGCTTATAATCATGCCAGGTGTGTGTGCCTGCGTACCCAAGATCCTAAAAGGAGAATGGAAGAGAAGGGATTGAGGTGTGGCCATCCCCCCGGGGGTTGATTTCTCACTTTCTGTCTCTCTCTTGTCTTTTCTGGCAAGCACAAGTGCCCTATAGGAAAAAAAAAAAAAAAACTCTCAGAAAAAAAAAGAATAAAATTCATATAAAATTTAGTGTATGGTTATGAAAATATAAGAAAAAACTGGTCTCAGGACAAGAAATATTCCATCAGTGAGGTGGGAAACTTTATAATAGAATCAGTTCATGAGGAAGAAAATATCGATCATATATGTGTAGACAATTTGTAGAGTCCAGTACACAAAGAAAAGAACTGTCAGATCTAAGGGAAAATTAGCCAAATTCCAAACTATGGTGTCAGATTTTTCTTCTTTTTAGAGACATGTTTGCTATAGGGGTGTGTGTGCTCACTAGAGAGACAGAGAGAGACAGAGACAGAAAGCAAGAAATCATCCCACAGAGGGAATGGAAATGCCAGAATCCCTTCTCCTTCAGCCTCCTCTTGGGATCTTGGACACACATGCACACGTGCCCAGTGTGTTTCAAGCCGCCAGGTCCTTGAACTGTGGGAGTCCACCAATGTAACCGTTCCACCATCTACTGGCTAATGTCCATTTCTCTGGTATTATCCTGGATGTTGGTTGATATCCCATCCTCTAAGTAACACAGATATACCTCATCTTCACATTCCACACATTCCATTCCATTCTCAGAGCAATGGTTAGTGATTGCATTAGCCTTTAAAGTAGATGGTACTTGCCCTCTGTCTACTCTTCTTCTTGAAAAGCCTCACTGAGGTGTTGGTTCTGACCCTTGAGATATGAGAATTCAACATTCCTAGACTAAATGTAAGGAGTTGAGAAATAGAACACACATATTCTTTTCCTAGAATAAATAATACCTTAAGAAAATGACCCGTGTGTGTGTGGTGTGCGTGTGTGTGTGCATGTGTGTATTTCAAAGGTGTCTCTAAAAGTCTAGTAATATGTAGAACTTGGCAGGACGTTATGGGAAAAATGGACCCCTGGTCTCAACATTTTCCTGCTCAAGCTCAATACTGTTCAGAAGTCAGTTTCGTTGATGGGGGAAGGGGCTGAAAAATTACAATCAGGGAAGGAAAGCAAATCTTTTTATTAGGTAAAACACATAAAATGCAAAACCAATTGGTAATGTCGTTCCTGATAGATACAGTAACAGTCATGAAGGCTGTAGAGCACTACTAAAGTATTTATTTGACATTTATTAAACAGAGTTTAATGGCAGTGACATTTTAATCTAATTCATCAGTTTAATAGTTTTCATGAAAATGCTTCATTTACTTAGATGCTCTATGTATCTTTCCTATTCTCACTAATCAATTTTGTTCATTTGCTATTGAAATAGGTTGTCTTGAAATAGTGCATTTGAATCAGAAGAATATAGCTTCAGAAAGCATTATCATTAAAAACCTATCTAGATTAAGAAGTAGTAAGTAATTATAATTTTACAGGATTATTTTTTCATTTGTCTCAATGACGGTAAATCATTAGGGCTGAGAATCCATCTGTGTGGATCTATAGATACACGCTAGAGGTCATCTTTGGAAACATAATCATACATTATTATGAAGTACTAATTTATAATGGGTTTTCTTCCTTAAAAAAATCTTTAGTAGTAATCTCTTCTAATGAACATGATAAATCTGATCATCATCAAGGGAGTTTTAGCTTACGAGTTCTTTGCCAAAGCAGAACCCCTAGGGTGAAATAATAAGTAGACAAATGATGTTGTTCTGCTCTTTAGGGGAGATATTTTGTGCCTAAGTTATTCCTGTGCTGACCTTACAAATTCAAGTACCTAAATTCATAAGCAATCAAACAGTAAACAGCCTGGGCCTAAGTACCATTTGTGTTTGCTGACTGTTGTCCCTGTGTGAGTGGAAAGTGGTTGAAGGCATACCCCTGTGTTCCCTTAACCTGTGAGGATCTCAAAAATGGCCATACAGAGATGAGATGGTTTTAAATATGGATTTTGGTGATGTAAATATTACATAGAAATTTGTGGTGTTATTATCTTCTGGCAACTTTTTGTAAAGTTGTGTAGTAAAATTGGTCTGGTCTAAGGTAATATTTTCCTTTAATCATTTTAGATGGATTGCTTCTGAAAGAAGTTATTGGGTCATCTGGAACATCATGATGCATTTTTTTTTTTTGAAGAGGTTTTTGCTATAGGGCACATGTGCTCGCCAGACAGAGAGAGACAGAGAGATAGAAAGGGAGAAATCACTCCCCAGGGGGGATAGCCACGCCGCAATCCCTTCTCCTCCATTCTCTTCTTGGGATCTTGGACATGCACGCTCATGTGCCCTGCGTGAGTTTAAGCCACCAGGTCCGGGACTCAAACCACGGTTGACTACATGGGAGTCCAGCAACATAGCCATTACGCTAACTGCTGGTCCCACATCATGATGCATTTTTACATGGGAAAACAGAAAAATACATCATGACTTTCCTGATGACCTAATATATAGTGTCTTTAGAGAAGGCCAACTGGCTGGTTATGAAGTACCATCATAAGTCAACCTTGATCACTGAGCCACCTGTAGAAACTTAAGATTGTCAGTATCCAGTATTTCTTGGACTTAAATTGATAATAGGAATTACTAGCTACTCACTGTAGCACAGGTTAGAATATCAGTTTACTTATTTAAACAGAAGAGCATTGCCATCAGGTAAAACAGTCATCCAGTGGTCCAGGGTTACTCTCTTTAAAGAGAAACTTCCATGTTAAAGTGGAATATCAGATTTGAAAACAGAACAAGAGAAATCATTAATAAGATATGGATTTTTATGTATAAATTAATAAGATCAGGCTTTTATGTATAAATGCACAATTATCTGTTTATATTTATCAATTTATAGGAATTGATGTGCATAAATGCACAATTATCTGTTTATATTTATATTTATCAATTTATAGGAATTGATGTGGAAGAGAGATAGAATTTCTATCCTAGCTGGGGACATTTCTCCTGGATCATGTTTTGGTGAGTTTTCTCAGTATTCAGTGATCTACTGATGAATGCTTAACAGTTGCTCTTAAGGAAAAGCCATCCTAATTTGAAGCGCTTGCCAATTTCTGTGGTATAAATATTACCACATGGAGAAGTTCAACTTACCAATAAATGTATAACTATAATCCAATTCTCAGAAGCCATCACCGGCTGGTTCTATCACATCACTGTAATGCCTACCTTTTAGACACTATTTTATATGCCTCTAATACTGAAATCCTATTTCTTCTGAATGTTATCATTACATATTTTAAATAGATATAATTATAACACCTTCATGTTTTGATACCTAAAAAGACATTTTATATTTTTTTCTTCCAATTTGTCACAACCTAATTGGATTTTGTGATGTAATTTTCAAAAGTACATCTTAATTCCATATTCTTAGGCAGCTTCTTCATCATTGTGTTTACATATTTTCTTTCTTTCTTTCTTTCTTCTTTCTTTCTTTCTTTCTTTCTTTCTTTCTCTTTCTTTTTCTTTCTTATCGTCTTTCTTACTTTCTATTTATTTATTTATTTTAGTCTGCTATAGGGAATGTGCTCACTGGAGACAGAGAGAGAGAGAGAGACAGAGACAGAGAGAAAGAAAGTGAAAAAGCACCTCCCAGAGGGGGTGGACATACTACAATCCCTTCTCCGTTCTCTTCTTGAGATTTGGGGCATGCATGCTCATGGACTCAGCATGGTTTTCAAGACTCCAGGTCAGGAACTTGAACTTCACAGTCGGCCATGTGGAATCCAGCCACTTTAACCCCCATGACACCAGCTGGCCCAGTTTCCACATATTTTCTCTTCCAGTGTTCTAAAGTGTTATACCACAGCACCAAAATCTCTGAAAAGTGGAATCAACATTTTAACATGTTCGTCTGGAGAGGGTGTTGAACTTAAAAATTTCTATCCTAAAAGCCTTGCTATTTCCTTAAAGTTGAAAGCTTCTTTTATTAAAATATTTATTTTAGATATTGATCAAATTAAGTCAAAATAGAATTGAGAAACTGAGAAGAAATGGTTTTATATATTATAAAAATGCTTGTTTTATGGACTTGGTTTGGAAGGGTGCATTTCTGGAAGATTGCTTTTCTCTAGTTTTGACATCTAGTAAGCAGATTATTTATGGTGGTAGTTCCCAACCCTCAAGTCTAGCAGAATCCCCTAGTGAGGTTAAATTTGTATTTAATCACTCCGTGTGCTGCTAATTGCCAGCTGAGATTGAGAAATATTTACATATGACACCCACAGCAATTTTTGTCTTAGGACCAAGAGGTCAACAAAACAATAACAAAACAACACAAAGCAAAACAAAACACCTAAGAGTGTCATTTGAGTATTAGTTTGAAGTGTCTTAATAAATATTCAGGTTTTAAACACTGGGCAGCAATTTCTTTTGTTGTTTAATTGGCTAAAGTATGCATGATCTCTCCAGAGAGAGACAGAGATTAAAAGAGAGCAAGTGAAAGTGAGAAAGCATTCTCTAGGAGATGGTCACACTGCACCCCTTCTTCTCTGTCTTCTTTTGGGATTTTTGGGCATGCATGACTGTGTGGGTCCGCTACAGGGTCCAGAACTCTAACCAAGTGGTTGGACTGTGTATGATCTAGTGGCTTTAACCATCTCACCACCAACAGGCACATTAGCAGTCATTTGAACACTAGTATTTGTAAGCTAAAAGAAGAGAACACTATTTCTTTATTTTGTTAAAGAATTATTTATTCAGTTTTATTAATTCAATCATTTATTTTCATTTGACCAGAGAGAGAGCAAGAGGAAGTGAAAAAGCAAGCCACCAGGTCTGGGATTCCAACCATAGTCTGCCAGCGCCTTAACCACCTCGCCACCTGCTGGTCCCAGAAAATACTATTGCTATTTCTTTCTTTCTTTCTTTTTTGGCGAGGTTTTTTTGCTATATATAGGGCGCATATGCTCACCAGAAAGACAGAGAAAGACAGAGAGACAGAAAGCGAGAAATCTCCACTCAGGGGGGATGGCCACACTGCAATCCCTTCTCCTCCACTCTCCTCTTGGGATCTTGGGCACTCACGCACATGCGCCCCGCTTGAGTTTAAGCTGCTGGGTCCGGGACTCAAACCTCAATTGACTACATGGGAGTCCAGCGACATAGCCATTATGCTAATTGCTGGTCCTTCTATTACCATTTCTTAAGTAACCAAAATTATTTCCTTACAAAACATGTGCAATATTTGTGGGCAATTAACTTGTAGCAATGAATGAATCCTCAGAATTTAGATTCAAACTGAAGAATTCCATTCTTCTCTATTTCATACTAATTTTCTCACGGACCTTTTTTTTTTTTTTTTTAAAACAAACGGGAAAATCCCAGCTTTGAAAAGAGATGATATCATTGAAGGATTATATAGTGTCATCATGAGCTAGCAGTGTCTTCGTTTCTCTTTAAAATTTAAACTATCTTGGAATGTTCCGGTTTGCTCTCTGCAGCTATGTAGGCACCTCGGTGCACACTTTGGGAATCATAGACTTATAAAACAAATTTTATGTGAATGGCTAAAGAAAAAAAAAAATCCAAAACAAGGTACTAAGGGTCAACAATTTTGATGAGAGCCAGGATTGCTTATTATATTTTGGTTTTCTCAGTTTTTCAATGACAACGTTGAAGAACATTGTGATGATGAATGTATGATGGTAACAACCATAAAACTGGCTAAGATTTTACTAAATTACCCTAATTATTTTTTTGTAGCAAATCTAAGAAGTAAATACTATTATAATGACAATTTTTTAAAAAAACATGGAAATTGGAGGCTCAGAATTTTATTAATAATTACCTCTTGGGCTAGTAAGTGGCACAGCTAGAAAAGGAAGGGGTTCTGCTTGAATTCACAGACTATGACCATGGCAAGAGCTACGGAGGCAAAGGGAATATGCAACGACCCTGTTCCATGGGCAGGTTTTCGCACTTTCTCTTCTCCTTTGGCTCTCTCTCTGAAGAGAACATGACTCCTGTGGCAAATAAAAAAATGAAAAGAAAATTGACAGGAGGTGGGGGTCGGTGACTTCAGTGTAAGAAGACAGATAAAAATTGGAGCCATGAGAAAACAAAGGATTCCTGACACAGGCACGGATCTTCTAGAATTGGTAAGAAAAACACGTGCAAAGTCCCACTAGATCAGAGGACTGGAACCCAGAGCCCAGGCGTGCGTGTGAGAGTGTACATGTACACCCATATACATTCATAATCCCAGGTATCACTGGGTTAAGGTCATGTCCTATTGTAAATGAGAATTAGAATAAAAGGCAAAAACAAGAAAAACTGTTACAAGTGGAGGGATAAATGACGTTAAAAGTGAAGGAAGGGAGAAGATAAGAAGATGTAGCAACTTCTGCCATTTTGCATCTTCCCTAAATCTATTTATTGCTATTGTCCTTTACTTGCTATTTTGAAATCCTTTAACATTTTTCTTAACATAACCTTTGTCTCAAATACACTGTTACATTTAAATACATAGTTTAGATGAAGGATTTTTTCTTTTTAAAGTATGCTTTTCTTATTAGGGTCTGTATATTACCTCAAACATATTAGATGGGGTTCCATAACTAACTGGGACCGGACGGCAGTTCTGGAGTTTTGGAATAGCCTGTGTACTGTTGAAAGTCTGTAATGACAGTGCTAATTTGTATTTATGAAGGAATGTCAGAAAATAAAATTGCATGTAATGTCAGAAATATCAGAGTATACATTAATTAAATCATTAAAGATCCTCCAGAGCATTAGCTCTAAAGCTTCTTTATCTGACATTAGGCAGGGAAAGGATAAGAAGCAATTACATGTTGCCAACGATCCCCTCTATTTTGTGCCTGTCCTCTTCCTCCCACAAGACCTTATCTTAGGTTATTAAGTTCTTGGCACATGTGCTATTAGGCTGCATTTAGATGGGGAAGTGATCCATTCCTAACGACCATGAGATGTTTCTTTTGATACGTCCCTGTGTTTTTTTCCTATGCTTCACCCTGCTGGGGGTGGTCTTTTTGCATCTCTGTACTCCATGATTTAAATGAATGTCGTTTTTGGCACGTAGAAGTCATTTCGTAAGTGTGTGCTGGATTAATTAATACAATGCTTTCCACATAGGTGTATATTCTATTCTCTAAACAGTTCACTTAATGTACCTTGAGTTACGATCATCTGATTGAGCATCTTCAGGTCAGATTGGCTTTGCATGGAGACACTGACGACTATTGAGAGAATTATCTAAGTGGGCTCCCTGTCTCCGATATATCAACCTCTTTGATCTGCCCACTAAGGTTTATTTATTTCCGGAACCAAGTCCTAAATGACTCAAGTCACTGAACTCCAGTCACAATGAACTGCACACAGACTGTTTCTTCACTCTGACTCTTTTCTCATTTCTCTTTCATTTTGCCCCTCTTAGCCCCTGCCAAACCTCTCTTCCTCCTGGAAGGTGGTGCAGACGGCACTTGTGCACCTTCTCTCAGTCTCCATGAATTGACAGCATTTTAATAACTCTTTCCTTTTTGTGTCCAAAATCCTGTGCTTTGATTTTTGCATAGCATTTGTTTTGCCTACTGCGATGGGTGAGTTTTTTGCCTGAAAGTTACTGTTTGTTAAATAATTGAACAAACGTTCTATCGCTCACTCTGAAGCGAAATTAGTTAACATATAATTCATTATGCAATGCTCAATATTATTTTATTAAATAGCATGAGAATAGATCACTGTTTTAAATGGTTACATTTTTTTTCTTGAGAGGTTTTTGCTATAGGGTGTGTGCTCTCACCAGACAGAGACAGAGAAACAGAAAGCGAGAAATCACCCCCTGGGGGCATGGCCATGCCGAATTCCCTTCTCCTCCAGTCTCCTCTGGGAATCTTGGGCACGCACGCACACGCGCCCAGCGTGAGTTTTAAGCCACTGGGTCTGGGACACAAACCGTGGTCAGCTACATGGGAGTCCAGCGACATAGCCATTACGCTAGCTGCTGGTCCCTTAGATGATTACTTTTTGAAGTAATTCTTTGTGGAGTAACTCTTTACCCTAATTGAAGAAAACTTATGAGAGCAGGCCTGCCAATGTAGGAGCAAATACTACTTTCCTCTCAAAGGTCAATCAAAGCTACCTTCCTCAAAGGATAGTGTCATCCACTGTGTTTTGTGCATGTGTGTTAAGCAAATACAGAAATTCAAAATAAAATAAAAATGTATTTATACTTTTAATATATGTACACATATATGTGCAAGTATATATACATTATGTGTGTGTGTATATATATGTGTGTGTGTGTATATATATATGTGTGTATATATATATATATATACACACATATAATTTTATATTTGGGAAACCACCCATTTTTCAAGTTTGTTTATTTATCTACCAGTGAGAAAGAGAGAGAGACAAAGATATAACAGCCTCTTCAGAGTCTTGATGTCACAATCCACCCCAAGTATCAGCCAGCCCCGGAACAGTCACACACAAAGCCCAGTGTACTCAGAGAGGTCTATGGATTGAACCAGCAACCTTCCCACGTGAGTCTATCTTGCAGAGCATTCCACTTTACTGGTGGGCCATCTTCTGGCCTTTTTGCCCAATTATTTCTTTAAACTCCCTTATTTTCTGTCAATCTATACCATTTATATTCTATAAAATAAGTAGGCTTCTTGAATAAATGGAGTCTACATTTCTTAAATATATATAGTAATAGAGATAATGCTTTGTAAGTAAGAGGTAATTGGCAGAGAAAGCTTAATATATTGCTATACGTGGCCCAAGTGGTAAAGTGTGTGTGTGTGTGTGTGTGTATGTGCACGTGCACACACGTGCATGTGTGTGTTTACAAAATGTGTTTTAACGTAGATCGAAGTCAATTGTATTCATTGATGTTGTTTTCCGCAGGTTTCTTTTGTGTATGAAAATGCCACTCTTGGATAGGGGAGGCAAAGAGCGGAACTGAATAGGTAATAATGCTAATTTACCTCTTCCAGGAGAAGTGCAAAAGTGCCCTTCTGTATTTACCACGTTAGAGGAGGAAAGTGATGCAGGCGTTTGCTATAGAAAGAGATGGTAAAAAGGAAAATTGATCTTTGTCTCTGTTTGTCCTCTTTTGTGGATGTGGGAACAATATTGAATGGCTTCTGGCAACTACTAATCAATCGCTATCTTCCTTCTAACAATCTTTTATATCATTGTTTGGTAGTCTTTTATTTCTTTCTCATGACATCCTTTATTACTACTATTCATTCACTCAAACATTTATTGAGTGCTTACCTTGTGGTCCACACTGTGCTAGGTGTTACATGGAGTACATGTAAGTATCGAAGAAGAAAATATATGGTTTTTACTTTAAAGAAAACATCAGTCAGTCCTATACTCAGCATGACCTATTGAAAACACGTTAATGTACTCATAAGAGCTGAAATTAATTTGTCTATTATTGTTTCAATAAAAATGTGCATAAAATTTCTACTTGGAGGTTTATCAGCTTATTTTCCATCATTTTTTGCTTTCTCTCAAATTGTCCTTAGTTTCTTTAAAATGTAACTAAAATTCAATATTATCTAAGATTATGAAATATTTTCCTACATTAATTCTGTTGCTATTAATCTATCTGAAAGTAGTGTTACATTAAAAATAAACTTTTTGCTCTCTATTACAAAGCATCACATTAATAACTAAGCATAGAATTAATAATTGTAATGAAGATAAAATACTTCTAAGTGTTTTCACTCTGTCTGGTACCTATAGGGTCATTGGGGAATCTGAAAAGAGCTCTCACAGTGATCCATGTAGCAAAGAACTGAACCAGTAGGAAAGGGTTGGGCAGAAACTTGTGCTGGCTGGAATTGGTGCACATGTTTAGGAAACTAAAGTATTAAGAATGAGGAAGAAAGAGAGTTGAAGGCAACAGCTGAACAAGCTTTGGAGAAATCACTAGGTGAAGAATTGTTGGGATATTTTTAGAACCGCACGATATACAGTAATCCTATTCCTTCTCTACATCACCCTTACCTAAAGACTCCTTCAAAGGCATCGGTAAACAAATACATATGTACATTACTTTTTCCTGTTTTTTTTTTAAATTTTTTAAAGATATTTGCCATAGGATCTGTGCTCTTGCTGAGAGACAGAGAGACAGTGAGAGGGAAAGTAAGAAATCACCCCCTGGGGGGGATGGCCACATCAAAATCTCTTTTCCGTTCTTCTCCATGTGTTCATGCATGCCCAGCATGAGTTTCAAGTCACCTGGATCTGGGACTCAAATCGTGGATGGCCATGTGGGAATCCAATGCCTTAACCACATGCCACCTGCTGATCCCCGTAAGTTAATTTCAGAAGAAAATTATAATTGGTAAGAAGAAAATTATCATTGGTAAAACAACTGCATACTGGAGCTATTTGGATATCAAAAAATGGAAAAATGTACAGTACTAGAATATGATGAGAAGGCCTCAATTTTAGCTTTGTATAACTATTGATTTAGTAATCAAGTGATGACCTTTTTATTTCTCATAAAAAAAAGGCAGCAGACCTTCATGAAAATGGTTTTATTTAAAGTAAATATACATGAAATTCTGATTTAAAAGTCTCAAGAGTGGCCCAAGCAGTTATTTTTTTAAATGTCCTAAGAAGGTTCTAGTAAACATCTTTGAACCACTGCTGAGCATCCTGACAGTCTCCATGTCTATGAGAAAGTTCTAGTTAAGGTGATGTGATGACAAGCGTAGTAACTGCTGGATTTTAAATTACAGTAGAAGAGGTTTGTCCATTTTAAAAAATATACATAGGCACCTAAAATAAATATTGACACTAATACTTTTGTGAGCTTTTATTTATACTTTAATTAATTGAACATTATATTTGCTCTTTCTTTTAATTATAAGGAATAACTATCTTTATAGTTTATATCTTTAATGAGGACTTTAATGACATCTCCTCTGCTGAGATTATTTAATTATTCATCAAATGGTTTCTTTTAATTTATTTACTTATTGGCAGTTTTTGCTGTAGGACAGGTGTGTTTTCTGGAGAGAGACAGAGAAAGAGAGAGGAAGTGAGAATCCCCCACCCCTAGGGGGGATGACTATGCCTCAATCTCTCCTCCATTCTTATCTTGGGATTTGGGGGCATACATGTACATACTCCGGGAGAAGTTTTCAGCCCACTATGTTCAGGACTCAAACCATGATGTTGACCATGTAGGTTTCAGCAGTCTTAACCTCTGGACTGCCAGCTGTCACTCTTGTGATGTTTTTATAACCATTAACCAAGTAGACTAGTGTGAGCTAGGAGGAGAAGGTAGGGCAGAGGTATACACACTAATTATAACTAGGTTTTATATTTGCATATATGTTTAGGAAACACGATTATTAAGAATGGGAGATGAAGAAAGTTGAAGGCAACTGCTGAACAAACTTTGTATAAAAAACTTACATGTTTTCAAATATTTATGTTTGCTAGAACAGTTTAAAAGTATAAGAATTCTTTTTTCTTGAATGGTTGAATGAATTCCCTAGTAATCCAACTAGACTACCACTTTGTTCTGTAGTTCTGTAACTAGATTTTTTAAAAATATTGACTCTCATATGTTAATCAAAAATTCTGTTTTTCAATTCAGTTAATATCATAACATCATTATAACACCATCATAATATCTTTATTGTGTTCATATTTTCAAAATGTTTATTTTATGCATAAGATCTTCTTATAAAAACTTAATTCATTGGAAATATGAAGTCACAACTGCTTTGCATTTTTTTCTGTTATGCACTTTTTTCCAATTTTCTTTTTCTGCAATTTTTCTCATTTCTTTCTTTCTTTCTTTCTTTATTTATTAATTTTTTGAGAGAAATTTTTTTTTGAGAGAAATTTTTGATTTAGGGTGCGTGTACTCGCCAGAGAGTTAGAGAGAGACAGAGAGACAGAAAGTGAGAAATCACCCACCGGGGGAATGGCCACATTGAAGTTCCTTTTCCTCCGTTCTCCTCTTGGGATCTTGGGTATGCATGCACATGCACCCTGCTTGAGGCTTAAGCCACTGAGTCCAGGACTTGAACCATGGTTGACTACGTGGGAGTCTAGTGACATAACCATTACACCATCTGCTTGTCCCATGCAATTTTCCTCATTTTATTGATCTTTCCAGAGAAACAGCTCTTTGAGTTAGATATTTTTTTAATTTATATTTTTACTGAAAGTGTGCATGTGTGCTGGTATGTATGCCCACATGTATGAGAGAACTCTCTGATGGGGCCTGGGTACACCACAATCCCTTTTTTCCCAGTATTTTAGGCTCACTGGAATAAATATCCAGCATGTTTTTCAAGATCAGAAGCCATGATTCAAATCTTAGTCAGCCATGTCAGATCTGGTTCCCAATGCACAACACTTAACCACTGCACTATGGAGCAGACCTTGAGTTAGTTGTTTATTTTTTTCTTCATTTTCTCTTAAATACTCATTGATTACTTCCTTAACTTAATTTGCCTGTATATATACAGTATTTTGATTTTATTGGCTAGTTGTAGGTGTGTGTCTCTTGTAACCCAAGTGGTTTTGATTATTGCCTAAATGTGTTTTTTTTGTATGTTTTACACAAGAATGTAAACATACAAGTGTATTAATTTTATGTAAGTGAGTTTGCACAATAGTTATTTAGTGATTTGACTGAGCTTACTATAAAGTTACAATTCTATTTTCCGACCCCAGAAACTAAAGACTATAATATTAAAAAAGCACAATGATGAATTTTCCCTCTTCTATTCACACTTTGTGAAAATATTCTATGCAACAGCATGTAATATTTTTCTTGTTTGTACTTGCATATATTTTATTCTTGCTACCATCATATCCTTTTCTTCCATCAAATACTGCTGTAATTGACCATCTCTTTATAAAGATGTCACGAACTGCCAATCACTCCACCTGAACTGAGTATTTACAAGCACTTTATAAAACATCTGTGCTTTTGTATATGCAAACAAACATTTATTATTAAGAGCAGTTAGGTGGATCTACCAGATTTCATAGTGACTACAACGCTGGTGGATTATATCCCACATGGCAGACCTGGGTTTGAGTCCTAGACCTGGTGGCTTGAAACTCATGACAGGTGTGTGTGCATGCATACCTAAGATCCCAGGAAGAATGGAGGAGAAGGGATTGCAGCATGGCTATCCCCTTTGGGGGGTGATTTCTCATTTTCCCTCTCATGGTCCCTGTCTCAGTATATCTCCTGTGGGTTCAAAAACCTGTTAAAAAAAAAGTTAGTTGCTTCCTGTACATAGTTTTTAAATCCTGGGAACATAGAGAATATATAGTTCAACATTTGCATAGAATAGAGAATGCTCTCAGTAGAAATTCTGACTTACTCAGCCAATATCATATAGCTGGATGGTCGCAGGACAGAAATAAGCTCTCTGGCTTACATATTAACTTGCAATGCAGAATTATATATGAATAAATAAATCACATATGTATATAGTTAGCAGCATTTAAAATTAGGATATTCCAGAGTTCCCAGAGACAGCAATTTTATCGCTTCTTGTTTTATGAACCTGTTTCCTTGGAATGTACACATTATCCAGTTGATAATGTTATTAGCCAATCAGAATGCTTTTTAAAAATATTTTGGTATTTTGGGAACCAGCAGTTAGTGTAATGGCTATGTCGCTGGACTCCCATGTAGTTGACCGCGGTTTGCGTCCTGGACCCGGTGGCTTAAACTCATGCCAGGCGCGTGTGCGTGCGTGCCCAAGATCCCAAGAGGAGAATGAAGGAGAAGGGATTGCGGCGTGACCATCCCCCCCTGGGGGGTGATTTCTCGCTTTCTGTCTCTCTGTCTCTCTCTGTCTGGTGAGCGCACGCACCCTATAGCAAAAACCTATCAAAAAAAATTTTTGGTATTTTACCAATAAACTGAAAATGTCACAGCTCTGTATATTGGAAGGAATATGGAAAGAACTTACAATTTTAAGGTTGGTTGGTTTTTTTGTTTTTAAGGGAAATTTTTGCTATAGGGCACCTGTGCTTGCCAGAAAGAGAGACAGAAACAGAGAAATAGAAAACATGAAATCACCCCCCCCAGGGGGAATGGCCATGCCAAAATCTCTTCTCCTCCCTTCTCCTCTCAGGATTTTGGGCATGCATGGACACACACCTGATGTGAGTTTCACACCACCAGGTTGGGAACTCAGACTGTGATTGACTCCATAGGAGTCCAGTGATGTAACCATTACACCATCTGCTGTTCCTTACAATTGTTTTTTAATGCAAATACTCTAAGTAAAAGGAAGAGTGTAGTATATAGCCAGGAAAAAGACTTTCTAAAGTTTAGTCAAGCAGAGGGAAAAATTAAGGGCATTTTAGTCTCCTAGTTAAATAAGGCTTCATTTCTTTATTAGAAGGCCAGCGTAAAATATGTATGGTAGCAGACGGTGGCATAGCAGTGACTGTGAGCCTCAACCACATGGGAAGGTTCCTGGTTTGCATCTGAGGACCTATCCCGAGTACACGGGGACACAAGTGCCCATGATGCAGGGTCAGAAGAAGCTGGGGAAGCATCGAACCTGTTTAGGGACTGTCTTTCTGTCTGTCTCTCTCACTCATGGAAGAAAGAAAGAAACGTACATGCACAAACATATGTATATACGTGATTACATTTTCTATCAGTTGTTATTTAATTAAAATATATTGGCTTATCCAGTGGCATGGTGGTAAGGAGGTTGAATCCCACTGTGTGTGCACCTAAGTCCTGAGATGAGAATGGATGAGAAGGGATTGTGGTGTGGTCATCTTCCACTGAGGGTATAAAAGGAAACAAAACAAAACAATTCTTTAACCTTGATTTTTTGCTTTACTTTATTCCTTTCTTATATTTTAAAGGTTAACTAGTGCTTAGAGCATCTGTACTAATATAATCTGTAACTATTGTAACATATAAAATCATAGATAAGCCTGTTTGCTTAGTAGAAGAAACTTAAGCCACTTGCTCTAGATGATGGTCACAAGAATGCGAAAAGCGGGACCAGCAGTTAGCGTAATGGCTATGTCGCTGGACTCCCACGTAGTGGACTGCGGTTCGAGTCCCGGACCCGGTGGCTTAAACTCATGCCGGGTGCGTGTGCCTGTGTGCCCAAGATCCTGAGAGGAGAATGGAGGAGAAGGGATTGCGGTGTGGCCATCCCCCCGGGGGGTGATTTCTCGTTTTCTGTCTCTCTCTGTCTGTCTGGTGAGCGCACGTACCCCATAGCAAAAACCTCTCCAAAAAGAGATTAAAAAAAAAAAATAAAGATTGTGGAAAGGACCTGGCAAGAAATCTTAAGAGATGGGAATATTTCCTCAAGGGACACAATGTAACAGTTTAAATTGGGAAAATTATAATAATGTTGTCATTTAACATAATAGTTACTCACAGATGTTCAGAATGTTTTAACAGTACAGTCAAAGAAAATGTATTGTTGCTTCCCTTTATCAATGTACCTCGAAAGTCAGAGCTAACAGAGTCAATGTGGCCATAAGAGTAGAAACAAGGTCATCACTGTCATGTGAAAGGAAAAGGGGCACAAAACTACTTTAGAAAAATCATGAGGACTAAAGTAACACTGAACTAGCTAAATTCATGTTATTAATAACAATGAATAAATGAGAGGTATAATGGTGTAGAATAATATTGACTGCCTCTAGATAATTCACAGAAAGGGCTGCTGGATTTAGCCAACAGGGGATGGGGAGAGGGCTGATTTCTCATTTTCTCTCTCTTATTTGCTCGCTCTCTCTCTCTCCCCAGCAAGCACATGCACCCTACAGAAAAGAAAAATAAAATCTCTAAACTGATCCTATAATTTATAGAATAATCTTTATATAATCTCAAAAATTTAATTTCCTGGGGATCTCCTAAAACTTTCTCTTTCTTCTTGTCTCCATTCTTGATGTTTATACTTCCTTCTAACAATTATCAAGAAAGGAAGAGAAGATTCTTTTAATTATTGAAGCTTCGTAGTTTAGTATCCATAAAAGAAGAAGTATGAAGACACATTCTACCATATCCGTTTTGAACTTATTGAACATTCAAACTGTATTAACTGAATTTTTTGAATATTGAAATATATTTCTTTTAACTCTTCATATACAGTTTAGAATTTTCTAGTATTTATCAAAATTTTGGCTTTTCTATCAGAGAACTTTGTAATAATATACTTTACACAGTTTTTATTAGTATACCAAGGTAGCCAGATGTTGAAGGGTCTCAGTCACGAGACTTAATCTTCACCAAATTTTTCAAAGCACTAAAATAGGTTTATAAAGTCTCATCCTTTATAGTTCTCCAAAAAAATATGGTGTGTTTAGACATGCATTTTGATTGACAATGATAAACTATATTCCTCAGTTGCCAAAGTTATTTATGGCTGGCAATCTGACACAAATACAGATGAAAGAGAAACTATAATAGAATTCATTTTCACCAAATCACTTATTTCTTGATTCTTAGCCGGTTAGTAGTCATGTAAAACCTATCTTTGTCAAAGATAACATGTTTGAATAATGCTACAATGAGAAAGGTTAAACTTGGATAATTGTAGGATTGCATTAAAATCATACATCAGGTCCAAATGCCTGCCATTTTTTGGGTGAACTCAAATTTGCCTTTTCATTCATCATTTTCAAATGCAAAATAATTGTAGTATTCCAAACTTTTGACCTTTAGAAAATGTCGAACAAGGGGAAAATGCTTTCTCTTATGTCAGTTGGTAGACACTCTTCAAATTATGTAGTGATTTGTTTCTTTATCTTAGTACAGGACACTTTGGGTAACTAACTAGATCTTCTTAAACAAAAGCAAAGCAATACCAAAACAAAAATAAAACCCTCCTTGTTCTATTGAATTATCCTAATGATCCTGAATGGATACAATTTTTTAAAGGATTATATATTCATTTAATTCCATTTGTTACCATTATTTTTTAGTTTTACCAGAGAGAGACAGAAAGAGAGAAAGGGAAAGTGAGAAAGCAAGTCACCAGGACTGGAACCTGAACCACGATTTGCCATGTGAGAGTCCAACATCTTTAACCAGCACACCACCTGCCAGCCCAGATATTTTTTTTTTGTAGAGGTTTTTGCTATAGGGCGAATGCACTCGCCAGACAGACAGACAGAGAAAGAGAGAAAGAAAGTGAGAAATCACTCCCCAGGGGGGATGGCCACGCCGCAATCCCTTCTCCTCCATTCTCCTCTCGGGATCTTGGGCACGCATGCGCACGTGCCCGGCGGGAATTTTAAACCACCGGGTCCAGGACGCGAACTGCAGTCAACTACGTAGGAATCCAGTGACATAGCCATTATGCTAACTGCTGGTCCCCCAGATTTTTTATTTTTAAATAAGGGAACCATTTATTGTGGATTGCCTGGCAAAAGTCAGCTGTAAGCCAGTTAACTAGTATGTTTCTTAATAGTATCTATTCCATGTTCAAATGTGTACTAAGTTGGATGATAAATAATATGATCAATTTCTATCAGAAAAGAACAGAACAGAACAAGAGGGCAAGATAAATATAAAAATAAAGATTTATTTCAAAGAATTGGCTTATGTGATGATTATGAGGGCTAGCAAGTTGGAAATGTATAGATTCATAGGCTGGAAAGTCTTAGGCAGGAGCTGATACTACATTCATGAGAGTCAATTTCATCTTTCTAAGAAACATTCCAGTTTTTCACCTAGGTCATTCAAACTAATCAGATGAAACTTATCAAAATTATAAAAGATAATTTCTTTTATGCCATGTCAGCTGATTATACAAATGTAAATCATACCTACAAATACTTTCACAGCAACACCTAAGATAGTGTTCAATAGCCACATTAACACGTAATACTAAACTTTATACATATCAATCTGGCCTACAAAAATTTAAGAACATTTTTCAGTAGGAAGTTAGAAAAAGGGACAACTGAAGCTGTTTCACTTCATTTAATTGACTTATGTAATTAACCAAAGCTGTTCTATGGCCCTATAAAACATACTGACGGATGCCTTCCACAGGCTGAGCACTCACATTGCTAAATGTGTTCTCTAATCTGCTCTCAATTTCTGCTCTCACCAATCAATTGGCATGTATACTTTGAATCCATTTCATTTCACCCAAACGTACCCATCCTGTCCTTAACCAAATGTTTCTATTTGTAGTGCACAAATTTGCATCTTGTCACGTGTCTATTCTGCAATTATTACAAGTTCAAACAGATTATATTCTGAGAGTATCGAAATGGCAATCTGATGTAACATGTTAGAATAAAAAAGAAAACTAATATTACATATACAGATGGAAGTTTCCTTAAGGTTTTAAACTACTCTCCCTGTATAACAAAAATATTATTAACTGGCTTATAAACAACAAACATTTATTTTTTACAACTCTGGAGACTGAGAAGTCCAAGAGCATGGAGCTGATAGATTTTATTTCTGTTCTCTTTCTGTTTTCATATATGGCACCTTCTTTTTTTTGTTGAGAGGTTTTCACTATAGGGTGTGTGCGCTTGCCAGACAGACAGAGAGACCAAGAGACAGAAAGCGAGATATCACCCCCCAGGGGGGATGGCCACGCTGCAATCCCTTCTCCTCCATTCTCCTCTCAGGATCTTGGGCACGCACGCACACACGCCCGGTGTGAGTTCTAAGCCACCAGGTCCAGGACACGAACCACGGTCGACTGTGTGGGAGTCCAACGACATAGCCATTACGCTAACTGCTGGTCCCAATATATGGCACCTTCTGACTGTCTTCACATAGTGGAAAGAAGTGAGGAATTACACTGCAAATTTCTTTTATAAAAGTAGTAATCCCCTGAGCAAGATTCTATCTTCATGACCTAATAACCTCCTGAAGTCCCCACCTCCTTTCTTTTTAGTATTCTAATACTATTTTATACTTTTAAAATTCATGTTTAATCATTGTACATCTTTACAGCATACAGGATGGCTTTTTCCCAGCATAGCAGTCAACATATCACTTTCTAATACCATCATCTTGGGGCTTACAGTTTCAATATATGTTGGGAGGTACAAAATTATTCAGGCCATAGTTATTAGATATCTCTTTATCTCTCTTTTTTTATTTTTCTGCCCAGAGTCATTTTATCTTTCTTATCCCATCATCTACGTAACATCTAAAATTCCCTCCACTCCATGATTTTCCAGAGTTATTTAGCTCTGATTCACATTGCATGTCATTTCAGCAAAATAAAAGTCAACTAAATGTGCTCCTACTTTACAAACGAAGGATACTCCTAAAGTTTTTGAAAATGTGTACCATGAAAAAAGATGCATGGACTTTAAACGTTTTTTATACCAAAATAAATACTTATATTAATTTCACATTTCACTTTTAAAAATTTATTATTTCATATTTTCACATTTACATTTAGTTGTATATCATTATGGTATGCAATAAGGTTTTTTAAAGCATGTATGCAAAATGTGATCATCAAATCAATGATATTACCATAAATGGCATTTTCAGCACAGAAACTTACATTCTTGTATCTGTTAAATGCTTTTGGCCTGAGTCCCGCCCACCCATGCTTTACTATCCATCCCCCTCCCATAGTGTCTCTGGTGTCTACATTTCTCTCCCCTACTACTGCCAATCATTTCATTTCTGCCATAAAGTCCACATGTATGGCATATACTGAGCAGGGACATACTGTGTTTCTCTTTCATATCTGACTTATTTCTCTTGGCATTAAATCTTATAGATTCATCCACTTTGTATTGAATGGCAAATATTGCTGTTCTTTATGGTGAGTAGTTAACATGATACTGAATGGAGATGGCCTGAAAGCTTTCCCACTAAGAACTGGAAGAAGACATGACTCTCTACTCTTTCTACTCCTTTTTAACATAGTCCTGGAAGTCCTAGCCAATGCCATCAGATGACGGAGGGAAATAAAAGGCATTCAACTAGGAAAAATATCACTATTTGCAGACAACATGATTATTTACATATAAAATCCAAAAGAATCCATGAAAAAACTCCTAGAAGTGATGAATGAATTCAGTAAAGTTGCAAGATACGAAATCAATATACAAAAATCTATAGCATTTGTAAACCAATAATGAAAAGACTAAGATAGAATTGAAGTAAGTAATCCCACTTATGATAGCCACACACACAACACACAAACACACACATACACACACACACACACACACACACACACAAACCTAATCTAAGAAATGAAATAGCTCTACAAGGAAAATTAAAAAAAAAAAAAACTGAAAAAAAGAAATTGAATATGATACAAAAAAAGCAAAGGGATCTTTTGTTCTTGGATTAGAATAATAAATGTAATTAAAATGTCAATTCTACCACAATAAATTCACAAATTAAATGCAATTCTGATCAAACTAACTATGGCATTCTTCACAGAAAAAGAAAAAAAAATCAAAATTTGTCTGGAATCATAAGAAATCCCATATTGCCAAGGCAATACTATGGAAAAAAACATAGTATGCATCTCACTATTTGACCTCAAAATACATTGCAGAATGGGCTAGCTAGTGGCATGATGTGTAAGGCAATGGCTTTACATGACCAACTCTGCAGTTAAGAGTCCTGGAACCAATGGCTTAAAAAACATAGTGGACCTGTGTGTGTGCACACCCAAAATCTAGAGAGGAGAATGAAGGGAAGGGATTGTGGTATGACTATCCCCCCTAGAGGATGATTTCTCATTTTCACTCTCTGTCTTTTTCTCTCTCTGGCAAGTGCTTATGCCCTAAGGTAATTTTTCTTTTTAATGTACATGTATTACAGAGCTATGATAATCAAAACATCATAGTACTGGCAGAAAAAACAGACTTGTAGACCAAGAGACTAGAAAATCTAAAAATAAACCCCAAAACATACAGCCAACTAATTTTTGACAAAAGGCGTAAGACAATCAATGAAAAAAGGAGAGTCTTATCAGTAATTGATGGTGGAAAAAATGGACATCCATTAATTTTTTGAACTACTTTTCCACTTCCTTGAGAAAGAGTTCAGCTCACTATCTAGTTACAATTGTTACAATAAATTATTGTTTCATAATTCTAATTTTCATTGAACTTATTCATGGAAAAATCAGCAGATGGCATAGTAGTTACATTGTGGACTCTCACATGTTCAACAATAGTTTGAGTCCTGGACCTGGTGGCTTCAAAATTGCTACAGTGTATGTGCATTCATGCCCAAGATCCCAGAAGGAAATGGAGGAGAAGAGATTACAATGTGGTCATCCTCCCCGGTGGTGATTTCTCATTTCGCCTCTCACTCTGTCTTTCTCTCTGTCCCTGGTGAACACATGCACGCTAAGGCAAAAACTCTAAGGAAAAAAACAAAACACCTTCTTTGGGCAAATAGAGAAATTTCCTTATCAGAAAAATAGTGTATCCATATAATTATATAATTATGGGAATAATATTTTTTCACAATAATGTGTTTGAGCTTGAGAGGTAATATATTCAAAATTGCTACTGCAATGATTGATATGTAATGATTGCTTAAGAAAAATAACTATTATTATTGATTTTTGGCAATTATTGATTTTGTACTTGAGGCAACATTTATTTTTTAAAAAGACACACTTAAAATAACATATATTTAAAAAATAACATATATTTTGGGGCCAGCATGTGGGGTAAAAATTAGGTTGGCTAGATTTCACATGGCTAAAAGTGTGATTCAAGCCAGACCCAGTGGCTTTAAAGAAATGCCAGGTGCATGTTCATATATGCTCAAAATCCAGACAGGAAAATGGAGGAGAAGGGATTGTATTATGATCATCCCCCTCTGGGGGTTGATTTCTCACTTTCCATTTCTCTCTTTCTATGTCTGTCTTGGGTGAGCACAGGCACCCTAATGCAAAACTAGAAAAAAACTAAAAAACAAAACAAATGTAAAAAAAATATGTTTTATAAAATAAAAAGAAAAACCTGACACAATATATTATATTAGATACTTAATTCAACTTTCTGTGCCTTATTCTACACCATTTATTTTATAATTTTAAAACTCTGTTTAAAAGAAAAGATAGAATATTTTACTAAAAAGTTTATATTTGTCTAAATATCTGTTTCAAATTATTATTAAATTTTAGGTTTATGCCATACAGTGTGCATGTCCTAACTCAGAATGATCTGCCTGGAGGAAGAGCAAGCATGAGAGAGACACACTTTTTGTTATTACAAACACCCTCTTGTGTGGCCCTGAAGGACAAAATTAAAGTTGCCCAGAGTGTAAGGAAGCCAGGAAAGCACTTACACTTGTTTAAATCCAGTTTCTTAAGTAGCTTTTCCCTTAGGTCATTCTTTGAATTCATTTCTCATGTGACATTGCAAGACAGGAGTACAAATGGAACACGGAAAACAGCCCATACCTGAACATCCAAGTCAGGTTCCCTGTGAGCACCTTTCTTCCTTGCAGGTATCCTAGTTTCAGTGATAAACAAAACGCAGGCTCTGTACCACACTGAAAGGCTTCCATTGCCGAAGAGACTGTGTCTGTCCTTTTCAGTAAACCACTACATGAAAAAGAAACCAACTTTCTTTATTGTTAGTGTCAGGCCACCTCAAACAGGATAGATACATATTTTTTCTCTCCCCTTTTCCTCCTAGCTTTGGTAAAGTATAATTACCAATAAAAAGTGAATATATACAGAGTAAAAAATGTATTTTGATATATGTATTTAGTATTAAATACTTAAGTCAATCTAATCAGTGTATCAATCATATCATACTTACTGTTATGTTGTAGTAAGAACATTTCAGATTCACTCTTTTGGGGCCAGCAGGTGGTGTAGTGGTTGGGGGCACTGGACTCACACATGGCTGACTGTGGTTGGAGTCCTGGACCTGGCAGCTTGCGTTTCACTTTTCCTCTCTCATGTGCTCTCTCTCTCTTGCTCTGTCTTTCTCTCGTCCAATTTAAGCAAATAAATAAATAAAGTTAAAATAATTCGTCTAAAAAAAGATTCACTCTTTTTTCAATAGTATATAATCAATTACCATTAACTGTTATTACCATGGTGTAAAATAGACCTCTGGAAATTATTCATCTTGTCTAATTGAAACTTTGTATCTTTTGGCTAAGGTCTCTCCAATTCCCTTGCCCCTGTCAACCATGATTCTACTCTCTGTTTCTGATTTCAACATTTTTAGATTCCACATGTATATAAGAACAGGCAGAATTCATTTATTTGTGCCTGGTTTATTTTACTTAGAATAATGTCCTCCGGGTTTTTTCAGGTTTTTTCCATGATTTATGTATAAATTGTCACAAATGATAGAATTTCTTTCTTAGAATAATTTTTTTGAGTTTTCTTATATTTTATATCTTTAATATTTAACATTATATTATGTTGTGTTGTGAGCATTTAAAATTCACTTCACTGTTTATTCTGGAAGTATTTACTGAATTGTCTTTAACGTCCTGTACTGTGAAATACAGTTCTGAAGAAAAGGAAATTGATTAATCAGACAATTAAGAGTCATAAATTAATGAGGATTATTTTTTTTAAACAAAGATAATTTGAACATAGCCAATGAAAGAAAAATTTGTAATTTCCATGTGCAGGACTGTAGGATATAACAGTTTATATTCTGAAAAGATCTTTAGTATCATTGGTCCAGTTAGATGATAGGTAAATTGTACATAACAATAGCTCATTAGGAAGTGATAGAAAAAGAAAACTTTTACTCACTCACTTTACTCACTCACTGTGACTTCTTTTAAGTCCAGAATACTCTATTGCGCATAAAGAAATAAGCCCTCCAAAAAGCAAAACAAAACAAAATCGGAAAGTGATATTGAGAAGTTAAGACATGGTATAGTAAGTGATTTGATGATTTATAGGATTTACAAAGTTCCTGGAACCAGCAGTTAGCGTAATGGCTATGTCGCTGAACTTCCATGTTGTCAACCGCAGTTTGCATCCTGGACCCGGTGGCTTAAACTGACACCGGGCGCATGTGCCTGCATGCCCAAGTTCCCGAGAGGAGAATGGAGAAGGAATTGCGGCGTGGCCATCCCCCGGAGGGGTGATTTCTCGCTTTCTGTCTCTCTGTCTGTCTGGCGAGTGCATGTGCCCTATAGCAAAAAACCTTCCTGATTTTAGCCTTCTTTAAATTCATTCCAAAAAAAGATTCAGCTACTTGTAACATTTTAGACTTTTCTTCAGTTATCTAGTTTTTACAATGACTGATGGTTATAATAAATATAGAAATTGAAAACTGTGGAAATAACTGTCTATCAAATAATTAGTGAAATTGTACTTTAATCTTGAATAGTACATCTGTATTTTTACCCTTCAATTTGGGAAATTTAAGACTAGCATTCAATGTTATTATCAATATGTGTGGACTTATCCTTCTTTTCCTAGTTGTTTTGTATTTCCTTACTTCCTATGTAGAGCTCTTTAGTTTTTCTCATGTCATATTCCTTTAAGTATTTCCTGAAGATCTGGTTTAGTTTTGTCAATTTCTATCAGTATTTGTTTATCTGGGAATTTATTTTTTTCTCCTTCCCATTTCACAGATAATTTTGCCAGGTTTAGTACTCTTGGAAGAAATTTTTTTTTCAGCATTTTAAACATATCTTCCCATTCTTTTCTTGCCTGCACTGTCATTTGAGAGGTCTGATATTAGACTAATGGAATAACCTTTGTAAGTAATTTGATATTTCTCTCTTGCAATTTTAAAAATATTATCTATGTTTTTATTTTTAACAATTTGGCTATGATATGCCTTGAAGAAGATCCTTCTCTGTTATGTCTATGTGGTGTCCTTTGCATTTCCTGAATATGGATGTCCCTATGCCCTAAATTTGGAAAGCTTTCAGCTAATATATCAAGAGAGAGATCTTTCGACACCTTTGCCTGTCTCTTCACCTTCCAGAATACCTATTACATGGATATTCAGCCATTTAATGGTGTCTGGGAGTTCCCATATGTTGTCCTGATTTTTAATGATTATTCTTCCATATTTTTTTTAGCTACTTAGACTAAATTGGAGGTTTTGTCTTCCAAGTCAGAGAATCTTTGTTCTATGTTCTCTAATCTGTTGTTGATACTTTTGAGGGAGGTTTTCATTTCCTACATCATATTGTTTATCTCCAGAAGTTCCTTTGATTCTTTTTCAGTATGTCTAATTCTTTATAAAGTTCCTTCTTCGAGTCATGGAAGAATTTTCTCATCTCTTAGTATTGGTTGTGTATTTTCTCTTGTATCTCATTGAGCTTTGTAACAATGAGTATTCTGAATTCTTTTTCTGACATTCTGTGATCTAGTTTTTTCTTTTTTTTATTGATTGTTTGTGAAGAGATACTATGTTCCCCTGTGAGGGAGTTATTTCCTGGTTTTCTACTTTTTTTGAAGCTCTTCTTTGATATTTAGTCATCTAATGACTTAATTCTTCCTACTTTTATGAAATATGTTTTTGTAACTGTGTACTCATGCTCTTCCCTACAATGTGTGTTAACTCTGTGCCAATTTCCTTACTCTACTTGGGATGGGAGTGTGTAATCAACAGAAGGAGTTTTGGGTTCTAGTTTTCAGAGAGGAGTTTCCTTTTATTGCAAAGGAAGTTGTGGGGAGAGAATTCCCACAGAGTTTTTTGTCTTTGTTGTTTGATACCAGTATACCCAAACCTTTCTGCTTTCAACATGGATGGTGGTTGAGCAGGACAGGTAGAATGTAAGGTGATAGATCATATCATGTTTTATGTAAACTTACCACTAAGCAGGACTGAGCAGTCTTTCCTCTCCCACAGCAGGCTGGGCAGGAATCCCAGATGACCTCAAGCTGAGTTGCTTGGGCCTCTCCATTATTCCCTCTATCTCTTTAAAGTAATTTTAATTTACAGATAATTCAAGTATTAAACAAAGGTATTTCCATGAGGGATGTGCAAACTTTTTTTTTAATTTTTTTTAAGATGTGAGTTTGCTAGTTATGATGTTGAAAATAGATGGTACAAAAAAGCCAAAGTCTTCCTCTTGTGTCAGAGCTTCCTGTAATTTTGGCACATTTTTTCAAAGGAGCAGCAGTGTACTCATGTTAACATCTTATACTTCTAATCTAAGGAAAATACAAGTTTTGATGATTGTGGTAGGCAATTCTTTGGTAAAGGGATTTAAACTACCAGAATGTGTTTCTTGGTATTTCCTTGTTTTTTATTTACCTTTGTGAGTTGTTTTATGGCTCAAATTCTGTATTCTGTTGTCCTTAGTCACTAAACTCCCCCAAATTGGCTTATTAAATTGTTTTAATTTGCCCCCCACAAGAAATAAGAACACATAAGAAACATTAGTTTTGTTTTTCTCTCCTCTGAAAAATATTTTGTTTAGTTCATGTAAAAGGTACAGAAGAGCTTTTAGCTATAATATGTGATCTCTTATTTATATAGAGGTACTCTCTCAGTCTGTCATTGAATTGCTAATAGAAATATCATAGAAAGAATGAATTTAAGAGAAGAGGTTTATTTTGACTCATGGTTCTGGTGGTTTATAAGTTCAAATGCATCACAAAACTGCAGACAGCAGAACTTTTAGAAAAAGAGTATAATCTGTATGCATGTGACTTTTGTTCTCTACCCATCTGGTCTCATTCCTTCTGGTTATAAATACTACCAGAACTAAATCACAGAAGTTCCTCCCTAAAAACATTATCACAACAAATATCCCACCTTGGGACACCATGAAGAAATTATGTTAACACCATAAAATACAGTCACTGCAGTCAAGTCCCAACGCATAAACTTCTGGGGAAGATCCCATCACTGCCTATTCAGGCCAGATTCCAAACCATGAAACTTTGGGGGAATGAACCATTATCCAAACCATAATTTGAGTATATATAGGAATAAAAAATAAATAAATCCACTCTCTGCAAAGGTTTCAGCTGCAAGAAAGTGAAAGATCATTTTTAATTTACAAAGTTTACAAATAGAATTGATATTTATTTGTAAATTGATAATTTACAAATAGAATTGACCCACTGAATATGAATGCATGTATGCCTTAGCATTACTGGATCCATTGATAAGGAAGTAGGTATTGTAAGTATGAATTGTGTTGCTATGAATGTCATCTAATTCTGTAAATAGAAGTTAGAAATATCTTAAGCCTTTTGATTCACTAATTGATAATCTAGTATTAATCATGATGACTATCCATAAAAACAATCACCAATGTATATTTTCATACTGTATGTTTACAGGTACAATAATAGTTGACTAAAACAACTCCCTCTTCTCTCAATGTATAATGTTACTAGGAAAAACTAGTTTCTTGTGTAAGATATGATTAGAATTCAAGTTACCACTGGTACTTACTGTGCTCATCCTATTTCTCTTTTCTTCAGAAGTTATCCCTTCTTTCCCATGGTCCAATCAAAAGGTATCTAAGGAAATCTTAAAATAGTATAGAGCTACTCTTGCTGCAAGCCTAAAATCAAAATTGAAATCCCCACATTAAGAAAACACAGTTACCATTAAATACCTAACTCCAAATCCAATACCTTTTCCTTGAGCTTCCGTTAGCTTTTCTATGTATTATGGTCTTAGCCTTTTAGATAGCCTTCTATTTTATCTAGACAAGAATGAAAAATTGAGTCTTTTTTCCCCCAAGGGATGTTTCTTAAAATTATATAAATAAATTCCAAATAACCTCCTGTTTTCCTGAAAGGCATTTCAATTTGATATTTGTTTGAATTTTCCAAAAAAGCCTGGAAAGAGCCATTACAACCTTGGGCAGACAGTGCCGTTTATTTCTATAATGAGATACCCAGTGTTTCCCACACTTGTGCTATGGCTCTTGCTGAGTGATATCTAATTTATATTCATTATATACTGTCTCTGGCATAAGTAGTTTTTATAAATCTTAATTTCTTTGAACACTTTTGCTCAAAAAATCACAAGGGGAAATTGAGGGTCTTTCTGGCAGAATGTAAGCTCAGCAACTGAGGATCCCAGTAAGTGTTCAGATCTGTCAGAAATCCTGGACAAGACGAAATGTATATGTGCTCAGCCAGAAGAGGATCAAACGCTTATATTGCACTTTGAATTTACAAGGGAAAGCTAAGTGGGTTATCACTTCCTTAAAACATAATGTTTTAGAATTTTCTGAAAATCTTTCTAAAGTGTAATTTAAAGCAGGGTCATCTCTAAATTTTATTCTTGGGAGGCTAGTTTACCCTTACAATTCCAATTGTCTTTGATGAAACAACCTGTCTTGTTGACAACTGTGATGGGAAAAGAGAAAATAGAAAACAGAAATAAAAAAAGGCACAGAAAGAGGAGCAGGACAAAGTGACTAAGGCAGCATTAGGAACTGAGGGTATAAGGCAAGATCTCAGGTCAATGAAACCAGACTTAGTTATCACTCAAACCACAGTTACCAACCATGGTTCTCATACTCTTTTAGAACTTCAGTAGTCATTACCAACAAGATATAAAGGATAGGTAAAGACTGTAACTTATGAAGGTTAAGATGTGTTTCTTTCTTAAAATTTTCATTTTTGGTAAATGGGCAAATAGACGATAAGAAGACAGAGAGGTAAAAAAAAGGAGTTGGCCTGTGTAAGTCAGTCTTCCACAAAAATACTTTCTGTTTAGGTACTAGGGTAACTACTTTTTAACTTAGGTATTAGAGTAAATGTCTGGGGTTTTATTTGTTTCTCACCCAAATACTATGTTACCTATTTAATTTGCTAATTTGTCTACATTGTTTTCATATTTTTGGAGCTTCATATTACTCAAGTTAATTATTACTAGATTATTCTGCCCAAGATCTACTTTATTATGTGGTCTTTGACCCTGAAACCTACAGTGTCATCACATTACCTATAAAATATACAACCAATAGGACCAGCAATTAGGGTAATGGCTATGTTCCTGAACTCCCATGTAGTCAACCATGGTTTGAGTCCTGGACCCGGTGGCTTAAACTCACGCTGGGCGAGTGTGTGTGCGTGCCCAAGATCCCAAGAGGAGAATGGAAGAGAGGGATTACGGCGTGGCCACCCCCCCCTGGGGGGGTGATTTCTCGCTTTCTGTCTCTCTGTCTCTCTCTGTCTTTCTGGCGAGCACACACGCCCTATAGCAAAAAATCTCTCCAAAAAAGAAAACGTAAAAAAGAGTTTATCATCACCTGGAAAGTTTGAAAAATAGAAATTCTGAGATTCTTTTCCAAATCCCCTGAGTCTGAAACTGTAGGGATGATACCTGGAAAACAGCACTCACTAAGCCTTCCAGAAGATATTGATACGTGCATAAACCCACTGAAGTCTGACAACCATTCCTCTAACCTCTGAATGAATCATCTGTTTGGACATACATAAGTTCCTATTTCTATTTTCTCTTTTCCCATCACAACTGAGATCATCCACTGTTCTCATGATATCAGCAATTGCAAAATTTCTTAAATTCTGTTGATTGTTGTATTTTTCCATATCTCAATAACATATGTATTTTATTTTTGTTTATATTTTGAAGTATGTGCATATTTTATACTAAGTTGTATTAGACTTACTTTTTAAATGAAGCTTTATCTTTACCAGTATTATTAATGGTACTCCTCCATTCTTCTCTGGGGACCATGGGCATGCAAGCACATACACCTGGAATGATTTTGAAGACACTGAGTCTGGGACTTAAAATGTGGTTGGTCATGTGGGACTCCAGTTCTTTAACCACTATGCTATCTGTTGGCCCCTAAAATAAATTTTCCTGGCCTTAATAAAAAAATTGTCTAAAAATAAATGATAGGCAGAGATTATGGACATGAAAATGGCATGCAGAAAGAGATGGGTGTTGTTCTTGAAGGCTTTTTATCCTGGACTTTGGTTTTGATAAAACTATTCTGTATCTTGACTATAGTATGCAAATCTACATGATCATTTTACATATAACTAAATATACACATGTGCACAGAAGTGTGTGCACATATTCACATACATGAGTAAAACTTGGAAAATTTCAATAGGATAGGTGGATAGTATCAATGTCAATATATTTTTTTTGGGGGGGAGAGGTTTTTGCTATAGGGCGCGTGCTTTCACCAGAAAGACAGAGAGAGACAGTGATAGAAAGCGAGAAAACACCCCCAGGGGGGATGGCCATGCCGCAATCCCTTTTCCTCCATTCTCCTCTCGGGATCTTGAGCACACACACACACATGCCCAGTGTGAGTTTTAAGCCACCCGGTCTGGGACGCGAACCGTGGTTGGCTACATGGGAGTCCAACGACATAGCCATTACACTAACTGCAGGTCCCTCAATGTCAGTATTTTGATTATATGTACGATATTGACTGCCACAGAGAAACTGGGTCATACGTATGCAAGTTCTCTGTATTATTGACATCATAAAACAGACTATTTCAGAAATAATTGTTGTTTGTTAAGTGAAAGCATGTAGATTAGATTACAACTGAGCTGTCAACCTACAGAATTTGTAAAGACTCAAATGAAATATTTTTGGGTTGACAAAGGAGATTGTGTAGATTATTAAAAACATAGGCACATGCATGTATGCATGTATATTCATGTAACCATATGCATGTAACTTGTCAGTATGTGGTAGAAGAAAAAGTAAAATCTGATTAAAAGTGGAAGGCATAATTGGTAAGGAGCAGTACTTTTGCTAAGTATCTTTTCTTTCCCTTGAGTACATTTGAATAGACAAAGCAAGCCAATATCTTGTGTCATGGCTATAAGCTAATGAAAAGAGAAAATAAAGTAATAAGTATTCTATTTCATGCATTTTAAATAGTAAAAAGTCATTTCCTTGACTATTAAAAATCTGATGGGGAAACATTCATTGATCCCTAGCCTTTGGAAAGTTTATGGGTATGCTGAGTGTGGAATGTGAGTCAACTGTGTGAAGCAAAGAATCTCTGTGTTTCCTGTGTTTGGCTGCTTATGAGAACTCTCTGGTGGGAGCCCCCGACAAATGCTGCCAGGAAAGAAAGCAGCATAGATTTTTCTAATTAAAAGAACCCCTTGTTTTAAGAAGCATATCAATGAAGCCCTTGGTTTAAATTCTATTTGAACAACTACCTTGTAATTTGGAATGCTCATCAGGAACTATGTGTCATTAAGCAGCACAATGTAACTTTGTAAAGGATCCATTTTAGAAATTACATTCCATTCTCTACTTGTCTTTTCTGCGAGGAGAACCTAATATTTAAGGAGGAAGCTACTTTATTCCTTGAATTCCCCTCCTATAGTTATCATTAGGTATGAGTACAAATTTTCATTCTTGGCTTTTACCTTTATACAAAGATTGTGTACATTAAAACAGTCTCGGTTCCACTAACACAATTTAAATTCTACATGTTTAAACCAATGTGTGCTTTATTTGATAAAAAGAGAACTGGTTTAATAGAGTCAGCAACTTAGAGAAATGCTTTATTAATTCACTACATTTTGTAATTAAGTAAGGCATAAGATGAATACATGACCAGTTCTAACATATACACAAACATAATCACATCCAAATCTAAGCTTTCTTACTCATTCTCAAAATTAGATACTGAATTTTTCTGTCTGTCTTTTCTTGCTGCAGGTTAAATAATAATATTTTTCCATACAACCGTTTTCTATGAGAACACGTTCTTTGACCCAGATAACTGATTTTATTTCTAATTGTTTTTCTATATCCTTGTTTCAATATAATCATATATTGTGTGTGAGAATATAGTTATGTATATTCAGCATTATTAAGTCTCTACGTTTTAATGCTTTGCTGAGAGGAAAGAAATGGTAAAATGTGCATATGGATAAAGCATTTGGCATAAAACTAGCCTGCAGTCTTAGAAACAGGTCAAACTTCCCATATTGTAGTAATGATAGCCTGGCCCTTCATGCCTCTCCTTTCCCTTTGCTACATCAAAAATACAATGCCCTGATATTACATGGAACTAGCTCCTCCTCTGCTCAGCTTATTAATTTCCTTTTAGCCCATAAATATAATCATTGTCAAAATAACACCAAGAACACTAATCTTATAAAGACTGATTATATTATTCTATAGAAAAAGAAAATAATTTCTTTTGAAACATGAATTCCAATAAATTACTTTTAAAAAATTGCTATTGATGGGGCCAGGGATGGTGTAGCAGTTACACTGCTGGACTTCCACATGGCTGACTGCGATAGGAGACCTGGATCCAGTGGGTTGAAAATCACATTGGCTCTTGTGCATGCACACCCAAGATACCAGGAGGAAAACAGAGGAGAGGGATTGTGCTGTGGCCAGTCCCCTGGAAGGTGATTTTTCATTTTCCCTCTTCTGTCTCCATCTCTCTCTCTGTCAAGTGTACATGCCCTGAGGCAAAAAACCTTGTTCCTAATTAAGTGTGTGTGTATTGCTGGAAAAGGCCTGATGCATTTTTGCATAGAAAATATATAGAAGTGATCCAATATATAAAAGTGCAGCTTGCCTATTCTATTGCAAATAGCTATATTTAATTTCTACATTCAGAATATAACTTCTTTGAAAATTATCATATTTGTTTTTGGAATTTCTAAAACAGATTCTTATCTGAAGATAAGAATCCACATAATGGCAAAAGAGTAAGGTATTTATTAGACAATTTGGATACTGAAAAAAAAAAAAACAAACAAAACAGCGTAATGGCTATGTTGCTGGACTCCCATGTAGTCGACCGCAGTTCGAGTCCTGAATCCAGTGGCTTAAAACCACGCAAGGTGCATGTGCGTGCGTGCCCAAGATCCCGAGAGGAGACTGGAGGACAAGGGATTGTGGCATGGCCATCACCCCTGGGGTGTAATTTCTCTCTTTCTATCTCTATGTCTCTTTCTGTCTTTCTGGTGAGCAAACGCACTCTATAGCAAAAACCTCTCAAAAAAATTATTTTAAAAAAATGGAACAACTAGTTTACTATCCCCTGAACTGTATGGAAAGCCTAAGGGCAAACAAATACAGTAGCAATGACTGAATGACTTATTAGCTAAAAATCACTTGCTATAAAAATATGATTATGACTTTTTTTTTTTAACTCTTGTCATTTCCACTCAAGGTACATATGCTTACCAGAGAGAGAAAGAAAGATAAAAGAGAGGGGGAAAAGGACCCTCTATTGGGGCATGGTCATGCTGCAATTCCTTTTCTCCGTTACTCAGTCTTGTCATGAGTTGAGGTATTTATGCACACACCCCTAGTATGATTTCCAAGCAGTGAGGTTGAGCGTTGCACCACAGTCAGCATGTGGGATACAGCTCCCTTAAGCGCTAGACTCTAGGACCTGCCCACTTATCCTTTCATTTCTAAAAGAAGTGAACTGTAGATACTGTGTCTCTATTACGTAATTACTTTTTGAATTAGCATGAGTCTTAATTCAATGCCTCATGTCCTGATAGAAAGAGAAAATGGATGCACACAGAGGGAAGGAGGCCTTGTAAAGACAGATGTATAAGGGGAACATGTCATGTGAAGGTGGAGCCAAAAGTGGAGTGATGCTGCTCTAAGCCAGGAATCAACAAAGACTGGGAGGTACCACCAGAAGCTAATCAAGAAACATGGGCTTGAGGTATTCCCTCAGAGCCTTTAGAAAGGGCCATCCTTTCCAAAAGCATGATTTCAGACTTCTGGCTTCAAAAACTGTGATAGAGTAAATTTATTTGTTGTGAGGCACCTACCTTATGGCAATTTCTTATGGAAGCCGAAGAAAGCTAATATACAGAATAAAAGAGACTCCACAAGTATGGTTAATTTAAGGATCTTGAGATGGAGAGATTAACTCGATTATCTGGGTAGGCTCAATGTAATCACATGAGTCTTTATAATGCAAAGAAGGAAAGAACCAGGAGAGTCCTAGAAGGAGATAGAATGATACGAGTTGATGTTAGAGTAAAGTGCCTACAAGCTACGACATTCAGGCAACCTCAGGTAGCCAGCAAGGCAAGAAACAGGCTTTCCATTAGCACATCCAGAAGGAAGGCAGCTCTACTGCCATCATGATTTTAGCCTAGTTAGGCCCACTTTGCAGTTTGTAGAATAATACATTTGTACCAGTGTCAGTCTCTAGGTTTGTGGCTCTTTGCTACAGCAGAAAAAGAAAACAAATGCAAATGTAGATTTATAGATTATGGTTTCTCTGACCCATTCAATCCACAATACCCCAAAATTTATAAAGTACATTTTGTCAATGCTCCAATATTGGATATTAAGCGATCTTTTAACTATGGACTTCACTCGGAGGGCAGCATGGAAATAATAATATGGATTTATTCATCAGTGTGTAAGTACCAGGTGCGTTATTTGGCTTACAAAGTACAAATGTAGAAGTGACTGCAACCTATCCCTACCACTCTTTGTAAAGTCACTCCTTTTCATAACTATTCATTCAGCCAATAACTAATTACATAATTAATTAATTAAAGTCCACTATATATCAGACATAGTGAGAAATATTGGGAAAACAAAGACAAATACACACTTTTTCCCTCTGCTCAAACATTCATATAATAGTTGAGGTGGTGGTTTGCAGAAAGAGGCAAGTCGTAAGAACAGACTTACGTGATGGGTAGCATGAAGGAGACAGTCACATGAGTACTGAGAAGAACAGGACAGCTACATTTTATCTAACTACACTGGAGAGTGGTGAAAAGATCTTAAGCATATTAAGCTTTTAAATAGTAGTAGATATTAATCAAGTGTAAAATCAAAGAAAGGGCAGTCAGTATATCAGAAGTTAAATGTGAAAAAACCTGGTCCAGTAGAACTGCAAGCTAAACTTTAAAGTTTTAGATGCACAAAGTAAAAGAACCTGAACATGTTAGTAAGAAGCAAGATTTAAAGGTTCTTAAATGTCATAAGAGTTTCTAGGAAAAAAAAAGGAGAAACTGGTTAATGGCAGGGAAAAGATATACACAGATTTATGTTTTAGAGAGACTAGTCTCAGTGATTCGATTTTCCACTGTTTGGCTTAATCTAGCCCCAATGTGACCAACAGGTGCCATAGTTGTTAAGGTGCTGGACTCCCACATGGCCAATCGCAGTTCAAGTCTTGGACTCAGCAGCTTGAAAATCATACCAGGCGCCGGTGCATTCATTCTCAAAATCCCAAGAGGAGAATAGAGGAGAAGGGTTTGTGGTGTGGCCAGACCTTCTGGGTGGTGATTTCTTGCTTTCTGTCTCTCTGCCTCTCCAGTGAGCAAAATATTTAAAGAAAATAAATTAATTCAAAAAGTAAAATTTAACCCCAGTTTATCTCAGTAGACTCAGTGCATGATTTTTTTTTTAAATTATCCTAATTGCCAATTCATATTGTAAATTCTGAAGCTCTTGAGTTGCCTGACTTGTACCCATATTTTCTCTTCTTCTAATACTTTCATCTCATCTTATTCCTAAAATATTTACCTGGATAGTGTCTACTCATCACACACACTAATTGTCTGAAATCCCCCTAAATGGTCCACACTGATGTACTGATTCAGCTGAAGTATTGTTGTGAGTGTGACACTATGCTGAACTTTGAGTTATCATCTAGTAGTAAAGGGAGGGGCATTAAATGGGTAAACACAATTCAGTGTGCATTCATATGGTGGGCAAGTACTCTGAAGAAAAACAAGGTCGGGACCAGCAGTTAGTGTAATGGCTATGTCGCTGGACTCCCACGTAGTCGACTGCGGTTTGCGTCCCGAACCCGATGGCTTAAACTCACGTTGGGCGCGTGTGCATACGTGCCCAACATCCTGAGAGGAGAATGGAGGAGAAAGGATTGCGGCGTGGCCATCCCTCTGGGGGGTGATTTCTCACTTTCTATCTCTCTGTCTCGCTCTTTCTGGCGAGCGCACGTGCCCAATAAGGAAAAAACCTCTCCAAAAAAATAAAAAATAAATAAAAAACAAGGTCACATATGGTCACTCTGACAAGATGACATCTGAACTGACACTGGGAATAAAGGCCTAGCCATGTGAAGATGGTGACAGCCAGTTCAGCTTGTTTCTTTATTCACTCTCTCAAAGTAAAAATTACACTGGACTGTTAAAGAAGATTTTATTTCAAGCTACTGAATTAGGATAGAGAAACTCACACCTGTCTGAACTCAGCTCCATAGAAACAAAAGGCAGAAGAGTTAAGAGCTGGGATAAGCTAGTGGATCTTAGACTGTCTGTGTTTACTAATTGGCTTTACTCAGATGGGAAGTAAACTCTCTCCTGTATTCATGACCGGAAGTTTTTTTATAACTTGGTGCCAGGAACCTACCTACAACAGATAAACTCTTAGGCTTTCACAAAAACGAGGTAAGATTTCTATCTCCTTCGATGATTTTATTTCAAAGAGATAGTTTAAAGTTATCTCAAAAGGTCAGAGAAATAGTTTGAAATGATAAGTTTCTAAAGTAAATGCTCTAGAGAAAGGGAGGACAGGGAACTTTCTGGTTAGGGTTTCTAGATTCTCTTGGAGCCAAGATGACAAGGATTCCAGGGCCTACTGGCAAATGGAAGCTTGCTAAAGTTATCTTGGTCAACTCTTAGTGTGTACTTAAATAATGTGGAAGGCTGTGTACATGTGTGTGCACACGTATCCCGTATCATCCTGGAAACTCTCTGAGGATGCAAACTTTGTATGACTTACTCATTATTCATTATTGTAGTCCTAACACAATGGCTGACACACAATATGAGCTATAGTTTTAGTTTTTGCTGTTGCTGTCATTGAATGAAAAATAAATAAATAAATAAATAAATAAACACAAGGTGGAAGTGGGCTATGTCTGGGAAGCAAACAAGATTTTAAGACTTTCAGTTGAGCTAGCCAGTGGTGATGCAGGATATTGTGATTATTGGGCCCAATATCAGTGTCGGATTCAGGAATGCAAAATAACTGGGCTATTGTCTTATGTTCAGGAAGAATCAGAGACACCGACAAATAGAGGAGTAGCAGAGCAGGAGTTTACTAACGCAATAAAAGGAAAGCTCCAAAACAAGTGAGGAGGGGGCCCAGGGTGGGTTGCTGAAGAGGACCTGAGGTGAGGGGTTGTCAATCTAGCAGTCTGAGAAATGGACTGGCTCTCTGGTAAGAGAGTGGGCTTCTGAAAGTAGAAATATGGTACTCTGGGTGATTTATTATCTTATTCTTTGTGGGGTCAACAGACCATAATGATCTGCACGTTTTTGTTAGAGTACAGTCAGCAAATAGCAGCAAGAGTTTCTCTTGGCTATCATTTTGAGCCCTAATGCAACCAGGTCTTTGCTAACATTTAGCCATTGTGATTCTATCTTGTGCAAAGCTTACTGTTTCTCTACCTTGGGCCTTTACCCTGTCTGTAAGTTGAATAGTCCTATGTCCTACCTCAGTGGCATGGTGATTAAGGTTGCTAGATCCCATGTGGCCAGCTGTGTGGTTTGTGTCCTAAATCCAGTGGCTTGGTAAACATGCTGGGCATATGTGTACTTGCATGGCCCAAATCCAAGGAAGAGAGTAGAGGAGAAGGAATCGTGGCATGGCCATTCCCTCGGGGTGTGGGGGAGAAAGTGGTGTACTTTCTCTCTCTCTCTCTCTCTCTCTCTCTCTCTCTCTCTCAGGTGAGCCCAAATGTACTCTAGAGGAGGAAAAAAAGCTAATTTTAGAATAAAATGTTGCATTTTTCTTGTGGTAAAATAAATGAAAATGTAGCTAAGACAATGAATTTAAGAGAGATTTAGGTATACTGTCTGCTGACTACTTTGAAATTAATGGTGAAGAAGTTGGAGTAATTGACTCAAATTTCTGCCAGAGGAACTGACATGATGACAGTGATACCAGGACATAAAAAAGGAGAAATGAAATAGCAGGTTGGGCCTGCTATAGAGATGCAAAGTAGATAAAAATAAGCAGACTTCAAAGGTAATCGTAATTATCAGGATTTCTGGATTTATGTTTCAGGAGACTGAAGAGCTGGATAGAATTATATTATTACTGTTATCTTTTTTGTGTACCTTTATCTCAAAGAAGTGTTAATTATTTACTTTTAAACTGTATGAGTCATTCTCAACAAAACATTCAAGTTATAGAGAACATATGGTCAAACATATTTCTTTTTTAAAAAATTATTTAGTTTTAATTAAATTAATTAATTAATTATTACTATTTTAAAACACCAGAGAGGGACACAGAGAGAGGGGGAAAGTGAGAAAGCAAGTCGCTAGGTTTGGGACTCGAACTGGGGTCAGTCATATGGGAGTCCAGTGCCCCAACCACCATACCAACTGCTGGCCCCAAACATTTTTTTCTAATCAATTTTATAAAGGTTTTTTTTTTTGTTTTCTTTTCAAAAATGAGCTCCTCCTATTTCTATTTACTTAATAATAAGTGTCTTGCACCAAAACAGACCTCTAAGTTTATGTTTTCTCTTAAGCATATCGTCATTAAGTCTATAAAATTGTTGCCATTTCCTTTGCTATGTTGAATTGGTATGTGGTTCATAGAATTATTTTTTCTATTTTTAATGCTTTAGTAGTTTTGGATATAGAGTATAATTCTAGTTTTTCCAATTATATTGTATATAATTTTAAATAGAATGCTTAAATCTCTGCAATTTACCAAATGCGAAACAGTGGAAGTCATGAAGAGTATAAACTCTATCTTTGTGCCTGGGTGCAAAACTCTTAATTCTACTTCTTGGTCATTCTACTTAAGGCAGATCATTAATTTCTCTGTGACTCCGGTCCTTCATCTGTAAAATGAGGATAATAGCATCTAATACTTCATGTGGATTATAAATATTCCAAATTCTGCACCTTGATTTATTGGGTGAATATAATAGTCTTACAACACAAAATGATTTTTATGTACCTTCTCAAACTTTTTAAAAAATCTTTTGTATACCTTATCAGTACAATACTTTATCTTCATGTGCCAACTTAATATCCACTAACCAATGCATATTCAGCATATTGTCTACATCTATAAAAATACTGAAAAGTAGATATTATCCTAAATTTATAGATAAGAAGATCAAAACTGAGTAATTGCATTCATGTGGATAATTATATAACCAAAAAATAAAAGATTCAATATTAAAATACAGATATATCCAGTATCAGACATTTTATCTTTCGCTATTTTTATCCTTTTTTACTTAGAAAATTATTGTAGCTTGGATCATGTTCACGTAAGCATATTGTAAACTCACCGAAAGTGGGATGATATCACAAACTCTTTTCTGCGTGTGCATTCTCTTGCTAAGTATAGCACTGTTCTTATCGGGAGGTGATCAGTAAGTGCTCTGCAATTAAAGTTGCAAGGCATTTATTTGTAACTAGTCTTTATTATAAAGGTTAGTAAAAATTTTACTTCTTGGAGAGAGGAAAGCCATCATGAATAACTACTAAAAGAAATGCTGTACAGACAAGTTTATTTGCTACATATTTTAAACTTGAAATGCAATATTTCCCTCTCACAGTTTTTAAAAAGGTCAGATAAAACATCCGGCACAAGGTTATTTTGGAAATAATTAAGTGAGGTGGTGAACTGTGCATATAAGGTTGTCATTTTGCCAAAATATCAGTGTTCCTTAGAACTTCATTTCTGTCTCTGCAGATATCCTTTTATTTTTGACTATTCAATTTTTTTTTCTAGCTTAGACCTAAATATTATTTCCAAGGGCAAGCCAGTGTGACTACATGTAAGTAATATGCAGATTAATGACTCCTCTTTCCTATTGATCCAATCTCTTACTAAAATGGGATTCAAGGATTATTTTCATTTTTAAAGTAAACTAAACCCTGGTTATTTGCAACAACAGCCATGACAATAACACAAATCTCATTGAACATAATATGAAATCTTAAAATCGCATCTTATTAATTGAAAACTGAAATCACTCGAGGAAGATATTTAAGGATTAATTTTTAAATCATTTTTTAATCTTCCTTTGCATTTTTCATTACAGTGCAATGAAAATTTATAATGGAAAATACAGTCCTTAACCTTTAATACTTTTTAAATGTAGGTATATTTAATTCTAAGGAGTCAAAGGTACTACATAATATAGAAACAGACCTGATAACAGAAATTTATGGTCAACTAATGTTGTACAATTAAACTTTAAAAATGTTTTAAGTCCAAGATATATGTTATTTATAGAAACCATTGTGCAATGATGCGTCATGATAGAAATTGTACTCAACATGGAATGGGAAGATCTTAGTTTGAAACTGGACATAGGCTAGTCAGTATGTGCATGGGTAAAATTTTCAAATAAACTACAAATTTGATAATGTTATTTGAGACATTTAAGTTACTGTTTACATTAGAAAAATGGTCTACATAAAATGTACAAATGATTATTCCAGAACAATCAATTTACCTCTGTACATATAAGGCTATTAGAAAATATCTAACTGATGTATATAGAAACTGATTAATATTAAATTCGAGTACTTGAACTTGGTATGTCAAAGTTAATTTAAAACTGAGTAATTTGAAATACCACATTGACAGTATTGGCAAACCCTAACCACTTGCACTTTTGAAACTAACACAAGTGGTCACTGTTAAAGGAGATAAGCCTGTTTCCCAAGCTATTTTAAACATCTCTTAAGAATCAAGGAAATGGGGGCCAGCAGTGTAATGGCTATGTCACTGGACTCCCATGTAGTTGACCGCAGTTCGAGTCCTGGACCCGGTGGCTTAAACTCATTCCGGGCGCGTGTGCATGTGTGCCCAAGATCTCAAGAAGAGAATGGAGGAGAAGTGATTGTGGCACGGCCATCCATCCTGGAGGGTGATTTCTCGCTTTCTGTCTCTCTGTCTCTTTCTGTCTGTTTGGTGAGTGCATGTGCGCTGTAACAAAAACCTCTCAAAAAAAAAAAAAAAAGAATCACAGAAACGATCTCTGAAAGTAAATTCTTAAGCATCACCTACTAAGATTATCTTCCAGTCCATGATAAGCAGACCACATACATTCCATTCACTTAAGATTGATTTTAGTATATAAAACAGTATTAGCCATAGTTCTCAAGCCATGTGTTGCACCTCTAGATGTTTTTATTCTATGTAACTACAAATCTGTTCCTTTTGACCTACTTCTTATTTTCTCTTCCTCCCTGTCCCTTGTTACCACTGTTTTACTGTTACTTTTGTTTCTTTTTAAAATTTTCAGAGGATACATGAATTCACTAGAGTGAGAGAGACAGAGAGAGTGAGAGAGAGAGCACACCATGTCCAATGGGACATGGTCATGCCACAGTTTCTCCATCCTCTGGGGACATGCACACACATGCTGGCTAGGATTCAAATACCAGTTGCCATTGTGGAATTTGTCTCATTATAGCCACTGGAATATGGGCTGGCTCTACATTGTTTCCTTATATTTGACTTTTTTGTTTTTTGATTCTGCATGTAAGAGAGACCATGCAATATTTTTGTGTACTTATGTGCGTGTGTGCATGTGTGTGTGGCTTATTTCACTTACTATAAGTCCTCTAGTTTCATCCATGATGTTGCAAATGGTAGTATCTCTTTCTTTTCTCTTTTTTTTTCAAGGCTAATATTGTGTGTGTTCCTTGTGTGTCTGTGTGTGTGTATGTGTGCGTGTGTGTATACAATGGTTAATTTATCCATTAATTCATTGATGGGCAATTGAGTTGCTTGCATATCTTTGTTATTGTTAATAATAACTTGATTTCATGTTTATTCTGTATTCATTGAAAAGTCTATATCCATCTAACACACTAGGTAAAGAGAGAATGAGTGAAGAAGGTGAAAGAAATGTTGTAAGAAGAGAATGTGGTGACTGGGCAATTGTGCACTCCTGGAAATAAAATAATGTGTGGCTTATATGAGTGTGGTTGACCCAAATTGTCTTGACTATATCTAAACATGAAAGCAAATCCTGTTGAATGGATTAGTAAGTTCAAGGCATGTGCTTTTTATTTTGTTTTGTATTGTTTGACTAATTGTTTCAGGCTAGAGAAATAGCAGGGCATTAGATTTAACTCTCAGAGACAAGGAAAGAAATGAGATGCTTATAAGTAGGAGAACAATCTGTTACTGATTACAAAACAAGATCCAATCTCTGGAGACCTTGGCAAGTTTGTTTTGTTTTGCTCTTCTCTGGAACATCTTCCCAAGTATTTCTGTAGCCATTCAAAATGTTTTTGTTATATTTGCTTCACCTTAAAACATGTCACTCAGTTATATGAAGGAATAAATCCTCACATTGAGTCTTCAGACTTTCCCAGGATTTTGCCTACTTAACTCTCCTAAGGTCACTCTTGAGTTTCCGAAATTCCCAGGCTCAATGAACCCAGGAGATGAACAAACACATACATACTCATTCGTGGAAAATAAATTTTTCTTTCTTATAAGCCTTCTCAACAGATTTCTGAGAACCATGCTAGTATCTAAGAAATCACATTACACAGCAGTCTCTCTTTATCTGCAATTTTGATTTCCATGGTTTCAGTTACCTAGTCAATCACCTTCCAAAAATATTAAATGGAAAATTCCAAAGATGAATAACTTTTAAGTTTTAAACACTGTATTATAATGCCTATGTCATTCATCTTGCTTCATCTCATCAAAGGCATTTTTGTCGTCCTCTTTACCATCACAAGAAGAGTGAGTATAATACGATAAGATATTTTGAGAAATAAGGAGACCACATTCACATAACTTTATTATAGTATATTGCTCTAAGTGTCCTATTGTATTGTGAGTTAATGCTGTTAATCTATTATTGTGCCTAATTTATAAATTAAACTTTATATAGGTATGTGTGTATATAAAAAAAATGTAGGGGTCAGTACTATTCACAGTTCTAGGCTTTCCTGTGGAGTCTTGAAACATTCCCAATGAGTTAGGGAAGATAGTGTGCATATTTGTTTAAATTTCTAACTCTATGAAATCCTAAAGGCAATATTTAATTCTTTGCTAATTCAACATCACCTAGAAAACTTCCAAGCATACAATAACAAATATTGATCATTTTTGTGTTATAGGCCAATTTATATTCCAGAAATGATCCCATTATTCCCATAAATCTCCAGATTATTACAGAAATTCCAATGTTTGTTCCAAATATTCATCTTCCAAGTTGTCTCATATACATACTAACTCATAATACTAATGTTTAAAAAGCATATCTCAATTTAAATATAATTGCCATACATGTAGTCCATGCTACATAAATATTTCCAAATCATTTTAAATGAATGGAAAATAGGTTACAGAAGTACATCTCTGACTCTGGTTTTCCTTTTTTGAACTTCAACTAACAATGCATTTCTATAAATTGTACTTCATATATAATTTTTCAACTGTCCAACTATTCACTTACTCTTTGAGTTGTAATTTGGCATGTACTCCTATTATTCCACTGAAATCTTTCTTCTCTAGGTCAGTCATAACTTGCCAAACACTGTCATTATGAAACATTTCACAGTGTTTTGTCACATTGTGAAATTTTCTTTTCTTTTGGCCTTTGGTATGTATCATCAAAAGGACTTTTCTATTTCTTTGACATTTCCTTCTCTTTCTTTTTTACTGGATATTTTTCTTTCTGTTCCCTTACTGATCTCTTAACAATGGAGGTATTCAATTACTTACTTTCCTTTTACTTCTATTTATACTTCAATGAGCTATAGTAGTGTGTCCTTCAAGGAACTTGTTGATATAATCTAAACTGTGAAATTTTATCATAAAGTAGTGCATTTTCTTATTATAGTCTTAACATATTAGGTTATCAGAAAAGTCATGACACATTTTTGCATAAATTATATGTCTGACATATAATTCTATCTCTCCTCTTATTATGATCTTGAAAATCTTTATCTTCTCTCTTTTTCTTTTCTTTTTTTTTTCTGGCTAGAAGTCTGGCTAGTTCCCTCAATTAATGAAGAAAGGGATAGATGGATAAATATCTCTACTTCTCTATTCTCAGTGGGACAGTTCTGAAGTGTTTATACGTACTACTCAGAGGTTTCCTCACAAATTTGAACCCAGTATACTGGATCCCCGTAGTGCATATTTTATGCCCTTTCCTCTTCTCTGTCTTATTTTCTCAACTATTACAGGTACTTGTACTATGGTTAGCTTCTATGGAACATAAACTCTATATTAAGGCAAAATTTCAAAAATCTGTATCCGTAAAATTCAAGCACCATTAAAGTACTATTAAATAAACATGAGGAAAAAAATTCACCCCAAAAAGATGAAATTAGCAAATCACTATTACACAATCGCTACCATGTTGTACACAGGAGGGTACAAAAATGACAGCCATTTCCTTTAAGAACAGTCTGTCTTATTGAAATATGACATACTGAATGTACACATGTTGGAATATTCACTTTATAAACTAAGTAACATGATTGAATATATAAAAGAAATTGAAATAAGAAATTAAAGGAAATAAAATGACACATTGGCATAAAAAATAATAGGATTATTTTATTCTCACAAACCGAGATTTCACTATGCACTAAAGTTTGAGAATGTAGTGTTCTTTGCTTAGAAATATACTTCATACAATTTTGTAATTATTTCCAGGTCATATATTTCCTGTGGACAGAAGTTTGCATACACACACACATACACACACACACATGCACACACACACCACTCATTTGAATTTGCTATAGGGCATGTGTGCTCACCAGAGGGAGGCGGTGAAAGAGAGAGGGAAAGTAAGAAAATAGCCCCCAGGAGATAGCCCTGCCCAATCCCTTCTCCTTGGGATTTGGGGCAGGCATTCACATGTGCCTGGAGTTTTTCAAGCTGCTGGGTCCAGGACTCTAATTGTGCAGTCAGCTGTGTAGGATCTAACTGCATTAACCACTGGGTCACCAGCTGGCCCAAGTATACGTATTGTAATTCACAAGAATACCATCATATTAGCAGACTATTGTTAATTAGTTCATGGAAATCTTTTTTTTTTTTTGAGAGAGAGATTTTCACTGTAGGGCACGTGCGCTCACCAGACAGACAGAGAGAGACATAGAGACAGAAATCGAGAAATCACCCCCCAGGGGGGATGGTCACGCTGCAATCCCTTCTCCTCCATTCTCCTCTCAGGATCTTGGGCACATACGCACACGTGCCTGGCGTGAGTTTTAAGCCACCGGGTCCGGGACACGAACCGCGGTCGACTACGTGGGAGTCCAGTGACATAGCCATTACGCTAACTGCTGGTTCCCAGTTCATGGAAATCTTTATCACTTTTTTTCTCTCTTACCCCAGAAAAGGTAAGTTTCTGAATTCAAAGCACATTATGATTAATTAAATGAGTGAGACAAGACAAAAATGAATGAAATGATTGGGCAGCTAGGTGAAATAAGTTTATTGTGAAAATAATAGTTGAACTTGTGATAATTGTTAAGAAACTGTGTTGTGGCTCTTCAGGGAAATAGACATAAAACTGATTTTTAAAACAATCAACTAGATATCTTTGTTTTTGTTCTTAGAATAATGTATATAGTGAGGATATTGATGTCTATCAATTTTCTTTTTTTAATTAAAATGTTAGGAAGAAAGGACTTAAGTAAACTGAATATTTATAAGCGAGTATAGTTTATCACTTAAAAAGCAACTATCAAAATTTATTTAAATTTTAGTTTCTTATGTGTGGAAATATATCTTCTACTTCATTCTGAATTTGTTTTTGAAAGAGGCAATGTTGATTTTAAGCATACCTCCAAAATGTTTGATAACATGTAGAAATTATTTTTAAAATGAGATGTGCTCAGTCTCAGTAATAATCTCAAAAAGAAACAAAATATAAAACAGAGAGAGCTGTTCCAGTTTGCTGGTAGCCTGCTTTATTTACAGCAGAAACTCTGAGTTTATCTTTCCTCAGAATACATTCGAAATCAAAGGACTGTAAAGAACAAACACATATTCATAAACTATGGTTTATAAGCAGGTTACAATCACTTATTCAGATGTTGTATTCTTTAAGTAAGCAGAGAAGGCAAGAATCTGAGTATATGAATTTGCTACTGTCATATATTTTAATACCACACCAAATGAAAGAAAAAAATGATTATCAGCTGATTCTTCACCTCAAAAGCACTTAATGAGATCATTTAAGTCTGAAATTCTAAGAAAGAGCTTGTCCAATTGACATTTACTTATATTTTAAAGATTTATTTCAAAGTGCACAATATTTAAAGTAACTATTTTAAAGTAACTATGGGTTTTCAATATACAAATACGTACAAGTAAATACACATACAAATGGAAATTATTTCCTAATCCCATAAAAACATTGACAATCTAATGGTAATGTGCACATCATATCTCCTGATTATAATCTCTAAATACAATTCTCAGTTAAAATGTTTCATGTGTTGGGACCAGCAGATGGCATCACTGGACTTTATCCTAGTCCACTGGGGTTTGAGTCCTGGACCAGGCGACTTAAAACTCATGCCAGGCATGTGTGTATGCAAGCCCAAAATACCAAAAGAAGAATGGAAGAGAAGGGATTGCAGTGTGGCCATCCCCCTTGGGGAGTAATTTCTTCTTTTCTGTTTCTAAGTCTCTCTGGCAAGTGTACATGTCCGATAACAAAAGAAACTCTCTCTTAAAGCAAACAAGCAAACAAACAAAAAATCTCATGTGTCATTGGAAACAAAATACACTATTTTGCAGTGAAATAATAGATTAAATAAATTCTGGAATGACAGATATGTGAGATAAGCCTGGGACAATTTTGCCACCAGAAAACAAGAAGGCTCTGTAAGACTAGCTAGGCAATTGCCAAAAGGACATAAAACCAAAATACAGGGCCTCTAAAGGGTGGAACAGTCTGACAATCAAAGAAAATGAAGAATGCAACTGATTTTCAGATCATTCATATGTAAAAACCAATGAGTTTGATTATAATGCTTAAGAAATGAAAGAGTAAAAAACATCTGTTTGATTCCTGTTGAAAGTAACCAGGGCTCCAAGACCTGGAAATCAGCAGTTTAAAGAAAAAGTCCATGCATCTGTCCATTTCTCTAAGAGCTCCACTTTAACATAGCCAGACAGCCCTAACTGACAGGTATAGCTATACTATTTGAGGAACCCAGTACAAAATAAATCTGCAGAACCCATTGTTTAAAAAGTATAAACATAACTTAGAGTTGGTATAAATTTTATTCTAGACCATCGCAATAAAACGAATATTTTTTAAAGATTTATTCATTTTTCCTTTTTAATTTATTATCATTATTTTTCCATTTTGACCAGAGAAAGGCAGACAGACAGAAAGGGAGAGTGAGAAAGCAAACCACCAGGTCTGGGACTTGAAGCATGTTTGGTCATGTGGGAGTCCAGCACCTCAATCACTATGCCAACTGCTGGCTCCAAGAGCAATACTTTTTTTAAAAAAAAAAATGTCCTTGCATTAAAAGTTATGTTTGCACTATACAGTGGTCTATTAAGTGTGCAATAGCATATGTCCAAAATGTAATGCACATATATTAAATTAAAACATACTTTATTGCTAAAAATGTTAGTGATCAAAACAGTCATCAATAAGGCATACATTTTTAGTTGGTGGAGGGGCTTAACTAGATGTTGTTGGCTGCTAACTGATCAGAGTGATGATTGCTCAAGGTTGGGTGGCTGCGTTATTTCTTAAAATAAGACAGTGAAGTTTGCGGCATTGGTTGACTTTCCCTTTCACAAAAGATTTCCCTGTAGCATGCAAGATGATATTCGATAGTAGTGTACTCAAACTTCTTTCAAAATGAGTCAGTCTTCTCATGCCTTTCTACTGCTTTATCAAACAAGTTCACATAATATTCTCGACTTTCTGTTGTCATTTTAATAATGTTTAGAGCATCTTCACCAGAAGTAGATTTTATTTCAGTGAAACATTTTCCTTGCTCGTCTGTAAGGATTCCTCACCCATTAAAATTTTATCATAAGATGGTAGCAATTGAGTCACATCTTCAGGCTCCACTATTTTGAGATTTTATTGTTTTTGTCACAGGGCACATGCACTCACCAGAGAGAAGAGATAGATAGACTCAGGGAGGGAAAGAAAAATCACTACTCAGGGCCATGGTTATGACACAATCCCTTCTCCTCCCTTTTCTCAGGATTTTGGACATACACACCACACACACACACACACACACACACACACACACACACACACACC
>NW_006203628.1:351214-356286 GCF_000334495.1 Tupaia belangeri chinensis
GGTCCGGGACACGAACCGCGGTCGACTACGTGGGAGTCCAGTGACATAGCCATTACGCTAACTGCTGGTTCCCAGTTCATGGAAATCTTTACTTCTTCACTTTTTTTCTCTCTTACCCCAGAAAAGGTAAGTTTCTGAATTCAAAGCACATTATGATTAATTAAATGAGTGAGACAAGGACAAAATGAATGAAATGATTGGGCAGCTAGGTGAAATAAGTTTATTGTGAAAATAATAGTTGAACTTGTGATAATTGTTAAGAAACTGTGTTGTGGCTCTTCAGGGAAATAGACATAAAACTGATTTTTAAAACAATCAACTAGATATCTTTGTTTTTGTTCTTAGAATAATGTATATAGTGAGGATATTGATGTCTATCAATTTTCTTTTTTTAATTAAAATGTTAGGAAGAAAGGACTTAAGTAAACTGAATATTTATAAGCGAGTATAGTTTATCACTTAAAAAGCAACTATCAAAATTTATTTAAATTTTAGTTTCTTATGTGTGGAAATATATCTTCTACTTCATTCTGAATTTGTTTTTGAAAGAGGCAATGTTGATTTTAAGCATACCTCCAAAATGTTTGATAACATGTAGAAATTATTTTTAAAATGAGATGTGCTAAGTCTCAGTAATAATCTCAAAAAGAAACAAAATATAAAACAGAGAGAGCTGTTCCAGTTTGCTGGTAGCCTGCTTTATTTACAGCAGAAACTCTGAGTTTATCTTTCCTCAGAATACATTCGAAATCAAAGGACTGTAAAGAACAAACACATATTCATAAACTATGGTTTATAAGCAGGTTACAATCACTTATTCAGATGTTGTATTCTTTAAGTAAGCAGAGAAGGCAAGAATCTGAGTATATGAATTTGCTACTGTCATATATTTTAATACCACACCAAATGAAAGAAAAAAATGATTATCAGCTGATTCTTCACCTCAAAAGCACTTAATGAGATCATTTAAGTCTGAAATTCTAAGAAAGAGCTTGTCCAATTGACATTTACTTATATTTTAAAGATTTATTTCAAAGTGCACAATATTTAAAGTAACTATTTTAAAGTAACTATGGGTTTTCAATATACAAATACGTACAAGTAAATACACATACAAATGGAAATTATTTCCTAATCCCATAAAAACATTGACAATCTAATGGTAATGTGCACATCATATCTCCTGATTATAATCTCTAAATACAATTCTCAGTTAAAATGTTTCATGTGTTGGGACCAGCAGATGGCATCACTGGACTTTATCCTAGTCCACTGGGGTTTGAGTCCTGGACCAGGCGACTTAAAACTCATGCCAGGCATGTGTGTATGCAAGCCCAAAATACCAAAAGAAGAATGGAAGAGAAGGGATTGCAGTGTGGCCATCCCCCTTGGGGAGTAATTTCTTCTTTTCTGTTTCTAAGTCTCTCTGGCAAGTGTACATGTCCGATAACAAAAGAAACTCTCTCTTAAAGCAAACAAGCAAACAAACAAAAAATCTCATGTGTCATTGGAAACAAAATACACTATTTTGCAGTGAAATAATAGATTAAATAAATTCTGGAATGACAGATATGTGAGATAAGCCTGGGACAATTTTGCCACCAGAAAACAAGAAGGCTCTGTAAGACTAGCTAGGCAATTGCCAAAAGGACATAAAACCAAAATACAGGGCCTCTAAAGGGTGGAACAGTCTGACAATCAAAGAAAATGAAGAATGCAACTGATTTTCAGATCATTCATATGTAAAAACCAATGAGTTTGATTATAATGCTTAAGAAATGAAAGAGTAAAAAACATCTGTTTGATTCCTGTTGAAAGTAACCAGGGCTCCAAGACCTGGAAATCAGCAGTTTAAAGAAAAAGTCCATGCATCTGTCCATTTCTCTAAGAGCTCCACTTTAACATAGCCAGACAGCCCTAACTGACAGGTATAGCTATACTATTTGAGGAACCCAGTACAAAATAAATCTGCAGAACCCATTGTTTAAAAAGTATAAACATAACTTAGAGTTGGTATAAATTTTATTCTAGACCATCGCAATAAAACGAATATTTTTTAAAGATTTATTCATTTTTCCTTTTTAATTTATTATCATTATTTTTCCATTTTGACCAGAGAAAGGCAGACAGACAGAAAGGGAGAGTGAGAAAGCAAACCACCAGGTCTGGGACTTGAAGCATGTTTGGTCATGTGGGAGTCCAGCACCTCAATCACTATGCCAACTGCTGGCTCCAAGAGCAATACTTTTTAAAAAAAAAAAAATGTCCTTGCATTAAAAGTTATGTTTGCACTATACAGTGGTCTATTAAGTGTGCAATAGCATATGTCCAAAATGTAATGCACATATATTAAATTAAAACATACTTTATTGCTAAAAATGTTAGTGATCAAAACAGTCATCAATAAGGCATACATTTTTAGTTGGTGGAGGGGCTTAACTAGATGTTGTTGGCTGCTAACTGATCAGAGTGATGATTGCTCAAGGTTGGGTGGCTGCGTTATTTCTTAAAATAAGACAGTGAAGTTTGCGGCATTGGTTGACTTTCCCTTTCACAAAAGATTTCCCTGTAGCATGCAAGATGATATTCGATAGTAGTGTACTCAAACTTCTTTCAAAATGAGTCAGTCTTCTCATGCCTTTCTACTGCTTTATCAAACAAGTTCACATAATATTCTCGACTTTCTGTTGTCATTTTAATAATGTTTAGAGCATCTTCACCAGAAGTAGATTTTATTTCAGTGAAACATTTTCCTTGCTCGTCTGTAAGGATTCCTCACCCATTAAAATTTTATCATAAGATGGTAGCAATTGAGTCACATCTTCAGGCTCCACTATTTTGAGATTTTATTGTTTTTGTCACAGGGCACATGCACTCACCAGAGAGAAGAGATAGATAGACTCAGGGAGGGAAAGAAAAATCACTACTCAGGGCCATGGTTATGACACAATCCCTTCTCCTCCCTTTTCTCAGGATTTTGGACATACACACCACACACACACACACACACACACACACACACACACACACACTTGACATGATTTTCAAGCTGCCAGGTCCGAGACTTGAACCATGTCATTTATGCAGCAGTTCTGCACCTTAACCACTATGCCAACTTCTGACTCCCAGGCTTCAAGTCTGATTCTAGTTCTCTTGCTGTTTCTGCCACATCAGTAGTTACCTCCTCCAGTGTAAACTTGAATCATGTCAAGACTTGACAGTCAGTCAAGAGGATTGTAAAACCTACAAATGTTGATACTTTGACCTCTGCCTGCCTGTGAATTATATTTTTTTCTTTTTAAAAAGTTTATTTATTTAATGAACAAAAGAGACAGAAAGAGAAAGAGAGAGCCAGATCGCACCTCCAACAGGGTATTAAAGTTGTGATCCACCCCTAGATTCAACCAGCCCCAACCATAACCATGCTCCTGCCCAGCTTATTCAGGGAAGTCTGTGGACATGAACCAGCACCTTCATTTTTGGGGTCGTTGCTGCAAAGCATCACATTTAACCTCTGTAACATCATCTGGAGTCTCTAATGTTTTTAATGAGATCTAGAATGGCTGATCTTTACGGAAGATTTTCAGTTTGTTTTGCCCAGATGCATAAATGAATTATTATCTATGGAAGCTCTCATCTTAAGAAATATGTTTCTTGTAAGATTTTGAAGTCAAAATTTCTCCTTGGTTTGTGAGTTATTGAATGAAGTGTTAGCAGGAATGACAACAGCATGAATATTCTATATCTCCATCAGAGCTCTTGGGTGACCAATTACCTTGTCAATGTGCAGTAATAATTTGAAAATAATCTTTTTTTCCTTTTACTCTGAGCAGTTGTCTTCCATTGTTCAGTAAACTATGCTTTAACCAGATGTACTATCGTGCATGCTTTTCTCACTAAGCTTAATGATTTGTACCTTTTTATTTCAAATAAGAGACATGAAATTCTCCTCTTTACTTGAACACTTACAGATCATCATAGAGTTATTAACTGACCTAAATTTACTATTGTTGTGCGTCCGGGAACTGGGAGGGCCAAGGAGAAGGACAGAGATCAGAGAATAGCTAGTTGGTAGACCAATCAGGACATATGCATTTATACATTTAATGAACTAAATGTGCTGTGTTATATGAGCAGGATGCCTTGTGGCTCCAGACAATTATACTAGTAACAGCAAAGACAAAACAATTATACTAGTAACAGCAAAGATCACTATTCATAGTTGACCATAACAGATGTAATAACATTGAAAAAGTTGAAAATATCGAGAGAATTAATGGAAATATGACAAGAGGTAAGCACATACTGTTAGAGAAATGGTGTCAATAGACTTGCTTGATACTGGCTTGTCACAATCCTTCAATTTGTGTGTGGGGGGAAATAAAATATAAATAGTGTCTGTAAAACACCATACAGTGAAGTGTAATAAAGCAAGGTATGCCTATATTAAGGGTTTCAAGTCAGCAACTTTCACAATTTAGAGCATGTATAGTACTTTGCAAAATATAAGGCCCTTTGAGACTGCATAGGCTAGACACCTATGAAACTGTCCCTGGCAGTTAGTTATTTTTTAAAAAAGACTAAAACAAAACTATAGAATTTTTTTTTTTTATAAACCACAGATTAGTTTATTTTTAACACCCATCAAGTCATGAATTCATAGGGAATAAGTTCCAGTAGTTCAGGTTCCTTTCCATTGGTTCTCACAAAATGTGCTTCTCTGGGTGGAGCAGGCGGATGCTTTAGTTGAACCTAGGTACCTTTCTCTTTGGCTTCTTTCTTTTTCTGGTCATTTTCCTTCACACATTTTAGGAAGCTATCTCTGCTCTTCGAATTTTTAATATGCTCAATACGCACATTGATTCTCTCGGCAAGAATCTTGCCCTTAACTTGTTTGTTCACAACAATACCAACAGCATGCTGGATAACATTATAGACTCTTCCAGTTTTGCCATGGTAACATTTGTGGGGCATTCCTTTTTGAACAGTACTCATTCCCTTAATGTCTACAATATCACCTTTCTTGTAGATTCGCATATATGTCGCCAAAGGAACAACTCCATGTTTTCTAA
>NW_006203628.1:356312-363345 GCF_000334495.1 Tupaia belangeri chinensis
TCTTTCCCTTTGTGTTCATCATTTTGGTTAATTACTGGAAGATGGCGATTCCGGGCAAAAGGAAAACTAGCATTTCTGATAGATGTGGAAAAAATAATGAAATTGGATAAATTGTGATTTAGCAGTAAAATGATAGAATAAGCAATAATAATAAGTTTAATACAAAAAGTTTAAAAAATTGAAGAAAATGATCAACCCAATTAAAAGATGGGAAAATGAGCTCAATAAACAGCTTTCTAAGGAAGACATAAAAACAGCCAAAAAGCATATAAAGAAATGTTCAACATCCTTCATCATAAGGGAGATGCAGATCAAAATCACAATGATATACCACCTAACCCCAGTCAGAATGGTGAAGATTACAAAACAAAAAATGATAAAAGCTGGAGGGGATGCAGTGAAAGGGGAACGCTCCTACACTGTTGGTGGGATTGTAAATTGGTCCACCCACTGTGAACAATATGGAGATTCTTCAAAGACCTTCAAATAGAACTGGGACCAGCAGTTTGGGTAATGGCTATGTCACTGGACTCCCACGTGGTTGACTGGTTCGCATCCCAGACCTGGTGGCTTAAAACTCATGCTGGGTGCGTGTGCATGCGTACCCAAGATTCTGAGAGGAGAATGGAGGAGAAGGGATTGCAGTGTGGCCATTCCCCCTGGGGGGTGATGTCTCACTTTCTGTCTCTCTGTCTCTCTCTCTGTCTGTCTGGTGAGCGCATGTGAAACCTTCCCCAAAAAAAAAAAAAAAAGACCTTCAAATAGAACTACCACATATTCCAGCAAATCCACTTCTGTGTATCTACCCAAAAGACGGGGGAATGATCAGTCGGAAAATCACATCTATATTCATTGCAGCCTTATTCATGATTCTTAAGACATGGAACCAATCCAAATGTCCACAAATGGATGAATGGATTGAAAAAGTGTGGCACATATACTCCATGGAGTACTATTGAGCCATAAAAACTATAAGGTCCTAGCATTTGATAGAAAGTATATTAACACGGAAGATTTGGTGCTGAGTGAAGCAAGGCAGGTTATGAAAGAGAGACAGCGCATATCTCCACTTAACATATACCGACTGTCCACACTCTGGTAGAGACTGAAAGAATGGAGGACATACAAGCATTAAAAATTGTTATGGACACTAGAGCCAAAGTAGAAAGAATGTGGGAGGGGAAGAGCATGGGAAAGGAAATTAAAAATAGGAAGGTAAGACATTTGTGGGACACAGAAATGGTTTATTATTTGTTGAAGAGTACATGTATAGTATTCTCAACTGGGCTGGACTGAAGTGCATATCATGCTGGGTAAAGTGTCTTTACAATCTAAATGATCTATAGCAATTAAATGTATAAATTAAAATTAATAAATAATATATATATGTGTGTGTGTGTGTGTGTGTGTGTGTGTATTTTTTTTAAAGCTTACTCTAGAAGATCGGGCTGACAGGATGTGATTCACATGCCTAACCTTAGCATCTCACATGTTCAGGATTCAGGTGTCATGCAATAAGAAGTACAAATCATATCTTTTTTTGTCAAAAAATTGTAAACATAGAAAAAGAATCCTGAATCTTAAGACCTTAATGCTCTCTTTTATTTCTAAGAAAGCTGAGAAGAGAGTTAAAGGTAGAAGAGAAGAAAGAGACAGGAGGAGAAAGAGAGAATGGGAGTGGGAAAGAGAGAGAGCAGAATAAAATGCTTATAACAATTAAGCAAAATGAGAACACGTGACCTGATGATATCTTTAAGAAAAGAAATTATAAAAAATTTTTTTTTGCTATGTATGTATGCAAATGTGCATTTTATTTATCAAGAATATGGGTACATAGAAATTTAAAAATTAATAGCATACTAAAATAAAATTAGGGCTCAATATTAATATTTAATTGTTCTCCCAGCTATCGACACATTCATCAAAAATGTATTAAACATCTATTATATGTTCTATGTGTTATTTTCAGAATCCACAAAGATAAAAGGAAAAAAAAAGACAAGAGTCAAGAAAAGAGGGACCAGCAGTTAGTGTAATGGCTATGTCGCTGGACTCCCATGTAGTTGACTGCGGTTCGAGTCCTGGACCCTGGAGGAGTCCAGCCCAGTGGGGGTCCCAGGATCTGTTTGAGCCCTCAACCTTTGAGCACAGCTTTGGTCGGCTCAGCACGTTGGCAAGGTCGCTGCTGTACGCCCTCTCCCCTTCCCCCCTGACCTATGAGCAAAGCTTGGGTCAACTCAGCATGTTGGCCTGGCTGCTTGCTGTATGCTCCAGAGACTGCGGTAGCCTTGCTGGGAAGCGACACCCCTCTGACTCCCTGATATACTACTATAAAAGAATTACATAGCTCTCATACATATTGAGTATGTGATAAGATTTCCTGAAAGTCCCCCAACCTTTGCCCTGACCACCTACTGTTAATTACAATGCTTCATCCTTGTGGTCACAATGGAGGGTGTGCTGAAGTTCCATCTAGGCAGAAATCTTCTTGACCTTTGGAAGGCCCTTCAAGACACATTTAACATAAGCTTAAAAATAACCTTTTCTTTACATAAAATAAGATTAGGCTTAAGCTGGCCCAGGACACCCCCGCCCTCACCAAGTGAACAATATGTTCACCCCTTTGGAATAGATAGATATATTAGGATACCTTGAATTAAGTTTTAGATCCCTGTAAAATAATGTAAGTATCATTCTTTATTGAGATCCATAAGAACTAATACCTATACTTGAGATTTTCTTTTCTTAGCATCATACTAAGTAATCACAAGATGGCTGCCGCTGAGCATTGGCTGATAATTAACTCTGCTTGCTGGAGGCTGTTTCCTGAAACTGCATTCCTTGAAGTTCCCTTAAACCTGCCTATATCAATCAAGCAATTGCTGAACTGTAATAGACCCACCCTTAATCCAACCCTGAATGGAATCTATGTTTCCTATTGTTAAAACTTTATGAGCTGATAATTAGAACACATAGCCACTCACCCGTTTACTTGCATGTATCACATTTTCAATAAAAAGGCATGATGATTCCCAGCAGTTGTCACTCTACAGAGAGTGATCTCTGAGGGAGTCTGACTGAGGACGTGCACAAAAAAGGCACTGAGACCTCAGACTTTCCTTCCTGCATTGCCTCCATCGAGATAAACCACTCCCGCCAAGGCTGGACCCCGGCAGGACCCGGTGGCTTAAAACTCACTCTAGGCACATGTGCGTGCATGCCCAAGATCCTGAGAGGAGAATGGGAAAGGGATTCTGGTGTGTCCATCCCCTCGGGGGGTGATTTCTCACTTTCTGTCTCTCTGTCTCTCACTGTCTGTCTGGCAAGTGCACGCACCCTATAGAAAAAATTAAAAAAAAAAACTCAAAAAAAAAAAAGAAAATAAATGATTGCCTTAAAATGTGAGGTTCTTCACGTAGAAAACTAGAAATGATATCTCTAGGTTCAAATGTGTATAAGAGATAGATCAACTATATGGGCTTTATAGACCTGTTTACATGATTAAAATATAATAAATTTTAATATAGATTTGGCATTAGATTATTCCAAGGAATTCATATAAATAGTTATGTAGGATTATGGTTATGTTAAATAGCTCCATATATTGGAAAAAGCAGCATGACTTTTCTCACAATCCCAGAGTTTTCAGATTTCTAGCATATTCTTTAAAATAATTCTCCAAAGATGAAGTGAGAGAACAAATGATATGGATGAAATAGGCATAGCAATAACTTGATAATTGCACAATTTGGTAGGCTCTGTACAGACATATTCAGGTTTATGGATCTATTCTTACTACTTTTCTGAATATTGATATTTTATAAAATTTGTTAAATGACATGGTATGAAGAAAACTAGGCTATTGATAGTCATTTTAGAAATGATCCAAGAAAAGGATAATAAATAAATAATTAAAATAAATGATACAATTTTGGTAGCAATGAACTTTCTAAATGGTCTGAAATCCATTTTGATGTGGAAAAGATTTGCACCTTCACTTCAGCTTTGTTTACTGTCAGCTGAAAGTAAAGCGCATGCCAACTGGCTGCACTATAGTATTATAGCATTTTTGGTTCTCTTGTGAGTCAACCAAGTAGAAATGTGATTTGACTCTAGAGTGTAAAAGTAGACAAGTTGAGGAATGGATAATGACAGAATCAACAAGTAAATACTCCCAAGTATGCATCATTTTGAATGTGACCAGTGCCCCAGTAAAGCAGTGAAAGTACTTCTATGCCCCTCTTGTCTTCTAACTCATGCAGCCATTTTTCTCAATGCCTCAGAAAGCATGTGTAGATAGATATATTTAACCATGTAGAATCATCATGCCTGAAAATGGAATGACCCAAATCCCAAGTTGTTCAAACTTGTTTACCTGGAATGTGTAAGTATCTTAAGAGGTGGTAAATAGCCTATAAAACAACCAGAAAGTTTTGACTTTTTGTCTGAGAGATGAGGTAGTGGGAGGCAGATAATAAAGAAAAAAGTAATCAATTCTAAGTTGAAGGGCGTGCTTTTCAAATAGTTGGGAGTAGTTTAGCAACTTTTTTTATTCTTCTTTGCCTACAATTTTCATAGAAAAGTTATTCATATGTGAACAAACAAGTTTCCCAAAGTAAATAATGTTTATGCTCATCAATAATTAAATTCATAAACATCAACTTATGGAGAAAAATAGTTTAAAATTGGTTCTGGCATTGCCCACTTAAGCTATGTATCTAAATTATTTCTCAATAAAAGACTCATGAAATTGGAAACAGTCTAATTGGCTGGATTATGAGCAGGAAATTCTTCATTTTCTAAAGCAATATGGCTGTTTAGAGGTAGAGTAGTGCCAAGGCAGGAAAATTGGAATATAATTGGCTGTAATTGGCACCAATATGAGCTGTAGCATTTTTTTTCCTATCAGCCAAGGATGCTACTTAGAAGGGTGAGAAATACTTCTCTTTAACTAAAATCACAGAGAAAAATAGAAAATATATATTTTATTCTTAGAAAGAAAAGTTACAGTGATACATGTAAGCACTGTGTTTATATAGGTATGTGTATGTGTGTATGTGCATGGAAACTTTAGAAAGTTGGTGGAAAAGTGAAATTACAGTATAAATTTATTTGGCCAAAAAAATTTGAAATCTATGTATAGTTTTTATATAATATGCATTTTATTTATTTATTTATTGAGAGAGTTTTGTGATAAGGCATGTGTGCTTGCCTGAAAGACAGAGACAGAAAGACAGAAAGTGAGAAATCACGTCCCTCCACCCTAGGGGGGATGGCCAGGTTGCAGTCCCTTCTCCATTCTCCTCTTGGTATTTTGGGCATGCACACGTTCCTAGTGTGAAATTTCAAGCTGCCAGGTATAGGACTCGAACTGCTGTCAATCAAGTGGGAGTCCAGCACCTTAAGCACTATGCCACCTCCTGGCCCCCATAGTATGCATTTTTCTGTGAACTTTTCGAAGTCCCCTAACATGTGTAAGTACATATTCATACACACACATGTGGCACCTTACTGTAATTAACAGTAGCTACATAGTCTGTAATATTTATCAATAAACTCTTTAAATGAATGATCAGAAGACTAAACTTACTTACATATAAACGCATATTAATGTTTGCTAACTATAAGCTTTAGGCCATGTACTTTTTATAATTATTGAATTAAAAATTTGTGATAATGTGAACATAAACAGAATATTTTCTATACTATTAGATACTTTAAGACATAGCCTAAGCACACCACAAATCACTATCTTGACTGTCATGAATATCTGGCATCCTTTTAGGCTTACCTGGCATCTGAAGTGTCTTCAAATATTTGGGGAATTCTTTAAATTTTGAGGTTTTTCAAAATATCCAGTGTTGACTTTACCAAGATCTCTTGCAGATAAGCTCAGGGAAAAACTGGTCCCATCAGATATTACCTGACTCCAAGTCTTAAGGATCATAAACAGCTCTCTGGAAAGAACATTATCTGTTAGAATGTAATCATCATAGAAATAACGTGCTCAATAAATGTAATGCACTTAAGTTTGCTATTTTTTTTTCTTTCAGTGTCTAGTATGCTGTAAATGTCAATCATCCTAGAATCTCTAGAACTTTGATTTGGGTGGTTTTTATATCTTCTAAACAGCTCCTTTACATATTAATGTTTTCCTCTGTATTCTCAAATACAGATTACAGTTATATATCTTTTTATCTCATTTTCCATTTTTTCTACAATTAGTATAATTTCTAGGTGAGTTTTAATTGATTAACATTAGTTGTGATGAGTCATATGTGCCCATTTCTTTGCATTCTTGGTAATCATTTATTAGATGCTATACATTGTAAATTTTACTGTTTATTTGTGGTGGGTAATATTGTTTTCTTGTGTGTTGGTTAATATTTTAACCTTTATTCTGGGACACAGTTGAGTTACTTTGAAAAAGTTTGATCCTAATGGATGGAATAAATCAGGAAGTTAAGTAAGGAGGGGTAGAAGATACTATATTCAGACAGCATATGTCTTAAAAAATAAATCAGTACCTAAGCAAAGATGAAGAATATTTGGGTATTGGTGGTAATTAAGTATTACTAAGAGATTGAATTCGTTTCTCAAATATAAGTATCTAGATCCTGGAAGAATAGTATATAACCTAATTGAAAACAATGTAGTTATATAATCTTCTTATATAATATATATAATATATATGTTATAATATAAATATATATTATCATTATAATAGGAAGAATAGTATATAACCTAATTGAAAACAATGTAGTTATACAATCTTCTTATATAATATATATAATATATATGTTATAATATAAATATATATTATCATTATAATAATATATGTTTTATAATATAAATATATATTATCATTATAATAACATATTATATTTAAAGAAAATAAATTTATAGAAAATTTTGAAAATAATTAAACTTTTGAAAAGTTCATTATGAATACAATATAAATTAGTAAGGTAAATAAACAGAAACATGAAAGATAAGAAAAAGAAAAATCAACACTCAAAATACATTTTTTTTT
>NW_006203628.1:365123-379966 GCF_000334495.1 Tupaia belangeri chinensis
GAGTTTTGTGATAAGGCATGTGTGCTTGCCTGAAAGACAGAGACAGAAAGACAGAAAGTGAGAAATCACGTCCCTCCACCCTAGGGGGGATGGCCAGGTTGCAGTCCCTTCTCCATTCTCCTCTTGGTATTTTGGGCATGCACACGTTCCTAGTGTGAAATTTCAAGCTGCCAGGTATAGGACTCGAACTGCTGTCAATCAAGTGGGAGTCCAGCACCTTAAGCACTATGCCACCTCCTGGCCCCCATAGTATGCATTTTTCTGTGAACTTTTCGAAGTCCCCTAACATGTGTAAGTACATATTCATACACACACATGTGGCACCTTACTGTAATTAACAGTAGCTACATAGTCTGTAATATTTATCAATAAACTCTTTAAATGAATGATCAGAAGACTAAACTTACTTACATATAAACGCATATTAATGTTTGCTAACTATAAGCTTTAGGCCATGTACTTTTTTATAATTATTGAATTAAAAATTTGTGATAATGTGAACATAAACAGAATATTTTCTATACTATTAGATACTTTAAGACATAGCCTAAGCACACCACAAATCACTATCTTGACTGTCATGAATATCTGGCATCCTTTTAGGCTTACCTGGCATCTGAAGTGTCTTCAAATATTTGGGGAATTCTTTAAATTTTGAGGTTTTTCAAAATATCCAGTGTTGACTTTACCAAGATCTCTTGCAGATAAGCTCAGGGAAAAACTGGTCCCATCAGATATTACCTGACTCCAAGTCTTAAGGATCATAAACAGCTCTCTGGAAAGAACATTATCTGTTAGAATGTAATCATCATAGAAATAACGTGCTCAATAAATGTAATGCACTTAAGTTTGCTATTTTTTTTTCTTTCAGTGTCTAGTATGCTGTAAATGTCAATCATCCTAGAATCTCTAGAACTTTGATTTGGGTGGTTTTTATATCTTCTAAACAGCTCCTTTACATATTAATGTTTTCCTCTGTATTCTCAAATACAGATTACAGTTATATATCTTTTTATCTCATTTTCCATTTTTTCTACAATTAGTATAATTTCTAGGTGAGTTTTAATTGATTAACATTAGTTGTGATGAGTCATATGTGCCCATTTCTTTGCATTCTTGGTAATCATTTATTAGATGCTATACATTGTAAATTTTACTGTTTATTTGTGGTGGGTAATATTGTTTTCTTGTGTGTTGGTTAATATTTTAACCTTTATTCTGGGACACAGTTGAGTTACTTTGAAAAAGTTTGATCCTAATGGATGGAATAGATCAGGAAGTTAAGTAAGGAGGGGTAGAAGATACTATATTCAGACAGCATATGTCTTAAAAAATAAATCAGTACCTAAGCAAAGATGAAGAATATTTGGGTATTGGTGGTAATTAAGTATTACTAAGAGATTGAATTCGTTTCTCAAATATAAGTATCTAGATCCTGGAAGAATAGTATATAACCTAATTGAAAACAATGTAGTTATACAATCTTCTTATATAATATATATAATATATATGTTATAATATAAATATATATTATCATTATAATAATATATGTTTTATAATATAAATATATATTATCATTATAATAACATATTATATTTAAAGAAAATAAATTTATAGAAAATTTTGAAAATAATTAAACTTTTGAAAAGTTCATTATGAATACAATATAAATTAGTAAGGTAAATAAACAGAAACATGAAAGATAAGAAAAAGAAAAATCAACACTCAAAATACATTTTTTTTTAGTTTTCAAAAAGTATTAAAACCAAAATTTTTCTGTTTACATAGTAATTGTACATACATTTTAAAAATATTAATATTTAATAAAACTTTATGCACTTTTTAGGGTCATCTTTTAATAAATTTAGTACAGAAACATTTTTATTGTGTGTATTTCTTTTTAATTTGCCAAAATATGTGTGCAATCACTGGAGAGAGACAAAGAGAGAGAGGAAAGTGAGAGAGCATCATTCTATGGGGAATGGTCATACCACAATCACTTCCCCATTTCTTCTTTAGGGATTTTGGATATGCATGCACATGTGCCTGGTGTTTTATTTCAAGCCACTGTGTCCAGGATTCGAACCTTCAAACCATGAAGTAGGCCATGTGGGATACAGCGCTTTAGCCACCACACACAACTGGCTGGCAGAGAATTTATCTTATATTTCTTCTTCTTTTTCTCTTCCTCCCCCTCCTCCTTCTTCTTCTTTTTCTTTCCTTCTTCTTCTTCTTTCTTTTTGAGAGGTTTTTGAATAGAGTGTGTGCTCTCATCAGAGAGACAGAGAAATGCAGAGGGACAGATAGTGAGAAATCATTCCTCAGAGGGAATGGTCACACCACAATCCCTTTTCTTCCATTTTCCTCTCAGGATTTTGGGCATGCATGCACATGCGCCTGGTGTGAGGTTTAGGCTGCCAGGTCAGGGACTAGAACCACAATCATACGTGTGAATCCAGTGACAACCATTATGCCATCTGCTGGTCCTTATTACATATTTTTCATTGTTTTCTTACTTTCTTATAGAAGCAATTCATATATTATATGTTAATATTGATTTACTCTGTAAGCAGAATGAAGAACTCTATGTAACCTTTATATTTTGGAATCCTTGGATCTTCTCAATAAATTTTGGGTGAAGGTAGTTCAACAAGAAGGAAAATCTTAAACCCAAGACAGTAGATTGGTGTATTAGAATTGCATCAGCAATTTCCAAAAAAAACACATGTAGTGCATATTTAAGGAGTTGCAGTAAAGTCAGAATAAAACAATGTGAATAAAAGAAGAATCAAAGATACATTTTTTAAAAGATAAGATTATTAAAAATAGTTCTGTTTCAAAAGGGTGAATGATTAAATTTGCCAGAATTTAATAATTAATTAATGATCAAATTTGTCAGAAGAGCTATTAACACAGATCTTTTTAACTTTATTTCTCAATAAAGAATTTCCCTAGGATAATGCCCTGCAGAGCCCTAGTAGCAACTTTGCCCACAGTATTCTAATTAACTGTAGCAGAGGGTCTGCTGTGCTGTCTAGTTAATGCTTTCTATCTGGTTCTTCACTGGCCATCATGTATCATTGTTCAGCGAGTGACAGCAGTCAGGTTATTAAAGGTGTAGATATTAAATTAACAACAGTAGTAAACATTGTAGTTGTACTTCACATCTCAGCAGAACCAATGAAGTGGATGACACTGAATCCATGCTGATATGCTGCAATGACAGATGGGCGTCATTTAACACAATACATCAGTGGGCAACCCACGTACCACAGCTGTCCTCCACTAAATGAATTAGATCAGGGCAATTAATCTAAGGCAGAAAGTATCACTAAACTGGATTCTAAGCAGAATTAGAGAAGAATAAAATATCCTGCTAAAAAATTGAAAAGATTTTATGTGTTAATGGTTTTAGCACTGATAAGAATTTTTCCAGAAGGGTTTTCTTTCTTAAAATGTGTAGAAAAATCATGCCTTTTGTTGAGAAATGAACTCACCATTTGGAACTAAAATAGGTGATGCCTAGTCCTTCATTTCTGTACTAAGGTTATTATTTCTGTACCAAAATATAAATGAAGCAAAAAAAAAAAAAAAAAAAAAAAAAAACCTCAACCTGGGAACAATAAGTTTTTGAAACTAAAGCAAACCTCATTGTTTTTTTATCATGTTGCACTAGGTACAACTATTTCTAGAGGTTACATTGATAGTAATTCAGACATTAAATTCTCATTTTAGATAGATCTTATTTATAGGGAGGGGTGGTTAGATGGATATATAAATGTGTTTTCTTTCTAATTTCAATAGATACCTGCCAAAGTTTATAAGGTTTCCAAGATAGATTTTACCAAAAACAAACCAAGGCACACATTCTGTTTTTTTCTCTTTCTTTTCTTTTTATTTCCAATGGGTGCATGTGCTCATCAGAAGATAGAGAAAGTGAGAGAAAGGGAGAGACAGAGAGAAAGGGGTGGGGGAGTGAGAAAGCGTCTCTCAAGGGGTATGACCATGCTGTCATCCCTTCTCCTCCATTCTCTTCTTGGGATATGAGGCATGCATGCATATGTGCCCACCATGTTTTACCAGTCACAGGGTCCAGGACTCAAATTGCATAGATGGTCATGTGGAATTCAGCTGCCTCAACCCCGCAAGATCCTGCTTTCTACATATAGCATGTAACCACTGAGCTATGGGGCTGGCTCAAGGCATGCATTCTTAACAATCTGGAAATTTCATAAATATCTCACTTTCAAGAATGTACTCAAGGTTTATTTCAAGTAATATATTTAATAATTTAGCATTTTCTTTTATTTATTTTCTATAATTCACATTTAAGATCAAAATATGCAAAATTTAGGGGCCAAAAAGTAGTACAGCAGTAAGTAAGATTGAATAATGTGGCATTATTCTGTGACACGATCCCAAATAGGAAAGTTCTGGGTTCAAGTCTGAAGACCTCCCTGAGTATTTGGCCATATATGTGCCTATGATGTAGGGCTGACTGAAGACTGGGGGTGGATCAGGGTCTGAGAGTCCTGTTGGTGGTACTGTCTCTCATGTTCTCATTTTCAATCTCTCTGTCTCTCCCTTTGGAAGAAATAAATACATTGAAAGAAAATTTGAAAATGTGTATGCAATATACTATAAAGTGTTTTTTCCTAAAATGGTTGTTTTAACTTTTTTTAAATTGAAGTATGGATTTGTGATGTCTTTAAAAAATAAAATATTTTAAATGTTATATAAAAACTGCTGATGAGTCAAATCCATGATTTAGACAGAAGTCAGAAACTGTACTGAAAATCACAGAGAAAATAAATGCATTCTCTCTAAAGTTTAGCATTTAATCAATGTGTGCTTACTTGTACTCATCTTTTTTTTAACTTAAAAATCACAGGGGGAAAAATATCACAGAGCTGAAACATCATTTTCTAATTCATGAATACCTTATGGATTTAATTGTTAATGTTTTGCTGTACAAAGTTCTGGTACTTTCCTGTAAAACATCGTTATGACAATCATGGCCATTGATAAACAGCATGTCATCTGCTCAATTGTCACGGTTTCCCTCTAGCTTCTGCTTTTTTCCTGCTCTTCTTTCCAGTCTCCTTTCTTTGGCCTATCATGTCAATATGGAATACCTGCTGCTATTATTGCAGATGAAATTTTTAACACAGCAGGGGATATCCAAACACCAATCCTTCTGTTTTAAAGAATTTGCTGGCTTCTTGTTCAGTTAGCAACTCTTAGTTGGAGGCCTGTACCAGACACTTCAAAAGTATTGTATATTTATTGTAGAAGCAGAGCAAGTTGCATCTGGAAGGAGCTACCACATACACAGTATTTGATTTTTAAACTTCATTATCTTGATCATCCATGATTAGAGTAAATTGTGGACTAGCTGCTGGTCATATTTAAGTACTAAAATTGAAGATGTTTGAATGACAGAAAATAAGAACATAGTTTAGTATGCAAAGATATCCGGTCTCCATACTTAACTTTTTAAAATTTAAAAATTCCCAACTATGTTTAATTACATAACTAACATAATCAATCTCATATCTGATTTTAACTGAAATAAATGATTAAGCCAAAAAAAGAAAGAGACTCTCATATTTAAATTAACTCCATTGATTTAGAAATGTGTTAACTACAAATTCAGGCTGCACTAGCCTCTTTATCTTGACCAAAACAAGCAGTTTGCACTACTTTTAGAATATCAATAAAGCTAAATTTTACTGGGTTTGAATCTTTTCTAATGTGGACAACTGTCTGCAACATCATAGTTCCTCCATTTGAATGGCTGTTGAGCAGAAACAATGCAAAGACCAACTTTAGTTGCTGTTACAAATGAATATTTTTCATTCTGTTCAGAAAGTCTTTATCCATAACATCCTCTACTATCGCCATATGTTTTGAGCTCTTCACTCTGATATGTAAGTAATAATAATATACTGCTATACATTAATTTTACTACTCTAACCTGTGATGTGACAATATGGGATAATAAGAATATCACACTATCCTTCACTTGCAAAACTGACTTTAGTCACTAGTATTAAGATCACATTTTAGATCACATTCATATCCTCACTTTTGTATTTAAGAGCTTTTATCATTTTTTACCTTGAGATTATTATTTTAACTATCTGACCTTGAGTTTTTTAATATCTAAGTTGCAAAGAATGTGTTTACATTGTTTTGAGGCTCAAATGAGAGAAAGAAAAGATATTTCCATGGTTTAGTCCTTTAGCAGTTGATAACAGTGTTACATATATTTCATACTGCTCAAAGACTATATTAATTGGCTTGGGTAGAGTAAAACACATCTTTACTTAGCACAAGATCAAGTATTTTTTTATGGAAACCAGTTTCCCTTGGTGGTCCAAACTATAATCTTCTTATAAGATACTTTCGCCTACACAGTGGACCAAACCTTTACTCATACAAAACCAAACCTGAATAGAATCTACTTGAAAGTGATTGTTACCTATCATGGTGCCAATTCAAGGACCAGTGACTGGATTTCAGATCCAATGATGCAGACACATTCTTTCTTTATAGATAACAGCTATTAAAATGGTGCTTAAGCATGTAGGTTGATAAATGGAATCTCATTATGACATGATTTTCTATATAATAGAATTCATGATTCATCAGGTAAGTCTTGAACTTCAAATTACTGAAGGATGAAAAAGACTATTTTCTAAAACTGGCACCTACTTCAGATCAATTTTTTCAAAATAAATAAGAATAAAGAACAAGCTTCAGGCACTTTATGTTTGCAGATTTCCCAAATTATCACGTTGAAGTCTATAGGAGATACCAATATTTTAGGAATAAGATAATAAACTTTCTTTTCTTTCTTTTTTTTTGAGAGATTTTTGCTATCAGATGTGTACCCTTGCCAGAGCGACACAGAGATAGAGAGACAGAAAGCTATCTCCTCCTGGGAGGATGGCCATGCCACAATCTTTCTCCTCCATTCTCTTGGGATTGTGGGCATGCATGGGCATGAATGCACATGCACCTGGTGTGAGTTTTAAGCCACGAAGTCCAAGACTCAAACCCCAGTCAACTATTTGGAAGTCCAGCAAAGAAACCATTATGCCATATGCTGGTCCCTGAATAAGACTATAACCTTTAAAGGGAAACAGAGTTAGACTTTATATGCTACTTGTGTGACTGTGGGCACAATAGTTATATTGTAGATAGATTATCTTTACAGGGGAAATGGGAATCCAATTTGCAAGACCACAAGACTAAATGCAATACAGTCAATGTCACACAGTTAGCAGAATGTCTAATATACAGCAGAGGCTCACCAGGGGTTTATTATTACCTCTAAATGAAACACCAATGTAAGGGTAAATAACCAAGTAGGAAAGGTTTCTGAATTTCTCTGTCCTACATTATCAATGATTTACTTCTCCACTCCACATATGGAGGCTTCAAAATACAAGAAAATTATCTTCAGGGAACTTTTCTGTTACACAGTGTGGGAAGAGATTCTCTCTGGGGCAGTTGCTAATGCCGATATTGGGATACTAGGTACAGAATGTCACCATTAACTGATATAAGGAATGCCAGAAAAGAATTCTGATATGGAGGGGTAAGGAGGAAGCCAATTTTAATAATGCAAAATACAGGACATATAGATAGAGTTATTCAATGGACACTTGTGAATAAAGTTGTGAAATATCAGCCTATATGGAAGCTTGTGATTTAGGAATAGATGACATTATTTAAAGAAAGAACCTATAGAAAGAACCTATAGAATATAGAGAAAAAAAGGACAAAATTAGAAAATTGGTGAACTAGATTTGAGAAAATTAAGGCAACTAGATGTGCATTTGAGTGCATGCATTTGTGTGTGTATGTGTATGCGTGTGCTTGGATGGGGAGAACGAATAAAGTTTGGAGTCAAAAAGAGGAGAAAAATACTGATCTCCTTGGGTCTAAGGAAATAAGTGGAATTGACAAGTCATTATGACATTCAACTTAGGGAAGAAAACCTCAAGCATTTTATCTAGGGAGTTAAGACACAAGAGTCTGAAGCATTGTCACTGAAACTTAAATGCTAAAAAATGGAAAGAACAAGACAACAAGGCCGAAGGTGTGACCAGGTTCCACACCAAGGACTTTCTCTGGGCAGATAAGGAAGAGTGACACAGAATAAACGTAACAAATTTAATTCAGTGTAGGAAATGTATTCTATGTATTCTATTTATATGCTAACAATTTCAATAAGGAAATTGAAGCTATAGAAACAAAAATGCTTTATCTACCAAAATTGAGGAATGTACCACTCCTATAATATGTCACTCCATTTGTTCTTAAATTAAAAGGGATGTACGTAATTTTTTTGGTTTACAATGTGACCAAAAGACTTTTTAAGACACATTTCTTTCTTTCTTTTCTTTTCTTTCTTTCTTTCTTTCTTTCTTTCTTTCTTTCTTTCTTTCTTTCTTTCTTTCTTTCTTTTTTTGAGAGGTTTTTGATATAGGGCACATGTGTTCGCCAGAAAGACAGGGAGAGATAGAGAGACAGAAAGTGAGAAACCACTCCCTAGGGAGGATGGCCACGCTGCAATCCCTTCTCCTCCATTCTCTTAGAATCTTGGGCATGCACGCACATGTGCCCAACATGAGTTTAAGCCACCAGATCTGGGACTCAAACCACCGTCAACTACATGGGAGTCCAGAGACATAGCCATTATGCCAAATGCTGGTCCCGGCATATTTCATTTTAAAGGCATATCTCAGCATATAAAATATGTAAATGTATAAGCTTAATCACTATAAAAATCTTTATTTGTTATCCTTACAATTTTGAGAAAAAAATTTAACTGATACATTTTTATTAAAATGTATAGGAGAATTAAAAGGACCATTTAGCTAAGTGCTTTAATTACTTGAGCTTTGTTGTATATTCAATCATTTTTGCTTACATAAGTTCATTTGCTCTTGCTGAGAACGAGGAATAGGATTATGAAAGACAGATGTTTGGTAAAGGCAGATGTAGTGACTGGCATCTAGCTCCTTTCTCGCACCACAACCCACTTCTGAATCAGCAACAATTTTCTGATGATAATTGACAAAAAGAAGTGAGCCATTAGTCCTGAAATCAGTGGCCTATGCATCAAGCTCTAGCTACTTACACATTATTTACACTTACGTACAACAAATTAAGGTCACAAGTTCTTATCCTTCCTTTATCCAAATTATAATCATTTTTATTTTAGTTAAGATTCATGTTAAAATGTTACTTTTGATAAACTGCTTACTATTTCTAGGTACAAACAAGCAAGAGTTCAGAAATGCCTGTTGGATTGATAGAAAATACTTATACTACAAAAGTATTCAGAATATGTTCTTGGGATTCTAGAGATAATTTTGTCATTTGAAGAATAAAAGAACTATAATTTTAATATATATTCACTTGAATGGTATGCTTTACATTCTTTTCTGCATCTGATCTTTACCACTTCAGTTACGAGGCAGGTCAGTGCCAAGTTAAAACAACGTTCTCTTTCTCAAATCGATCTTTTTAAGAGATTAAAGGGGCATGGCAAGTGGCATGATAGTTAAGGCACTGCACCCCCACATGGCTTACTGTAGTTCAAATCCTGAACCCGGAGGCTTGAAAATCACGCCAGACACATGTGCATGTGTACCCAAAAATCCCAAGTAGAAAATGGAGGAGAAGGGATTTTGTTATGGCCATCCTCCCTGGAAGACTGATTTCTCACTTTCCCTCTCTCCGTCTCTGTTTCTCTTCAGCAAGCACACGCACACACAGACACACACACACACACACACACACCCTATGGCAAAAAAAAAAAGTAGAAAAATAATTCCAGGCTAATGGCTAAGAGAATGTGGATCAAACCACTGGCTGTTCCTAAACTTGTTCTTCAATAACAGGTAACCAAAGAAAGACCTATATTATACAAAGTAAAAAGTAATATTACATATAAATGCATATACATTTATAGATACACACAAAGATGCATATATATGCATACATATGTGTATATGTGTACTCCTTGAATATATATTTCTTGCCTTACAAAAATGGGTAATACAATGATACAATGTGTTTCATATTTTTCAAAGAAATGTACAGAATGTGAGAGATCAGAATGAAATTCTTATACAAATGTATGTAGCTCATTGACAAAAATGCTCTATTAAGTGTTTCATCTACAGAGTATTTCCTGGCATCATCAACCTTGCAAACTAGTGGAGGGCAAGCCCAAAGAGAGACAGGCTTTGGTTCTACACTTTAACAAATCTTATGGAGCCTTGGGCAATTTCACAGCTCTGAGAGCTATTGCAGTTATTACCAGATTTCATCAAAGCAAATCTTTACCACTTAGAACGTTTTGGTAACCATCATTCACTGATTCCGAAAGATGTGCTTTCAACTCCAGATAAATTGGCAGGTATTGGGGAGAAAATATTTGAAAACCATAGTTCAGCTAAGGGAATGATAACCCGAATATATAGCAGCTAAAGCAGCACAATCACGGAAAAACTAATAAACTAATTAAAAATGGGCAATTGAGTTGAACAGACAGCTCTCAAAGAAACAAATACAAATGGCCAAAAAGGATATAAAACTTTAAAAAAAATTTTTTTTGGAGAGATTTTTGCTATAGGGCACGTGTGCTTGCCAGAAAGGCAGAGAGACAGAGAGACAGAAAGCAAGAAATCGCCGGAGGCTTGAAAATCACGCCAGACACATGTGCATGTGTACCCAAAAATCCCAAGTAGAAAATGGAGGAGAAGGGATTTTGTTATGGCCATCCTCCCTGGAAGACTGATTTCTCACTTTCCCTCTCTCCGTCTCTGTTTCTCTTCAGCAAGCACACGCACACACAGACACACACACACACACACACACACCCTATGGCAAAAAAAAAAAGTAGAAAAATAATTCCAGGCTAATGGCTAAGAGAATGTGGATCAAACCACTGGCTGTTCCTAAACTTGTTCTTCAATAACAGGTAACCAAAGAAAGACCTATATTATACAAAGTAAAAAGTAATATTACATATAAATGCATATACATTTATAGATACACACAAAGATGCATATATATGCATACATATGTGTATATGTGTACTCCTTGAATATATATTTCTTGCCTTACAAAAATGGGTAATACAATGATACAATGTGTTTCATATTTTTCAAAGAAATGTACAGAATGTGAGAGATCAGAATGAAATTCTTATACAAATGTATGTAGCTCATTGACAAAAATGCTCTATTAAGTGTTTCATCTACAGAGTATTTCCTGGCATCATCAACCTTGCAAACTAGTGGAGGGCAAGCCCAAAGAGAGACAGGCTTTGGTTCTACACTTTAACAAATCTTATGGAGCCTTGGGCAATTTCACAGCTCTGAGAGCTATTGCAGTTATTACCAGATTTCATCAAAGCAAATCTTTACCACTTAGAACGTTTTGGTAACCATCATTCACTGATTCCGAAAGATGTGCTTTCAACTCCAGATAAATTGGCAGGTATTGGGGAGAAAATATTTGAAAACCATAGTTCAGCTAAGGGAATGATAACCCGAATATATAGCAGCTAAAGCAGCACAATCACGGAAAAACTAATAAACTAATTAAAAATGGGCAATTGAGTTGAACAGACAGCTCTCAAAGAAACAAATACAAATGGCCAAAAAGGATATAAAACTTTAAAAAAAATTTTTTTTGGAGAGATTTTTGCTATAGGGCACGTGTGCTTGCCAGAAAGGCAGAGAGACAGAGAGACAGAAAGCAAGAAATCGCCCCCCCAGGGGGGGATGGCCATGCCAAAATCCCTTCTCTTCCATTCTCCTCTTGGGATTTTGGGCACGCACGCACGCACACACCCCCGGTGGGATGTTAAGCCACCGGGTCTGGGACTTGAACCACAGTCAACTACATGGACATCCAGCGATAAAGCTATTACGCTAACTGCTGGTCCCTGTAACGTTTCTTATCATAAGGATAATGCAAATCGAAACCACAATGAGATATTACCTAACCCAGTCAGAATGGCTGTGCTCAAAATCACAATAAACAAGTACTAATGGGGCTATGGTGAAAAGGGAGCCCTCCTGCACTGTCATTGGGAATGTACATTGGTGCAGTCACTGTGGAAAACAATATGAAGGTTCCTCAAAAGTTACAAACAGAATTATCATATGACCCAGTAGTCTCACTCCTGCGTATAAACCCAAAGGAAAGAAAATCAGTTATTTAGAAAGACATTTGCACATGCACGTTTATTGCACTATTATTCATAGAAGCTAACACATGGAATCAACCTAAGTGCCCCAAAACTGATGATTGGATTAAAAATCATGGCACATATACACAATTGAATACTACTCAGCCAGAAAGAACAGTGAGACTGACATTTGATAAAAAGCGAAGTGAATTAATCTAGAAGGTTTGATGCTAAGTGAAATAATATAGACTATGAAAAACAAAACACCATATATTTCCACTAAATATATACTAAATATTTGCACTCTATGGCAGGAAGTGAAAGACATAAAATAGAAAGGGCAACTGTAGATACCAAAGAACGTATGGGAGGAGAGTATATGGCGGGGGACTGCTTTGCAGGGGCTCAGGAAAAAAAATGTTCAACAGACACAAGAATGCATGTGAATATAGTAGATAGTTGTAGAATGGCATATGAAAACAGAAAAAGGGAACTTTGACAACCTTCTAAATATTTCAAAAAAATAAAACTGGAGAGCAAAAATTGAAGGTACTCAGGATAAAATATTTTTTGTTGAAAATTATATATACGGTAATATCCATGATTTGCTTATCACACACTCTATGCATGTTTTGAAAAACCCATATCATATGTTATAAAGATGTACAAGTAAAGGTAAATAAGTTATAAAATAAATAAGTGTATGTCTATGATATGATATTTGTATGAATGTCCAAAAGGTCTTAATTTCCATCTCATCTTCATTATGTCAACTCTGTGATCACTCTTAACATGTAATTTTATCGTGTTTTCTTTAAGTTCCTTTATTATTAAATGGGCTTGCTTATGTCATTCCTTTAATAAGGAATAAGTATGACTATACATATAATGTCACTAGAATTTACTAGAACATAGTAAATGCTCTATAAAGGTCAATTCCTTTCTGCTTCTTTCCTTTCTCTAAGTGACAGTAAAGATGCATATTCTTGAAGCTCAAATGAATAATCTAATTTAAAAATTGGCAAATAAATTGAAAAGACTACTTTCCAAGGAAGACTTACAAATGGCCAAGAAGACTATGGAAGAATGTTTGAAGTCTCTTGCCATAAGGAAATTGCAAATTAAAACTACAGTGAGGTATCACTTAACTCCTTACAACAGCTAGGTGTCCAAAAAAAAAAGAAAGAAAGAAAGAAAGAAAAAACAACAGGAACCAGCAGTTGGTGGAATGGGTATGTCGCTGGACTTCCATGTATTTAACCATAGTTTGAGTTCTAGACTTTGTGGCTAAAATGCATGCTGAGTGCATGTGCGTGTGTGCCCAAGATCCCAAGAAGAGAATGGAGTAGAAAGGATTGCGGTGTGGCCATCCCCCCTGGGGGATGATTTGGTATAGGGTGTGTGCACTCTCCAGAGAGAAAGAGAGACAAAAAGTGAGAAATCACCCACCCCCCGCCCCCAAGGGCATGGGCACACCACAATCCCTTCTCCTCCATTCTCCTACTGGGGTCTTGGGCATGCATGCACACACGCTGGGCATTTTTTTTTAAGCTGCCAGGTTCGAGACTCAGACTGCGTTCGACTATGTGGAAGACCAGCAATTTAACCATTATGGCACCTGCTGGTCCCTTGTCTTCTATTTCTATTGCAGATCTATCCAGGAAAAAAAAAAAAAAAAAGAGTCTTTAAAGCTTTTGTCTCACTTATTCTTTTATATACATATCTCAATGGAAAACTTAGCTCTGATGGCTTTATTATAGACCTTATTAATGCAAATTATGTAAGAATGTATTGGGTTTCTTCTGTATGTTTAGCAGTCTGTAAGTCATTGACTTTGCTTGTATCTGTTTATAATTATTTTCTTTTTAATTCTTATAGTACTAAATAATTTAAACCTTATCATAATTTAAACAGAGAAGCTGTGCTATTTATATACAGAGTATATATGGTGTACCAGAACTTTTATTCTCTGAAAGAGAACATTGATAGGAAATTAGTCCAGCTGGTGAGCATCGCACAAACACACACACACACACACGAAGATCTATCATGTATGTATTTAATTCTTTTTCTTCTAAGGTAACCTAAAGGTACTGTATTTTTACAGAGAGATTAACTTGTTTGAGAACAGAAGCTATTAATCTCTTCCGTAACAGGCTGATGAATCATTCTCATTCAATCTGTCAATGTCATTTTACAACTGAGTTTCAAAAAATTTTTGCAAGAATATGATGTATAAGCATTTGAAAATGCTAATATTCTCAGCTGAGTGTTCCTAATTATGTCTTTAGTTTATATTTGCTTAAGCCTTTTATGTTGCAATAATCCCCTCTTCAGTTTCTTCCTTTTTCATTATATCACACTTGGCTGGTGCTAGAATGATGGCATTCTTTGGCCGTTGTCTACTTATCCTGCATAATGGGATGCTTCAATGGAGTATGTTGAAGAAATTTGTGATCAAAAGCATGGATAAAATCATATCTCTTTAAAAATTGTGCAAAATTAAAGTTACTTGGAAAGATAAAACTTTTCTCTGAAATTCAATGTAAATCTTACTTTTTTTTTGAGAGAGATAGGTTTTTTTTTTTTGTTTTTTGTTTTTTTTGCTATAGGGCGCCCG
>NW_006203628.1:379980-406164 GCF_000334495.1 Tupaia belangeri chinensis
GAAACAGAGAGAGACAGAGAGATAGAAAGTGAAAAATCACCCCCCCAGGGGGGATGGCCATGCCACAATCCCATCTCCTCCATTTTCCTCTTGGGATCTTGGGTATGCATGCACATACGCGGAGCATGAGTTTAAGCCACTGGGTCCGGGACTCAAACCGCAGTCAACTACATGGGAGTTGAGCAACATAGCCATTATGCTAACTGCTGGTCCCATAAATCTTACTATTTTTGTTACTAAGGTTTTTGTCATAGGACATGTGCACTCCCAGGAGAGAAAGAGAAAAAGACCAATAAAAGGAAAGTGAAAAATTAGCCCCCATGGAGAGATGGAGACACCACAGTCCCTTCTCTTAGCTGGGATCTTGGACACACATGCACACACACCAAGTGTGATTTTCAAGCCACTGAGTCCAGAACCCGAATTGCTGTTGGCTGTGTGGGAGTCAAGTGACAAAACCACTATTCCTTCTGCTGGCCCTGGTAAATCTTACTTCTAAATGAATAAGATAATAAGTACTATTTATCATGTTCTAATGCTCTATACTCTTCATAACACTTACCAAATTTATTTCTCTTTTCTTTTTTTCTGTGTAGAATGCACCATATTTTGTAATTATGAATGAATGAAGTAATTGCTTTCTCCTAAAATGCTAAATTGGAAATAAATGCTAACAGTGAAGAATAATTAATCATATTAAGAATAGATTCCACTATGAGCTTTTACCACATTGTAAGTTTCTATGACATCTTTCCTTTTTTTAAAAAAAAAATAAAATTTCTGAGTCAATAAATGTGAAAGTTTTGTTAACTCTGAGGCAATATAGAGGAAAAAAAAATAAAACATTTTCCAGTTAAAAAAAAGAAATTTTTATTTTAGAATAGATAGACATTTACTGAAAAGTTGTATAGATAAAATAGAGAATTTTAATATACTCCTGTCCTCATTCCCTTATTATTAACATCTTAAATTTGTATGGTATTTATTTATCATAAATAATGAACCAACTTAATACATTGTGATTAAAATTGATAATTAATTTATTCAAATGTCTCTAGTTTTTAACCTAACACCTTTTATCTGTTCCAGGATCTCGTTTAGAATCCCATATCACATTTAATCATTAGGTTTTCTTTTCTTTTTCTTTCTTTCTTTTTTTTTTTTTTGAGAGGTTTTTGCTATAGGACACGTACGCTCATCAGAAAGAGAGAGACAGAGAGACAGAAAACGATAAATCACCCCCCATGGGGGATGGCCACGCCGCAATCCCTTCTCCTCCGATCTCCTCTCGGGATCTTGGGCACGCACGCACACGCACGCAGTGTGAGTTTAAGCGACCGGGTTGGGACTGGAACCTCGGTCAGCTACATGGGAGTTCAGAGACATAGCCATTACACTAACTGCTGATTCCTAAGTTTTTTAGGCTCCTCTAGACCATACTGGTTTCTTAGACTATTTTTTTTTTTATTATTACGTAGGTAGGTTTGAAGAAAAATGATCAGATAATTTGTAGTACGTCTTTCAACCCTGTTGAAACATTTTTCTAGTGTTCATCTCATAAATATGGATCATTGTCTTTGGAGAGAAAATTCACCGTACTAAGGTGCTACTACTCTTGAAATGATCTCTACCTGTTAATGTTAATCTTAATCACTTGACTAAGTAGTGTTTGTCAGAGTTTTACACTAAAAAGTTATTCTTTTACCTCCCTTTCATGCTGTACTCATTGGAATAAAATCACTATGTATAGCAGACACTTAAGGAATGGGGAATTATGCTCCACCTGCTGGAGGTAAAGACATCTACATATTTAGATTTTTTTCTATATAGGTTTGTTTACTCCAATTTCTTTATTTTTAATCCTTTATTTATATTAATATAGATTCATAAATATTTATTTTATGGCTTTTTTTTTAAACCAATACAAATTGTTTTGTAGCTCAAATTATTCCAGTTTTGACTATTGGGAGCTGTTTCAGTTGACTCTTGTGTCTCTTTAACATACATCTTTGCGTTGTTCTTGAATATTTTCTTACTTTGGGATACTAGTAATACTTATACTCTTCTTATATATTTCCAGGTCCAGTCTAGGAATCAGCTATTTCTTCAAGACATTGTTATTTGGCAATGGTATTAGAAACCAAGATCAGAGTACTGAGTATGTTCACTGTTATTGGAGTGTCATTACTTCCAGGTCCTCTAAACTGACAGAGAAAAAAACAAAAAGGCAAATGGGTATATCTTAACTGTTAACATGAGTTCATGTTAACATCTCCAGTTCTACTCCATAACCATATGGATTATTCTAGCTTTCTTTCTTTGACTGTAACCACATCAAACCATTTTGACACTAAGCAATTTGGTTCCCACCCTTCATAATCCCTTCACTTAATTGTTCAAATCTAGTAAATGTGTACATTTGTTTCACCATTGTTAACCATACCTACATGGAAAATACTTTACAAACTATATTTCAGATCAAATTTTCTCTGAAGAAAAACTCATTCATTTTGTTGCACTGTCAGTGTGTATGTATGTACTCTACTCCCTGGAACAATGAAGGGACTTAAAGAAAATTTTAGAATAAATAAAGATAAGACATGGAAATTCTGCAAGAATATGAAGTCAGAGAATTTTGGTTATTATGGAATAAATTAGAAGGTTTTAGATATATTCAATTTAGGAATAGTAAAGTAAAGAATGGAAAAATAAAATAAAGAGCTTAAACAACTTTAAAATAAATCTTTCGGCATTAGAAAGATGACATCATAGAGAAATTTCCTCATTATTTATCTTGTTGTTGTTGTTGAAAACATGACAAATTCTAAACTAGAAAAAAATGACAAGTAAAACTTTTTCAAAAATTAAAAAATTATTTTGTTAGGTTGATTTAATAATCTTAAGTCTCTGTTTTATCACTTTTGCTATATATAAGATGTGCTTGTAATGGATAAAAGCATACACATTTTTATTTTCAAATGCTTTTCCATTATTATTATTATTTTTTTTTTGAGAGGTGTTTGCCTTAAGGCATGTGCGCTCATCAGAGAGAGAGAAAAATAGAGACTGAGAGGGAAAGTGAGAAATCATGCCTTTGGGGGGATAGCCACATCACAATCCCTTCTCTCCCATTCTCCTTTCAGGATCCTGGGCACACACATGCACTGGTGTGTTTCAAGCCACTAGGTCCAAGACTTGAACCACAGTTGGCCATGTAGGAATCCAGAGACATAACCACTATGCCATCTGCTGGCCAACCCATCAATTTTAAGTATGTAAATTGGAAGAAGTCATCTTGTTATTTGTATCTTGGGACCAGTAGTTAGCGTAATGGCTATGTTGTTGGACTTCCATGTAGTCGACTGCGGTTCAAGTCCCAGACCCGGTGGCTTAAACTCACGCCGGACACATGTATGTACGTTCCCAAGATCCTGAGAGGAGAATGAATGAGAAGGTTTTTCAGGTGATTTCTCATTTTTTACCTCTCTGTCTCTCTCTGTCTTTCTGGTGAGCGCACATGCCCAATAAGAAAAAAACTCTCCAAAAAAAGAAAGAATTTTTTTTTTTTTACTTGTATCTCAATAATATGGCTCCATTGAACTTAAAAGAAGAATGAAATTATAATTAATAGAAGATGTTCCATTGATTTCAAAGAATCTCACCCATAGTTTTGTTTGCTTTAGTAGAAACATATATATTGCCCAGGCATGATTAATGAACTTATTCTCATCAGAAAATTTAGTTAAATATCATGAGAGTTTTTCTTCCCCCTCATAAATGAAAATGCAGAAAGAAACCTATTATCCTTACCATTTTTTTTTTTGAGAGATTTTTGCTATAGGGCACGTGCGCTCGCCAGGCAGACAGAGAGAGACATAGAGACAAGCGAAAAATCACCCCCCAGGGAGGATGGCCATGCCGCAGTCCCTTCTCTTCCATTCTCCTCTGGGGATCTTGGGCACGCATGCACACGAGCCAGGTGTGAGTTTTAAGCCACCAGATCCAGGACGCGAACCATGGTTGGCTATGTGGGAGTCCAGCGACATAGCCTTTATGCTAACTGCTGGTTCCCTCCTTACCATTTTTAAACATTAAATTATAGTCGAACATTGATCTCTCCAAATAAGGTAAGCACTTTTTTATGTGAAGATCCAGAACCATATATATATATATATATGTACTTTTTTATTGAAACATAAGTCTAAAATCATTTGACTACAAATAATAGAATATTTCTTTTAAATCTACAGCACTTAAACACTGACTCAACGTTCACAAGTTCTTACAATGCCAAGGTGTTTTCTAAAGGAATAAGGAGGGTAACTGAAGAATGGTATGTGCTTGTAACAATAATAAGTTTAGTATTTGATGATCATTATATTCTTATTCTTAAGTATGATTCCTATGAACTTTTTAAAATATTATACATATAGTTTTTAAATTTGCTAGATGACATGGACACTTGTTAGAGAGACAGAGAGAGACTGAGAAATCACTCTAAGAAGGGAATAGTCATGCTGTAATTTCTTCTTCTCCATTCCTCCTTTCCAGATTTCAGTCATGTATACATGTGCACCTGGAGTGTATTTCAAGTCACTGAGTCCAGGATTCAAATCTAGCAGTTGACAATGTAGGATCCAGTGACCTTAACCACCAAGCTATAGGCTGGACTGAACTGTTATTTTAATAGTAACAGTAAGAGCATTATACTAAAGACTCAATGGAACATAAGCTTTAAATATAGGCCCTGGTTCTAAACCAAACTGCATGATTTGGTAGCTGTGATCTGTAATGAAGTACTGAACATATTTGAGCTTATATTCTAATTTCCTAAAATGATTATTTTAACATATAGTAAATAGAATTTTAAGAAATTTTGAGAAATATATATAATAGATTTTAAAAGATAAATTAATTTTTGACATAGAATAGCTCAGTTAATGTATCAAAGGGACTTAACCATAGTTACTGTCTGCTTTGTAAACTCTGTATTTAAAATTTGTAATTATATATGTATATATATATATATATATATGTGTGTGTGTGTGTGTGTGTGTGATATATATATATATATATGCACAGAATAAAAATGATACAAATCTGAGAATAAAAATTATGAATATGTATGTGTGTCTCCAATTTTGTTTTGAGCCAAGATGTAACTACAATCTTGAATTGTCTATATATTGGAATCATACACACACATATCTAGGAATAAATTTAACTAAGGAGGTGAACAATATCTACAGTGAAAATTATGAAACACTGTGAAAGCACTTGAAGATAAAAATGATACAAATCTGAGAATAAAAATTATGAATATGTATGTGTGTCTCCAATTTTGTTTTGAGCCAAGATGTAACTACAATCTTGAATTGTCTATATATTGGAATCATACACACACATATCTAGGAATAAATTTAACTAAGGAGGTGAACAATATCTACAGTGAAAATTATGAAACACTGTGAAAGCACTTGAAGGAGACACACATGCACACACAAAACAGAAAGATATCCCATGTTCATGAATTTGAAGAATCTATATTAAAATATTGATATTATTCAAAGTGATCTATAAATTCAATGAAGCCCCTATAATAATATTGACCATATTATTCATGGAATTAAAAAAGCAACAAAGCTCTGTGCTTTTTATTTTTATTTAAATTTTATTAGCTATTGGTGATAGAAAATGACAGAACATGAAGAAAGGTACCATTAATAATAGTTGTTTTTTCAATTCACCTTTTTTCTTCTTGTCTATTTTCCACTAGATAGATCATAACAGGGTAACAATTTTATTATTATATGATATAATATTCATATCAAATATCTGTCAAAGTTTTATATGTCCTATTAACAGTTAGCATTCCTTGGAGATTTAAAACAATATTGAAAAAATATATAGCATCCTAAAGTTTTTAAGAGACATTATTTTATGAACTATTTATTTATTTATTTAGTCTTCCTATGGTCATCAGAGAGACAGAAGGGGAAAGTGAGAAAACGAGTTGCCAGGTCTAGTATGAAAACCTCAGCTGGTCATGTGGGAGTACTATACTCTAACCATCATACTACCTGCTGACCCCTTTAAGAGACATTTTAACCTAAGAAACATGAAAAAGGTTTTGAGTATAAATGGATATTTGTCAGTACACCTAACCCTTATCTTTTGACACAAGGAGGTAGCTAATTTCTCATGGACTGTGAAGTCAGTTGTCACTGATGATCCTGGCAATGAAAGTATTAGAGGAAGTGAGAATACAAAACAAAAAAAAAACAAAAAAAACCCAAATAAACAACAACAAAAAATACAAAATGAAACACAAGATTTGTACCTACCAGCGGTTTCTATTATAAGGATATCAGTGTTATTGACACAGAAGATACCAACAATAACCAGCTGACTTTCATTTTTCACAAGTTGCCACCTTAAAAACAAACAAAACATACAAGAAACTCAGATTATTTGATTTCACATTCATTCATTTTATCATGCATCATTTACTGTTGGTCTGATCTTATCTATAATGGTTAACAGAGAAAAGACTTATCCTTTCCCTAGAAACTATCAAAAACTGGAAACAATACATAGCATACACTTTAAGTTAAAGGGTAGTAATCTTTGAGTGATGAAGAATAAAATGAATCCCATGAATGAGCAATTAACTACCTCAAAAGAGTTTCAGCCAAGGGCTGGGCTAGGGAAGCCAGGCTGTGCTGAAACTAGAGAAAACTGAGCTCAGGAAATGCCACTAAGAATCCAGAAATCCCACTCCTTGGTATCTACTGAAAGGAGAGAATTCTTAAATGGAAAAGTGCTTGTGCATTGATGTTTATTGCAGCACTATTCACAATTGCTAAGACGCGGAACCAACCCAAATGCCCACAAACAGATGAATGGATTGAAAAACTGTGGTACATATACTCTATGGAATACTATTCAGCCATAAAAAATTAAAAAAATAAAAAATAACCCCTGGCTTTTGACAGAAAATGTAAGAATATGGAAGATTTACTGCTGAGTGAAGCAAGCCAGGTTATGAAGGAGAGACATTGTATGTCCCCACTTAATATATACTGTGTCAGCACTCTATGACTGACACTGATTGACTAAAGGATATAGAAATACAGCAAATGGATGTGAATACCAAATATACTGTGTGTGAAAGAGTAGAGTCTGAGGGAGGACATTTAGAAGAAAAATAGGCAAAGCATGAATGGGACAAAGAAATGTGTTATTATCTGTTGAAGATAATTTTATAGTTTTATCAACTGGACTAGTGAGAAATGTTTACATGTTGGAATATTCACTTTGTAAGCTAAATAACATGATTGAATATATAAAATAAAATAAAATAATATTTAAAAAAAAGAAAAAGAAAAAAAAAAGAATCCGTGGAGATCAATATGACTATGTTTACATTTGAGTACCGGAGATAGATGTAAGAGCTGCATAGAGCACTTTGGAGATTTGCAGAGTACTCCAAGTATTCTGCAAAGTGCCTATCAATATATTTATGTGAATAAGATACCTGAGTTTAGGGAAAGCACTACCTTGAAAACCTGAGAAGGAAGAGTAGCTAGAATTCACATAGACAGGGAGTAATGACTATGAAATTCTCTACCAGTTAAATAAGAAAAGCTTATAATACACAGAACAATACATAGATTCTGTAGGAAAACCCGTATTTAAATGATAGGAAATAGTTAGACCTTGATTAACTATTTCTTCCTTTTTTTCTAACACGTGTTAAAAGCAAGACTGGAAAGGATCACACTGTTTCCTTTTACTTAGTTATATCTCCTCAGGGAACATAAGAATATTTGTAGAAATGAAAGAAATGTGCACGATCCAAAAAGGTGAAATTCATAATGCCTAACATACAGTCAAAAATTACCAGGCATGCAAACAAGTAAACTCTGTGATTCTGGAGAAAAATGTCTTACTTTAAAGGACTCATACTTTACTAAAAGATGTTAGGATATTTAATGCTATCAAAATGCTATTGTAACTGTATTTTAGCATTCAAAAAATTAAATAGAGACAGGGAAGATATTTTTAACTCAAATTAAACTACTAGAGATGAAAAGTAGAATATGAAAGATAAAAAATAGACTGGATAGAATTAATAGGAGATTAAACATATCAGATTAGCAAACTGGAAGACAACAACAGAAATGATACAACATGAAAGACACTAAAAAGCTTAAACAATCATCACTGATATCAAAAACATATACCATTTTGTCTGACTATAATAAAATTAGTTAAAACAAAAATAGCTAAACAGAGGTCCTATAAATTAGTTATAATACACATGTCCGAATAACTCATTGATGTAAAGAGTATTACAGTATTTATTGAAAGAAATACTGAAAAGAAAAAAAATGTCTAGCATGCAGAGAGTTGGAGTATGTGTAGTTTCAAATGTTTATCATAGAAAATAAACCATTTTAGCAACCTCCTTAAGATGATAAAGAAAAAAAAAATCCAAATAAATGAAAAAATATAGAGACTTAAGCAGGAATAATTAACAGTGAACACAATGATGTATACGATTAATGAAATAAAATGGAATTATTTGAATAATAAAATTAATTATCATTCTATCATTCATCAAATATTTATTGAATGTCTACATCATTCATGAATCCTAAAGGAAATAAAAGGCACACTCAAATGTGAGTGGAAGAGAGTTTTGTGAAGGCACAGTATACAGAGGTTTTGGCAGAATTTAGAAAAACAATGTAATTGTAAATTAGAGATTTGCATGCTGAGAACCCCTTTTTTGGTAGTGCTTTTGAAGGATTTGCACATAACTCTAAAAATTGATGGGACAGTTACAAGGTAATTAATATCTGAGATTAATAGGATCTGAGTTTGGGCTAAATTGCTGGAAAATCTTAAAACTACAATTATGCATTTTACTATTATATGTGTTTCAGATATAATTATAACCAATAAATAATCAATTCTTTGGTGAAACAAGATATATTAGTAACTATTTTCTCTTATTTTTGGCATTCAAACTAGTGGCGTCATCTAGACAGGATATACATAAGACCTGAAGACAGGATTTTATTTGCTTATGACTATAAATTTGGTGGTGTTTACTCCTCTTTTATTTTTATGTACATGTTGATTTCTATTAACCCTCATGATAAGTGAAATATTTAAGTCACAACCAGCACAGCAAATGATGGGAGTTCACTGAAGCACCTGGAAACATTGATGAGTACTGAATTATTAATAATGTCTCCAAAACTCATTTATTCAATTAATTTGGTTACATAAAATACCAGAGGCATGTAATGTCCATAAATATGTTTTTTATTATGTCGATGCCTTGTTCATACAATGAAACTTCACTTACGCTTTTCTTGCTTTAACACTTTTTATTAATGTTTTTCAAATCATGGTAGGAAATTGACATACAAATAAATGATAAAATAAATATCTAAAACAGTCTATATTCTAAAAATAAATTACATTATTCTGACCAAATGCACATTTTCTTGTTACAGTTTTTGCTTTATTTTCACATTTTGTCATAATATTCATTTTTCAAGAAAGAATTCTTTTGCATTGCTGATCATCAGAAACAAAATTAAGGAAGAGTACCACCTCATATATATTTGTAAGAAGTATGGAATTTGAGACCAGATGGTGGTAGCAGTTATGTCACTGGACTTCCACAAGTTTGCCCACCATTTGGGTCCTGCACTGGATGGGTAAAACTCACGCTGGGAGTCTTTGCATGCAGACCAGAGATTCTGGCAGGAGAATGGAGGAGAAGGGATTGCAGGGTGGAATTCTTACTTCCTCTCTCACTATGTCCGTCTCTCTCTCCAGTGAGTACACACACCTTAAGGAAAAACAAAACAAAACAAAACAAAAAAACATACTCTCTCTAAAAAAAAAAGTGTGGAACTTTCCATTATTATTTGTAGATATAAATTAGGTAAAAAGATTTATCATGAACTGTTCAGAACTACAACTGTAACTATAAATATAATTTGATACTCTTAATTCTTCAAATCCTCAGCGTCATTATAGTAATAAATTTGGAAGACATAGAAGTATTTTCTAAAATCTTAATTAGCAGTTGGTATCAACTTACTATAAATGATTTAGCACTAAATAGAAAGAATCAAAAAAATTAAAAAAAGAAGAGCTGGAAAATAAGAATTAGTTATACCATCAGCTAACTTCAAAACTATATTATTGCTTTTACCAGTTCATCCTTAGAAGATCTAACAAGAGTAGTTAGATTTCTCATGAGAGTCTCTATTGACAACCCTAAATTTAACATCTTTTTCCTTTTCCACAAAGATGCTTCTCTGAGAGAATGTAAAAGTCAAAAATTTAAAAAAAAGAAAAAAAAGAAGTAAAAGGCTACTTTTATTGTAGGGATAAAGCTATTTTATAACACAAGAACTCATCATTGGTTCATTGATATGGGTAACTGATTCCAGCAGCTAGCAATTGAGATAATTTCAAAAACCATCCCCAAGGACTCATCTCACATAAACAAGGCACAGAGGCCAGGAACTAAAAGAAAGCTACAGTTGTGCTTCCTCTTCTGGCTTAGTCTTAACATTTTTTGGAAGCTGCTTAAAGAATCAAGAGTCAAAAGAAAGACAACTTGGAAGCTTATTTTGTAGAGAGGGATGGTTTAGTAGAAGCTTAGGCTGAGATACACTGGCCTTGTGTTAAGCCCTACAGCACAGGCATCACTAATTATTTATATCCTGCTGGTAAGCGTAAAACAGGCTTGACCGCCCTTACAACAGCTGCAGTCTCACCACGTGTGCAGCACCATGAACTTTATGTGTGAGCTCTCCTGAAGAGCTTTCAGGGGCACAGGGCACTAGGAGCAGGTAGAATCATTGTCAGAAGAGCCTTCTGAAGAGTCCTGGTGCATCGGCAGCAATTAATGCAGGTGGTATTTTAGACAAGGGAGCTAATGAGCTTTAATATGCATGCAGGTGAGGGAGTGCTGAATCAGTAGAGCCATTAATGAACCTATGACAGCCTAATTAGCTACAATTTAAAATCTATGGAATCTAATCAGAGGAGCTGAACACTGCTGCAAATCTGTGTATGAATGAGTCTTTCTAAATACTCCAATCTGTTGCTTAGTCACTGATTGATAGTAATTGCTTTTTTTCCTCTATTGTGTATAGGAAAATGCCCAATTTTGCTCTGATAGGGGAGGGCACAACATTGAAGTTAAATGCCTAAGATGTTTAGCTGCTTAAGTTTAATCAGTGGATGTTTAAAAAAAAATCTAAGTAAAATTAATTTTCAACTCTGAATATAGATGATTTAAAATATACCACCAACTTCTTATATATTGGGTTGGCAAAGCTGACATAGCTGTTAATCAACTCCAAATAGCATATCTGGAAAGCAAGCAAAAACACTGAGACATACAAATGCATAAAATGTGCTTATTAATCCACAATTTGTTTTAAAAGGGCTTATTTATATTTGTTATCAGAGATAACAGGGCAACATAGTTTCATTGAATACTTGAGAGAGAAAGAAATAGTTTTCTGAGGTTAACACAATCTATTAAACATCCTGTTTTAAAGTGGCTGAACTAAATGTTCTTTCAGAAAATGAGAATAATTTTATGAAGGTGTGAGGTGATACTATTCTGTAGTGCCCATTTGGTAATAACTGACGTATAAAAGGTACAAGCAGTTTTTCTACTCTGACATTTCACCCTTATATAGCACAATTCATCGGAGAACCTTAAAGAACTTTGTAGGCTCTGATTTATTGAGTCTTGTAACACCACTGGAAGACAGGTCAGTACGGCTAGTCTCGTTTTACAGTCAGCTCAACTGACTCCATTTTCTGAAGGTCACCAGTGAGTCAATGGAAGAACTATTAAAAAAAAAAAAAGACTCAAGACAGCTCAGAGTGCAACTCCCTTACTTTTTCCATTTGATAAATGGTGCATCTTACAAGTCTGACATTTTAGATAAAAATTTATGTATGGGACCAGCAGGTGGCATGGTGGTTAAGGTGCTGGATACTCCCACATGGCCGACTGTGGTTCGAGTCCTGGACCTGGTGGCTTTCCTTCTCACTTTCCCTCCCCCTCTTTGTGTCTCTCTCTGGTCCAATGAAAATAAATAAATGAATAAATAAAATTTTAAAAATTCTAGCCTTTAAAAAAATTTTAGAAAAATTGATGTATGAAATTTTTGAATATAAACAATAATAAAAAACCTTGGAATGCAGACATTCTAATAGTGTTATTATTTTTCAAACAAACAAACAAAAAGCTCAGGATGGAGCACGTACATGAGAGAAGATGAGAAAGAGGCATCTTCCATAAGGCTTGGTCATGCCATGACTCCTTTCTTCCAGCTTAGAGCCCACTAGGATCTTGTAATTATCCAAGATCTGATGGGCTACAGGACTGGAGGAAGGTAACTGTGGCAGGATCAAACTCATCTTGCTCTCCTTCTCATACATGCATGTACGTGCTTTATTAGGAATGAAGAAATAACTAAAGATTATGTGCTAACATTTCTGCAAATCCCTTTTGCTAATTAAAAATAAACTATAAGGTACCAGCAGGTTTAGTGGTTAATGTGCTGGATTCCCACATTGCTGACCACAGTTCAAGTCCCAGGCCCAGCGGCTTGAAACTTAAACTCATGCCATCCTTACACTCACACATGTGAGAAGAGATTGCAGTGTCGCCATCCCTTCTGGAAAGTATTTCTTGATTTCTGTCTCTCTTTCTTTCTGGTGAACACACATGCCCTATAGCAAAAGATCTCTCTCTTTCAAAAAACAAAAATGTACTATGAGAACTATTTTATGATATCTGATGTTTAAATAAAATTTACCAGTCCCATAATGCAGTGCTTAATCACTGCTCATAGGAAGCTGGATCTCAAATGGTCATCCAGTGTTTAATCGCCAAAGTCTTGATGGCATAGAGAATTAGAGGGAAAGGATTGGAATGTGAGTAGGCCCCACAGGAAGTTGTTTTCTCTCCAATGTGAACATGTATCCTATGGCATTAAAAACAGAAATTCACCCAATCCCTAGCCCAGTGAATTGTTTTTTTCTTTCACATTTGACAATTTTACGGTAATAGCATATTTATTCTTTTGTCAACCGCTCTGCATTAATTTATGCTCTAAATTCCTTAAACATATTTTTTTGAAACTCCTGTTCATGTGACACTTATTACAAAAGTGTTTATTGTCTGTGTGACAGCCAAGAACAAGCTTGTCAAAACTTTGGTATGTTAACAAATAAAACTTTATTCTTCCCAAGATATATCTAATTCTTAAATCCATCAAATCTGAACATTCTTAAGTTAGTAAACAACAATAAATTATCCTTACATTCTTTCTTTTTCTCCACAAACTGTCATGTAGTATCAATTAATTAAAAGATGGTCTATTTAGTCTTAGGATTCATTTTTCTTTTTATTATTTTGTGCCTATGTTGAATGAATAATTAGTTTTGACTAGCTGTCTTAATAGCTTCTTTACTAAAATATTGTGTGTGTGTGTGTGTGTGTATGTGTGTGATTGTCAGAAAAGTCATGAATGGTTCTATGCAAAAAATACTTCATGATTTTCCCAATGACCCAAAATGATTAAATGTGATCATAGTGTAACATTGTATTTGGTCCCCCTAAATCTGATAGTTAAGACTGTCAAGTGTATTTCAGTGGTCTCACATGTTGAAATCAGATTGCATTTAAAACTCTCTGAAAGTATAATTTGTTATTTGTATAATGTACATGTTTCCAATAAAAACAAATATTTTATCACATCATTATTTTATTTAAAGATAGCATTCATTTTACACTGAAACAACTGACTTGAATTTATAGCAGTAAACATCTTATGGAAACATGTATGAATATGATATGATGTAGTGGTTAAAATTACAGGGACAGGAGGCACACAGCAGAATTCAACTGGCTCCATATGGGAAAGGTCCTAAGGTGCCTGCCTGTGTGACTTTCCTGCGCACTCCATGGCTTATGTGCTGTGATCCAGATAGGACTGGATCACGTTGAGGACCCTATTGGGTGTGCCCACATCTCGGCCTTTCTCTCTCTGTATACTCCTCTTCTTGGGAATAAACAAATAGTCAATAGTGCCAAAAGCTCTTGAGGATCCAAAAGAGATGAGATCGATAATCTTTCCATTGCACATTGGTGAGATCAGTAATTACAACAGCAAGATCAATTTCATTGTGTGATGGGAGAGGTTAAAGTAAAATTTTGGAGGATAGGAGAACAAATAAGAATATATATATTATATATATTTTGGAGAGGTTTTTCGCTATAGGGCATGTGTGATCACCAGACAGACAGAGAGAGACATAGAGACAGAAAGCGAGGAATCACCCCCCAGGGGGGATGACCACGCCGCAATCCCTTCTCTTCCATTCTCCTCTCGGGATCTTGGGCATGCACGCACACATGCCCGGCATGAGTTTTAAGCCACCAGGTCCGGGACGCGAACCGCGGTCGACTACATGGGAGTCCAGCAACATAGCCATTACGCTAACTGCTGGTTCCCAAGAATACTTTCTTTAAAAGATAAAAGTAAACCTTATTTTTACGACCCTTGTTTCCTTGTAAACTTGTTAAAAACAACAACATAAAACTAAACACTTACACACAAACACTTGTACATAAACACAGACATCTATATTAAAAACAAGATTTTAATATAAAACTATTGGGTCATCACAAAAGTCATGATGCATTTTTTGCAGAGAAAAGCATAGAAAATGCATCATGAGTTTTCTGATGACCCAATAGATCCATGCAATCTCCTAGACAAATATTTTGAAAAGTGAATCAAAGTAAGAGAGGAAAATAAAGGCAGATATATACCTCTTTGGAGTTTCAACATGAAGTAGATTTTCTTAAAAATAGATGACACAGCAATGGAGAGCTACTTGAAGTGCTTTTTTAAAAAAAGTTACATTTAAAATTAACACATTTATTTGTATATTAAATATATAAAAAAAAATATATATATAGTATCTTGCTCTTTTGCATTTCCCTTCCTCAACTTCCTAAGTCACCGGGACTAAAGGCATTGTGCTCTGATTTTTAGGGTGGATCAGGAATTAAACCTTTGTCTCTAACACGACCAGTTTTGGGACATTCAGCCATAGTGTCTGCTAGTGCATGCTACACTCAGCAGAGCCCAAAGTACTTTATTTTTTATTTTATTTTATTTTTTATTCTGGAGGACACATAGACTCACCAAAAGTAGTGAAAGAGAGAAAACATCCCACAATGGGACATAGTCACGCTACAATCTCCTCTCCTGTACCTTCTGTTCTGTTAAGACCCTGGGCAGGCACATACCATATGCCCACTGTGTATTTTAAGCTGTTGGGATCAGGACTTGAACTGTGGTCAGCCATGTTGAATCTGATTTCCTGCATCCACTGTCCTACAGGGCCAGCTTCCCCCAAAGTACTTTTTTGACTGAAACAACGATGAAAAGTCATATGCAGATCTCAGAGAATAAAAGATATATGCAGTCACCTGAAAACCAAAAAACAGTAATATTTTCAGGAAAAGAACAAATAGCTTAAATCGATGCTGCATACTAAACACACTACTTTTCAGCAAATAGCTAAAAATAAGCAGAGTTAATGCCCATAAAATATAAGAGAAAAGATAGATAAAGAAAGCAATATTACAGAAGGAATACCCCAGAGGAATAGAAAAAGAGAGTGAGTTTCCTATGATCTCAAAAGGATTGCAAACATTTCATGATTCTAAATCATTTCAGAAAAGAAGACTAAATTTTTTTAAAAGAAGGGATATTAAAAGTCAACAAAAAGAGAAAAGAAAAATAAATCTACCTAAATGAAAACGTATGTAGAAGACAAATTAACAACATACAGCGAGGAAAGACCTATTTGAAATAAAATTCACATAATTATGATTATAAATGTATATTGTATGGAAGACAGGTGGCATGATATAACAACAAAAACAAAACAAAGATGTTAAATAATTATGTAGGAAGTTATAGTTATAATAGATGTAAAATTCATATTCAATAGATACTTTATTGAAGCATATGGGGAAAAAAGGATAATAAATGAAACACAATCACCACAAATAAAATATTAGAGAAATTTCTTAAAAAAGATATTGTACGTATGTATACTAAGTATGAACTGTTTCCCTGGAAAAGACTAATACACTGTATAAATGTTGAAAAATAATATATATCTTAAATTTACCATTCTTCATAACAAAAAAGTCATATGGACATTGCATAGAAAAAACACATGCTATAGATGTAAAGCACAACTTGTCACATATTCCCTATAGCAATATTCATTGCAGAATAGTAAGACAATAACCACAAGGTTTTAAAGGGTTAAAAAAAATGAGACAAAACTTTATAGCAGAAAAGTAACAGACACAATATATGATTTATATAAACAAAGTGGATTTGAACGATATGCAACAAATTGAGTGCAACATTAATCTATGATTTAAATTCAATTTTAAAGAGGTTCTCTTTGGAACCAGCGCTTTAGTATATAACTTAAGTGTTGTGCATAGGGAGCCAGATCCCTTGCAGCCAACTGTAATTCAAATAAATTCAAATAACGGCACTGGCCACTTGTACACAGGGTACATACACATGCATATCCCAAATCTTGATGAGATGGAAAAATACACGAAAAAGGATTGTGACATTACCGTATCCCATAGGGGTGCTTTCTCTCCCTCTCTTTTTGTGTTTCTCTCTCTCTCTCTTTCTCTCTCTCTGTTGAGTCATCACACCTTCTAGCAATAAAAATAAATAAATTAGATTAAAAACAGAATAAAAATGTTATGAGCCAGCTTTTAGAAACTGGTAAAAAAATTATTTAATTTATACAAATAATAGCTTTATTTTAAAAAATGTTTTAAAAATAGTAACTGTGAGGTGATATATTGGTTACTAAACTTGATTGTGGTTATCATTTTACAACGTATGCATATACCCAAATGCCACGTTGTACACTTTAAATTTATGTAATTTTTGCCAATTATGTAAGCCTTGATAAAGCTAGAAGGTAGAATTTTTCAAATGAGTCCGTTTTGATGTCTGTCAAGGTACTTATATAACTATTCGTTTATCTGCTAGTATATATTTTAAGTTATTTGAACTTAAATTCAGCAATTGGAATGTTATTTCTGGGTAGTAGAATATTGTTCTTTTTGCATTTATTAATTGCTCAAATTGTTTATGAGAAAAAGTATTTTAAAGATATCATAAAGTAACTTTGCTTTGAAATAATAATAAATGTAAAGTGAGGGCATGGGGTCTAGGTACAAGATCTTTCTTTCTTTCTTTTTTTTTTTTTTTGAGAGGATTTTGCTATAGGGTGCATGCGCTCGCCAGAAAGAGAGAGAGAGACAGAGAGAGAGATAGAAAGTGAGAAATCACCCCCCAGGGAGGATGGCCACACTGCAAACTCTTCTCCTCCATTCTCCTCTAGGGATCTTGGGCACACAGGCACACACGCCCAGCATGAGTTTAAGCCACTGGGTCTAACAATCGAACTGTGGTCAACTATATGGGAGTCCAGTGACATAGCTATTACACTATCTGCTAGTCCCTAGGTACAAGATCTTATTACTTTCTCTGTGAAGAGATAATAAAATGGGTGATAAATTATATTTGTCTTAGTTTAGACTTCTATGACAAAATACCAGAGTTGGGAGTGGCTTAAGCAATAGAAAGTTATTTCTCACAGTTCTGAAGGCTGGAATTCCAAAATTCAGGTACCAACATGATGGCTGAGTTTTGGTGAGAGACATCTTATTTGTTGGGTCTTCATATGACCTTCCTCACATGCATGAAGAGCTAGAGAGATCTGTTTCCTCTTCTTTTTGTAAGGTTTCAATACCACCATGAAGACCCTTCCCTTGTGATCCAATAATCTCCTAAAGGCTTCACCTCCTAGAACCATCCCACTGGAAAATGGGGTTTCAACATTTGAATTTTAGGGTTATATAATCATATGGCCTGTAATAATAAATTTTAATTAGGGATACATTAAGCATATGTTGATACTAGCAGAGAGAGATAGAGGTTCAAGATATTTGATACATATTTGGTCTTCCAAAATATTGATTCAGTGGAATTGAAATTTTTTAAAACAATTCTTTATGCCAGCTTATTAAATGATATTTTTATTTCAAAGGAATCAGAAAAACGGCCTGGTGGTACAGTTGTAAGAAACTGAACTGCAATGCTGACTGCAGGTTCGTATCCCTGGATTGACCTGCAAATATGCTACTATCATGAGTTCATTCCTCAAATCTCAACAATCTGGAGGGCTGGGAAAGGAAATTGTGATGTGGCACACTACTGAGTGTGGCACACTACTCTCTCTCTCTCTCGCATATACATGTGCTCTGTCGTTAATAAATAATAAACTTAAAAAATTGAAACAAAACCAAATATGTTCCCAGTTCTGAAAATATTCAATTCAATAGCAAAAATAGGAATACCAGTTAAATCGTATACATTTGCTAATCTCTAACTTATATGATACAGTTTTTATTTATTTTTATTTTATCTCTAGTGCTTCCACTTGGGAATTTTTATTGGCATTTCTCAAGAACGTGTTGAAGTCAAGAAAAGCTGTCTCCAAATTAGAAAAAAAAACGAATTATCTTGTGATTCTTAAAACTTAACAATCAAGATATTAGTAGATATGTTACTTTATCAAAAGAATTGACATCAAGTCAAAAGCAAGAGCAGAAACCATCAACAAAAGAAATAAAAAAATGAATTCCTGTCATTCGCAGCAACATGAATGAACCCGGAAGACATTATGCTAATGAAATAAGCCAGGCACAGAAAGAGAAATGCAGCACGTGTTCTCTGATATATAGAAGCCCAAAAAACTGAACTCATGGAACTAGAGAGAATAGTAGTTATGAGAAGCTGAGAGGCTACCTACCAGGCTAGGGGAATTGGAAGAATCTGGTTAATGTACACAAAATGATAGCTAGATAGGAGGAATAAACGCTGTAAGGTTACTCTTTATAACAAGAATGCATTGTATATTTCAGGAAAAAAAACTAGAACAGCAGATTTTGAAGGTTTCCAACACAACAAATGGCAAATCATGGAGGTGCTAGAAAGCATAAGTACCCGGATTTGATCACTGCATATTGTATATATGTATCAAAATAGTGTACAATACTTCCTATGCATGTACAATTATTACTTGTAAATATAATTTAATACCAAGGGAAAAAAAGAAAGCATGAAACATGAAATTAAAGGTTCAGGTTGGTATTTCACAGAAGAAAAGAACCAACAGGGTCTAATCAGTTGCTCTTTCTTGAGGCCACTGCTGTATTATACGTGAAGAGTGACTCATTCTTCCAAACACATTTAATGCCAAAAAATGTATAGAAAAAGCAACTTTATACAAAACATAGGAATGTTTTCAACATATAAGCTTTGGGGGTCAAATAAATCCTTAAATAATAATTTTAATATACAAATGATTTTATGTATAATAGTACCATAATCCTTGCTAAAAAAAATTCAAACGTTCTATTATTTGCTTACTACCAAATAATGTTTGCTGGTATTTTCCAACATGTGAGTATTCACTAGAGACCACAGCTCTTTATAAATTATTTAACTGGAGAAATGAAAAGAAAACAATTTGGGTGTTTTTTATGGCATATTCTGACAAGAAGTTTGAAACCTACCTAAAATTAGAAATAGTAGTATCAACTTCATGTAAAAACAAAATCAGGGTAAACAGACAAAATACATTAGTTTCTTAAAACAAATGAGCTCATGTGAAATAATATGTACTCTAATGCCCTATTTGATGACACTGTTAAATGTTCTTACTTAGACCAACAGCAGCACTGTCCAGGAAATGTTCTAAGACATTTAGAAGATATTTGTATGTGGGAAATAGTTGTCATGAGATAAAGACCGAGATTACCAGATAGTATAGTTAATATTTTGTGTCTTTTAAAGCTTTATTTTAAAAATAGATATTTTTAAAAATGATTTTGAGGAGATTAATTTTGTGTTAATTCTCTGTTATTTTGATTTTTTATTGTAAAATGTTTGTATCAATGTTTAGTTTTATGTGATTTTGAAATAAAACATCGTATATTCATTTATAATAAAAAGCCATACATTTATTAAAAATTTAATGTATGAGTAACTTCTGAAATATTTAATGTGTACCTAATACACATAAAAATATTAAGTTGCTACTTATTATGATGATTACTTATTATTATTAGTTAAAAATACAAAGTACGTGTCATTGAATAAAGAATCTATTCTGATCTGTGTAGCAAAAGATTTTTAATTAGAATGAGACATTTCCGTCATGTATTCTTCTGTCAATAGTCATTCAACTTTTATAGAAAAATTGCACTGCCTTCTCTTTTTCTAAAATTGCTTAGACTAGTACCTCATAACTGCCATTGTCATAGATATCTAAGGATTAACACTCTACCCAGGATCATTATAATTTGCCTGTTCAGAAGAACTGGGAAATAACAGAATAAACAAATCTCTTACCCATTCTGACCTGTTCATTTGATTGACTCTTTTAGTGTTGGTGATAAAAAAAATTAAAATAACCTAATGCAGGATTAAAAATAAATGTGAATAAATAAATAAATCTAATTTTATAGAGCTCTTAATTTAAAACATTTTGTTATACATAATTTATTTTTAAAAGCCTTCTTATTATGTTTATCATTAATGCAATAACGTGGAGTTAGTTGGCTAATGTCAAAAGCGAAACTCAAAGGATACTGAGGTCAAACAGACATCCACTGACATGTCAATCTACTTCTTGGCTTAGGTTCTTCTTTCATTGCATATTATTTTGTGATTGTCTACATTTTCCTAAGAGAAAATTACATTTTTAGTGATTAAAATGAAACAACATAGATATCCTCACAAATACAAAAGAGTGTCTTTGTTCATTGGTAAAGGTCGATTGATTGTATTGATAATTATGTTTTCTTTTGACACAAAATTTTAATCTAACAATATCAAAACTGGTTTTAAATCAGACTTAAGAACATAAACTAACTAATTAAAAAATAGTCACTCATTTAGAATTACTGAGGTCAGAAGTCACGGATATCTTAAGAAATTTGCGTGTAAGTATTTAACTTTTCAAAGACTCAACGCCTTTGTCTAACAAATAAAGGAAACTAAAGACATACCAGACAGCCACTGCATGGACTTTCATTCCTTTTTTTATTTTTGCTTCGCTTGGATGTGAAGATATCCTGTGTGACTGAACTGTCTCATACTGAGGAGTCAGCACTGCTGTTGCCATTGAAAGAGCTATATTGAGAACTTTATTATGCTCATCTGAAAAGCAAAATCAGTGATTATGAACAACTTACAGGACAGCTGAAAGTAGTTAAATCATTTACTTGTAATACTCCCAAGATCTTAAAATGCTACAATATATAAAACACATTCAGTCATAGCAGCACTTTTACACTCAGACGAACTCTCTAGAATTTATTGCAGCTTTTCATTTAATCCTTCTTCTCCCTATTCTGCTCTAAGACAAAAGTATTCACAAGTAGACATTTTTCTACTTTTTCTTTGAACTAATGGTTTAAATTCATAGACTGTTTTAAACCCAAAAAAGCAGCATTTGAAGAGGTCTCTGTATATGGTATTGTTTATTTAGAATCATAAAATCTCTGCTTTATGCGGAGTGTTGTGGGCATTGTGTTCAAGTCACTACTGAGAAGACATCAGTTGCATGACTAGGAAATTCAGTTATCAACTGACTCAGGTTTACACATCTGGAAACTGGGAGTATGATAATCATTTCCACCCACCTACTGGCCTTGTTTAGTGGGTCAAAAGTGAGACTAGAGGAGAAACAGTTTACTTGATGACTTAAGTTTTAAGTCAGAGACGTAAGTTTGAACCCTGAATCTGCTACCAATTACTGAATACTTTTGGACAAGACTTTCTAATTTATTTTAGAGTAGTTTCTTTTTCTAGAAAAATAAACAGGAAAAAAAATTAAGAGTTTACTTTGGGGTCAACAGTGGTTTAGGTGCCTAAAATCTCAGGAGAGTGGTGAAGGGATTGTGGTGTGGCCATCCCTCCTGGGGTGATGGGTGGTTTCTCATTTTCTCTCTTACTTTCCCTTTCATTGTTTCTGTGTCTCTGTCAGTTGAGCACAATATCCTATGGGAAAAAAAATAGTTCATAAAGTTGTATGGATATTTAAATGATACTATAGATTTAAAACTATGGGCTTTACATAAATAACTGTGTTCCAAGCTTGCCTCTTTTCCTTGTATAAGCATTGCAAATCAATGCAGTAAATAGCTGAGATTAAATCAGTGCCTTGGTTCTCACTACATATCACACTTGGTTCTTTTTTTTTTGGAGAGGTTTTTGCTATAGGGCATGTGCGCTCGCCAGACAGACAGAGAGAGACAGAGAGACAGAAAGTGAGAAATCACCCCTCAGGAGGGATGGCCACGCCGCAATCCCTTCTCCTCTGTTCTCCTCTTGGGATCTTGGGCACGCACGCACACACACCGGCATGAGTTTTAAGCCACCGTGTCCGGGACTCGAACCCCGGTCAACTAGGTGGGAATCCAGTGACATAGCCATTATGCTAAGTGCTGGTCCCTCACACTTGGTTCTTGACAATACTTTAAGAGAAATCTGTCAGTGGACATTCTAAGGCTTTTGACTTGAATTTGTAGCCAGTACCCCTGTAACTGACCCGACAGAGTTACTTTCTATTCTCTATATCATATTTCTCTAACAAATAATAATAGAATTTCTTTTCTTTTCTTTTTTTCTTGAGAGAGATTTTTGCTACAGGGTAAGAATGTTTACTGGACAGACAGAGACAGACAGAAAGTGAGAAATCATCCTCCAGAGGGTATGGCCATGCTGCAATCTCATCTCCTCCATTCTCCTTTTGGGGTTTTGGACATGCACACACATGCACCCAATGTGATTTTCAAGTTGCCAAGTCTAGGACTTGAGCTGCCGTTGACTGCGTGGGAGTCCAGTCATGTAACCACTATGCTATCTGCTGGTACCCTAGCAATACTAGTATTTTTTAACTACACAAATAATTCTTTATCTCGTCATCATCATCTTCAAGGTTCTTGAGTTCAGAATATGTGCTAATTGAACTAAATTTTCAGCTCTTTTATTCTTGTAAATTTGTCCAATGCATCTTCTTGAGTTCACTGTCAGACATCAAGGCTTTAATATGGTAATGGTGGTCCCTTTTAAAAATGTCATTTCCAAACTTTCTCCTTCCTTCAGAAACTCCCAGTTCTGAAATTATTTTTTAAGGTTATGGCCATATGGCACATGTGTTCTCCAGAGAGAAACAGAGAGAGGGAAGTGAGAAATCACCCTCTAGATGGATGGCCTTACCACAATTCCCTTCTTTTCTAGTCTCCTCCTGGGATTTTGGACACACACACACACACGTACCCAGCAAGATTTTCAAGACACCAGGTCCAGTACTCAAACCATGTTCAGCCATTTAGGAGTTTAGCGCCTTAACCACTATGCCAATTGCTGGCCCCACTATTCCTGAAATTGTTTATGCTTACCAAAACCTCCATTCTACTGACTCAGTAGTTCTCACATTCACTGTACATCTATTCTTACTTAACTGTATTTCCATGACCCATCACAATAAATACTTCTTTGCTTCTAGACTTAGCCCTTTTGCTCTGATCTTCTCTGTTACATGCCTTGAATTAATCTATTTGATGTCTGTACCTGTGCAGCTGCAGCAAGTTAGAAAAAAATTTACAAATACGCTGACTGACCTCACTTTAAAAGAACTGCATAAATCTCAAATGGGCAGGTCCCTAAATACCCATAACTTTTTGTTCATTTGTTCTTTCACCATCCCCACTCAAATGACCATTTCAGACATGCCCCTATATTTTTAAATCTGTCTCTCTCATCTATATTCCACTAATGTATACAATTAGGCTTGACCACATGGCCTTTGTTCGTGTCTAATTCCTGTTGGTGTATGGCGCCCAAGCACTTGCAGCTGGACGAACTTCAAATGTACTATCCTTTGGCCTCTGGATTTGCACCACCAGTCTCCCAAGGGCACTAAGGCCTTTAGCCTCAGTTTGGAAGCCTACTATTGGTTTCCTTCGTTGAGTCTTCCAGCCATTTCTTTCATTTTGCAGCTAGTCTGTTTGGGAACTCTCTACCTTGTTGTCATATAAGTTAATTCCTATAATAATCCCCTCTTTTATACATATGTATCTTTTTGGCTCTATCTCTCTGGAGAAACCTGAACAATATAAGCCATGTTATAAAAATGAAGTTGGGTCCCTATTTCACAGCACTGACAAAAATGACTAAAAATGGGCTAGAAATCTCAATGTATAACTATGAAACTCTTGGAGTAAAGCAGAAATAAACGTTTATGGCATTTTTTTTTACTTTTTTTAAGAGATAATACTAAGTGAACAAGCAACAGAAAAAAGTATGTTAGGTGTATTTTAGTAACATTAAAAACCGAGTCATTCTAAAGGTTAAAAGAATTAGATCCCACATGGATGACTACAATTTGAGTCCTCACTTCAGCATTTGAAAAAAAGGCCAGGAGAGTGTGCATGCATACCTCAAATACTGATGGGATAAAGAAATGGAGAAGGGATTGCAGCATGGCCACAACCCATTAGGGGGTACTTTCTTTCCCTCTCTTTTGTTCTCTCTCTCACTCTCTTTCTCTGTCTCTTTCTAGTGAGTTCATACCAATTTTAAAAAGCTAATAACTTTACACTTTAATTAAAGGACACCATAAAGAAGATGAGTCAACAGGAAGAATGGGAGAAAATGTTTGCACATCATACATATGATAGAGGATTTGGATTCAGAATATGTAAATTGCATTCACAACTCAAAACAAAAAGTCAATAACCCCATTAAAACATAGGCAAATGATTTGAGTAAATATTTCCTCAAAAGAATATATCAAAATGGTCAATACACACAAAAATTATTGACATTATTATTTAGTAGAGAAGTGAAATTCAAAACCATAGTGGTTAAGATTCTGAGTTCCTACCCTTTATGATGATTAACACAAAAAAGATAATAACAATTGTTTTAAGTGTGTGAAAAAACAGAATCCTCATACATTGTTGGTAGAAGTGTATAATAGTAAGTCTAATTTAGAATACTGTTTGACCAGTCTCAAGAAGTTAAACAAAGAGTTTCCATAATCTAGTAATTGTACTCCTAGTTGTATAATCAAAAAATCGAAAATATTTAGACAAAAACTCATACGTGTATGTTCATAGCAACACTAACCCCAATTTCCAAAAGTATAGACAACACAGTCCTGCCAGGTGGTAGTGTAAAAAGGCAGCTGGATACCACAAGTGAGTGGTTCAAGTTCTGGACCTGGAAGTTTGGAAAATATATCAGGTTTCATGTGCCTACTTGCCCAAAATCCTGAAAGCAGAATGAAGAATGGACTGTGGTATGGCCTTTCTCCACCCCCCCCCCGCCCCCACAAGAGATCATTTCTCACCTTCCCTATCTTCCCTTCTCTCTGTATTTCTCTGATGACTGCACATGCACAGAGCATAAATTAGTCCTTCAGCTGATGAATTGGAAAACAAAGTATCCTGGACAATGCAATGGAATTTATTTTTTTAATTAAAAATGAATGAAATACTGACTCACGTAACAACATTGATGACATTAAAAACATTATGCTAAATGAAAGAAATAAGTTACAAAAGTCACATATTGTATGATTCCATTTATATAAGATACCTCGAGTAGGTAAACCCAAAGAGAAAGAAAGTAGGTTAAGTCTTGTCAGAGTTGAAGGAGATGGAATGCATAGTTACTGATAATAGGTTTGGGGTTTCTTTTAGAGGTGGCAATGATGATGGTGCTCTGAAGTTTGAAATTCCTGATAGTTGCACAACTGAGTGAATATACTGGAAACCATTGATGTGTATCTTCTAGTTCACTTTTGAAACTGAATCACAAGTCAAGTTTTGTGAAACTCTGTTTGACAACTTAATTTATTATTATCTGAAGGAAGCTCATCCCACATAAGCATAACTGATTTCATTTATAAAAATAC
>NW_006203629.1:0-9380 GCF_000334495.1 Tupaia belangeri chinensis
GAGTTTTAGAGGTCAAATGACCCTCATTTATTTTCCATGTTGGTCATTATCATAACCAAAAGTCTGAAGACTTACTTGTTACTCTGGGCCTCTACACCATTACAATGTAAATAGACCTTATATTTCAAGAACCTTAGAAAATAAATACTTACCTGGCAGGGGAGATACCATGATCATGAAGGTGGTTTTCCCAGGGCGAGGCTTATCCATTGCACTCCGGATGTGCTGACCCCTGCGATTTCCCCAAATGTGGGAAACTCGACTGCATAATTTGTGGTAGTGGGGGACTGCGTTCGCGCTCTCCCCTGTGTAAAAAAATAATAATAAAAATAAATAAATAAATACGAGAGTAACCTCCTGCATTTAATCTTTCTAGACAACAGGCCAGAACACAGAGACATTAAAGTCTTCATTTTTAGTCCTTGAAAGCAATATTTCACATCTCAATTTCATTAGCCATCGCAGAAGGATCTGCGTTTGTACCTATCCACTCTAAAAATGAATCTGGAGGATAGGTCTCTGCAGAAAATCTTCATTTTTATTTCCTGAAAGCAATATTTCACAGCACAAGTTCACTAGTCATCTCAGAAGGACCCTAGTATATACAATTCTAATTATAAAGTCTCTACAATACATTTGCATATTTTCATAAACTAACATAATATGCAAACTCATGGACGTTTTCTGTAATGCTGTTAATTTTGCCTAGGTCTGACATTATCTTCATATTCAATAAAGTCACAAACAAAAGGACTTTAACTTTTGGAATCTATCCAAGTTTTAAAGAAAAAAAAAAAAAACACCAACAGTAATTCCATAAAACTGAAGGGAAGTCAATCCTTTATTTTCTTTGGCTTTTTATCAGTTGTTTCAAAAACACTAGTAACTGGCATGAGGCTTTCTGTGTATTGTTCAAGAACTTGGTTTTCTGATTTTAGGTTCAGATTTTCTTCATTAACTGCATCTACTCTTGCACACAGATCTTCAAGTGTGTGTTGCAGTTCCAACACTTTAAGTCGTGTTTATTCCTCCAGTTCCATGTGATTTGCAGCATCAATTGCATCCAACTCAGAATTCATCATCTTGGGTGTCAAACTTATGGTCCTTTTATACACAATTATTGATGAATGATCTTCCATTAGGGGTGGCAGAGGTAGAGGGATAGGGAGGATGCCTCAGTCTGGGACATTTGGACCAGCTGACCCAAATTCTCATTTATGATATAGTTGGGATGTATTTTCATGTGCTAAGCTACCATATATAGGATTTATGTGACATGAAATTAATAAGAAGAATAAATCATATGATCAATGTGTATATAGAACTTATGGGCATTTTGTAGGACTGCAAACATGATTATTCCTGTTTTAAAAACATGACAAGTTTTAAATTTGTTGTAATATAATTTTTATTACATATTAGACATGGGATCGATACATTTTTAAATAACTTTTTCATGTCATTTTCTCTTTTACATTCAATCACATTATTTAGCTTACAAACTGAATATTTCAACATGTAAACATTTCTCCCTAGTCCAGTTGATAAAACTATAAAATTATCTTCAACAGATAATACCAAATTTATTTGTCCCATTAATGCTTTGTCTCTCTATTTTTCTTCTGAATGTTCTTCCTCAGACTCTACTCTTTCACACACACTATATCTGGTATTTACATTCATTTATTGTGTTTCTATATCCTTTAGTAAATCGGTTTCAGCCATAGAGTGTGAACATTCAGTATACATTTAGTGAAGACATACAATGTCTCTCCTTCATAGCCTGGCTTGTTTCACTCAGGAGTAAATCTTCCATGTTCTTCCACTTTCTGTCAAAAGTCAGGGTTTTGTTATTCTTTACAACTAGATAGTTTTTTATAGAGTATATTGCCACAGTTTTTCAATCCATTCATCTGTTCATGGGCATTTGGATTGGTTCCAAGTCTCAGGAATTGTGAATAGTGCCACAATAAAAATCAATGTGCAAGCACTTTTCTGATCAAGAATTCTTCTGTCCTTTGGGTAGATACCAAGGAGTGGGATTGCTGGATCATATGGTAGTTCTATTTGTAGATTTTTGAGAAATCTCCAAATTGTTCTCCACAGTGGCTGAATCAATTTACATTCCCACCAGCAGTGTAAGAGATTTCCCCCTTCAAAACACACCTGCCAGCACTTATCATTTTTTATTTATCTTAGTCATTCTGACTGGGGTTAAGTTGTATTTCATTATTGTTTTGACCTACATCTCCAGTACAATGAGGGATGTTGAGCCTTTTTTCATATGCCTTTTGGCTGTTCCTATGTCATCCTTAGAGAGTGGTTTTTCAACTCATTCTCCCATCTTTTAATAGGGTTGATCATCTTTTTTTGGAACAGCTGCTTGAGTTCCATGTGGATTCTGTATATCAGTCCCTTATCTGACACATACCATACTGAAATATTTTCCCATTCTGAGGGCTGTCAATTCACACTAATTACTGTGTCTTTTGCCATGGAGAAACTTATTAGTCTGATGTAATCACACTTGCCTATTTGGGGGTAATTGACTGCCCTTTGAGGCTCTTATTTAAAAAATCTTTGCCTACCCCAATGTCTCCCAGAGTTTACCCAGTGTTTTCCAGGAGCAGTTTTGTAATTCGAGGTCTTCTGTTTAGATCTTTGATCCACCTTGACTTGATTTTTGTCAAAGGTGAGAGGCAGGGGTTCAGATTCATCTTTCTGCTGGTGGAAATCCAGTTTTTCCAGCACCATTTCCTGAACAGCTTTTTATTTCCCACTGGATTGAATGGTACCACTTGTAAAAAATCGGTTGACTGTATGTTTGGGAATTTATTTCTGGGGACTCTATTCTGTTTCATTGGTCCACATGTCTGTTTCTGTGCCAATACCATGCTGTTTTGATTACCATAGCTTTGTAGTATATTTTGGGGTAAGGGAGTGACATGCTATCCACTCCACTTTTCCTGTGAAGAATTTCTTTGGCAATATGGGATGCTTTATGATTCTAGACAAATTTTATGATTGTCTTTTCTAGATCTGTGAAGAATGTGTCTGGTAGTTTGATTGGCATTGCATTTAATATGTAGAATTGCCATTTTGATTAGAATAGAGGAATCTCCAAATTGAGTAGAGTTGCTGTTTTGATTATATTGAATCTTCTAATCCAGGAACATGGAATGTCCTTCCACTTTTTTGTGTCATTTTCAATTTCTTTTTTTTTTTTTTTTTATTAGCTTCTCATAGTTTTTCTTGTGGAAGTTTTTAACTTCTTTGGTTAGATTTATTCCTAAGTATTATATCCTTTTTTTTTTTTTGAGAGGTTTTTGTTATAGGGTGCATGTGCTCACCAGACAGACAGAGACAAAGAGACAGAAAGCGAGAAATCACCCCCCAGGGGGAATGGCCATGCCACAATCACTTCTCACACACTCTCCTCTCGGGATCTTGGGCATGCACGCACACGTGCCCGGCGTGAGTTCAAGCCACCAGGTCCAGGACGTGAACCGCGGTCAACTACATGGGAGTCCAGTGACATAGCCATTACACTAACTCCTGGTGCCCAGTATCATATACTTTTTGTGGCTAAGGGAAATGCATTACTTTTATCAGTACTATCTTATTCTGCTTGTTATTCGTATATAGAAATGCTATAGATTTCTGCTTACAGATTTTGTATCCAGTGATTTTACTGTATTCATGTAGTACTTCCAGAAATTTTTTCATGGAAACCATGGAGTCTTCTATGTATACAATCATGTAATCTGCAAATAGGGAGAGTTTCACCTCTTCCTTTCCTATTTGAGTGTATTTTATTTTTTCCCTTTTTCTGATAGCATTGGTGAGGACTTCCAGTACTATATTAAAAAGTAGTGGAGAAAGTGGGCATCCTTGTCTTGTACCTCATTTTAGTGAAAAAACTTTCAGCTTTTCTCCATTGAGGATGATGTTTTCTTTGGGTTTTTCATAGATAGCTCTTATTGTGTTGAGAAAAGACCCTTCTATGCCAATTTTGCTGAGAGTCCTGATCATGAAGGGATGTTGTATCTTATCAAATGCTTTTTCTGCCTCCATTGATATGACCGTACGTTTTTTATCATGTTTCCTCTTAATAAAGTGTATTACATTTATAGTTTTGCATATGTTGAAACAACCTTGCATTCCTGGAATAAAGCCTACCTGATCATGATGTATAATCTTTTTTATAAGTTGTTGGATTTGACTTGCTAGTATCTTGTTGAGAATCTTTGTGTCTATATTCATCAGGGATATTGGTGTATAGTTTTCCTTCCTTGTTCTCTCCTTATCTCTTTTAAGGATAAAGGCGATAGAGGTTTCATAGAATGAATTAGTGAAAGATTCACTCTTTTGAGCAGAATGGGGATGAACTCTTCTTTGAAAGTTTTGTAGAATTCAGAATTGAAGCCATCAGGGCCAGGGTTTTTCTTTGTTTGGAGGTTATTTATTACTGATTCAATCTCCTGGCTTGTTATACATCTACTCAGACTTTCTATATCCTCCTGGATCATTCTTGGTAGACTATATGTGTCAGAAATTTGTCCCATCTCATTCAGATTGTCTTGTTTCTTGTTATATAGTAGTTCATCGTATCCTCTAATGATGTTTTGTAGTTCTAGTATGTCTGTTGTTATATTGCTTGCTTCATTGCAGATCTGATTCACCTGGTTCCTTTCTCTCTTCTTAATAAGTCTCACTAGTAGTGTATAGATTTTGTTTATTGTTTCAAAGAACCAGCTTTTACTTTCATTTATTTTCTGTATAGTTTGTTTATTTTCTATTTCATTTGTTTCTGCTTCTATCTTTATTATTTCCTTTCCCCTGACATTTACTGGATTTTTTTGTTGTTACTTTTCCATTATCTGAGGCATGATGTCAACTGATCCATTTGCCTTCTTTCTTTTTTATTCTTATGTGCACTAATAGCTCTGAACTTCCTTCCTATGACTGCTTTAGCAGCATCCCTATGATTATGGAAACTCGTGTCCTCATTGCCTTTAGCTTCCATGAACCTTTTTATTTCAGCCTTTATTTCTTTAGTAGTTATTGAATCATTTACAAGTAGGTTATTTAGTTTCCAATGATTTGAGAATTTTTTAGGATTTCTCTTGAAGTTAACCTAGAGTTTAATTCCATCATGGTCAGAGAAGGTGCTGGAAATAGTTTCTATGCCTTTGAATCTGTAGAGGCTTACTTTGTGCCCTGTGATGTGGTCAATCTTCGAGAAGGTTCCATGTGGGCGTGAGAAGAAATTGTATCTCATGGATTTTGATGTAAAGTTCTATAAATATATGTTAAGTCCATTTGATATATGGTATCATTTAGATCCTTTATTTGTTTACCTATTTTTTTTTTTGTATAGATGATCTGTCCAGAGGGGATAGTGTGGTTTTGAGTTCTCCACCAATTAGTGTGTTGCAGTCTATCGCCCCTTTTAGATCTAACAGTCTTTTCTTCACTTATTTGGGTGCTCTTGTGTTAGGTGCCTAAAGATTTATGAGTGTTATATCTTCCTGATCAATTGACCCTTTTACTACAATATAGTACCCTTCTTTGTCTCTTCAAATGGTTTTTGTTTTAAAGACTATTTTGTCAGAAATTCGTATTGTGACTCCTGCTCTTTTTTGGTTCCCATTTGTTTGGAGAACCTTTTTCCAACTCTTCACTTTCAGTCTATGTATGTCTTTATCCATGAAGTGGGTTTCCTGTAGGCAACAGATAGAGGGTTTCTGTTTTTTAATACATTCAGCCGGTCTGTGTCTCTTGAAAGGAGAATTTAATCCAATGCTATTATTGATCTTACCAGACCTGTACCAAAGATTAAGTAGGCCCTTGTCTTGGTTGTCTTTTATTCCTTTGTTTTTGGCTGTTCATTCTTTAGTTTTCTTGGAACGGTACTCTCTTCAGGGTTTCATTAAGAGCTGGTCTGGTGCTGGCAAATTCTTTCAGGTTTTGTTTTTCTGAGAAGATTTTAATCTTTTTCCCCATATGAAGGATAATCTTGCAGGATATAATAATCTTGATTGAAATAGTTTCTCTCTTAACACTTCCAATACCTCTTCCCATTCTTTCCTTGTTTGCAATGTTTCCATCAAGAAGTCTGGTATTACTCTGATGGTATGACCTTTGTAAGTCACTTGTCATTTCTCTCTTGCTAGTTTTAGTATCATGTCTTTATTTGTGGTCTTTTCCAGTTTGACCAAGATGTGCCAAGGGGAAGATCTTGGGTTGATTCTATTTGATGTCCTTTGAATTTCTTGTGTCTGGATGTATGAGTGCCTCTCTAGATGTGGGAAATTTTCTTTCAGGATTTCATGGAATAGATTTTCCATGCCCTTATTAGTTTCTTCACCTTCTGGGGTTCCAATTATTAGGATGTTAGGGCGTCTAATGGAATCTAGTATTTCTCGTATATTATCCTCGTTTTTTGTTGTTGTTATTTTCTCTATATTTTTGTGGTTTTCTCTAGGTCAGAGATTTGATCTTCTATGTCAGAGATTCGATTTTCAACATGGTCTAATTGACACTTAATACTTTCCAGAGTATTTTTGATTTCCTGTATTATAGACTTCATCTCTAATAGTTCTATCTGATTCTTTCTTAGTGTTTCCATTTCTTCTTTCATATCATGGATAGACTTCATAATCTCCTGTAGTTCGTTGTCTCTTTTCTGTTCCAACTCATAGAATTTGGTCACCATGAATGTTCTAAATTCTTTCTCTGACATTTTGGTAACTTCCTCTATTTCCTCAAGGAGTGGAGGGGAATCACTGTGTTCTATTGATGGAGACATATTTCCTGGTTTAGTTAGACCTGAGGCTCTTCTAAAAGGATAGACTTCATAATCTCCTGTAGTTCGTTGTCTCTTTTCTGTTCCAACTCATAGAATTTGGTCACCATGAATGTTCTAAATTCTTTCTCTGACATTTTGGTAACTTCCTCTATTTCCTCAAGGAGTGGAGGGGAATCACTGTGTTCTATTGATGGAGACATATTTCCTGGTTTAGTTAGACCTGAGGCTCTTCTAAAACTTTTAGCCACTTGAAGAAGATGTATTCATTTTGGAATACCTTTTAGGGGAATGTTTCTTTGAGTAGGAGCAAGTGTGTTTCCCTTTTGCTGTGGTCTCGTAGGTGCTGAAATCTTTCTTCTGTTGTGTTTAGCAATGTGGTCCAAGGATAAGTATTCTATTCAGGTTTCTGAAGAGCAGTATCTCCTTTTTTGCAGGTGGTTCAGTAAAAGGGAGGACCACAGGGAGCCTTACAATACTAGGGTATTTCAGAACTGTGATTCTAGACCTATCTAGTCAGTCCAGGAGGGTGGAGGAAGAGGAAGAGAAGAAAATATAAGAGGAAAAAAAGTAAGAAGAGGAATAAAGAAAAAGTCAAGTGCCACGGTAGCATGGCACCTGATTTTACTAGGGATCTGGAAATTGAAGTGGAGTCTGCTATTGAGCTGAGGATGATCCTGTGAGGTAAGGAGAAGTGTGAAATTTACAAATGAAAAGAGAGAAGAAAAGAAAAACTCTACCTGACTGACAGAGATGGGGGTTTCTGGACTTGAGGCTACCAAGGCTGGAGCTTTGGCAGGGGCCCTTTCTTAGGGTCCCATAGACCAGGGGTCTGGCAATGGAAGTGGGGTCTGCTGTTGAGCCAGAGGTGACCCTGTGTGGTAAGGAAAAGTGTGAAATTTACAAATGAAAAAATAAGAGAAAAAACAAAAAGGCCTACCTGGCTGACAGAAATAGGGGGTCTCTGGACTTGGGGTTGCTGGGGCTGGAACGGCAGCAGGGGCCTTGCCTCAGTGTCCCTTAGGCCAGGGGTCTAGAAATGGAAGTGAGGTCTGCTGTTGATCTGGGGGCAATCATATGTTGTAAGGAGAAATGTGAAATTTGCAAATGAAAGAAGAGAAAAAAAAAGGAAAAGCCCTACCTGGCTGACAGAGATAGGGGGCCTCTGGACTTGGGGTTGCTGGTGCTAGAGCTGAGATGGGATTCCTGCCTCAGGGTTCCTTATGCCAGGGGTCTGGAAATGGAAGTGGGGTCTGCTGCTGAGCTGGGGTCGATCCTGTGTGGTAAGAAGATGTGTGAAATTTACAAATAAAAGAATAAGAGAAATAAAAGAAAAAACCCTTTCTGGCTGACAGAGATAGGGGGTCTCTGGACTTGGGGCTGCCAGAGTTGGATCTGTGGCAGGGGCCCTGCCGCAGGGTCCCTTAGGCTAGGGATTTGTTGATGGAAGTGGAGTCTGCTGTTGAGCTGGGGGAGATCCTGTGTGGTAAGGAGAAGTGTGAAATTTACAAATGAAAAAAGAAGAGAAAATAAAGAAAAAGTCCTACCTGGCTGACAGAGATAGGGGGTCTCCTGACTTGGGGCTTCTGGGGCTGGAGCTGAGGCAGGGTCTCTGCCTCAGTGTCCCTTATGCCAGGGATCTGGAAATGGAAATGGGGGTCTGCTATTGAGCTGGGGATGATCCAGTGTGGTAAGAAGAAGTGTGAAATTTACAAGTGAATGAAGAAGATAAAAAAGAAAAAGAAAAAGCCCTATCTGGCTGACAGAGATAGTGGGTCTCTGTATTTGAGGCTACCAGGGCTGGAGCAGAGGCAGGCGCCATGCCTCAGGGTCCCTTAGGCCAGAGGTCTGGAGATGGAAGTGGGGTCTACTGTTGAGCTGGGGGTGATCCTGACTGACAGAGACAGGGTGTCTCTCGAGTTGGGGCTGCAGGGGCTAGAGCTGAGGCAGGGCCCCTGCCTCAGTGTTCTTTAGGCGAGTAGTCTGGAGTTGGAAGTTAGCAGCAATACAATTATTTTGTAGCTTCATTCTTGAGTAGATGGTTCAATCCATCTTTTTGATTTAGAAAAGATAACGAGAATCAGTTTGGTAAGGGAACTAGGCAGTTAGTGATAAGAAAGGTGACAAGAATGTTTATTGAAGAATATTACATAGTCACACGGATTCTGCAAACTAGCCATTTTGGGGGGACAGAAATCAAGACTTCCCACTGATAATTTGGCTTCCAGCACACAAAACTTGCGTGGTAGGAAGACCCCTTCCAGGCCTCCTGTCTCTGCATCTGTCTTTGTCTCTCTCTACCTCTGTCTCCTCTTTTTTTTTTTATTAATTTTTGCTTTTTAGAATTTTGCGCTGAGCGCTTGCGCGCTGTGCGGTTTTCAAATTTTTATTTTTTTACTGAAATTTTTTAAAATATTAATTTTTTAAGTTGTATTGAGAAGTTTTATCTTTGTTTTTTTTTTCTTCTCTTTTTCTGTTTCTTGTTTGTTTTTGGCTGTTGTTGCTGTTGTTTCTCTCTTTCTGTTTCCTTTTCTGCATGCTCCTCAACACTCAGATTGAACTTCCAAGTTTG
>NW_006203629.1:11019-11367 GCF_000334495.1 Tupaia belangeri chinensis
GGATCAAACATGGGGTAAAAAACATATATATACATATACATATGTATGAAAGTAGAAATGGAATATTATTGATGATAACATGCATGATTATTCTAGATGGGAAATCACATTCAGTATGTTGTGATGATGCTCAGGGAATGAATGTTAAGTAATTAAAAAAAAAAGTTGCAGGAGAAAAATGAAATTTTAAAAATTGCATATTTGATGACAGCAGTAAGCTATATAGCCCCAGCTGGGTACTACTTTATAATATGTTCATTCTACTCACTGAAGTTTATGCCTAAAGTCAGACTTGGGTTCATGTATAGGTATATATCAGCTGTGCTAGCTATTAGCTATATTTAGACT
>NW_006203629.1:11427-13091 GCF_000334495.1 Tupaia belangeri chinensis
GGAAGGCATAGAAAGCAACCATGGATACCAGAGACAATGTGGGAGGAGGGTGGGACATGGCAGAGGGTGAGGGATGGGGAATCAAGGTGGCAAAACGAAAAACAAAGTATACAAGACATAAGAATTGGAAAATTATTCGCTGATAACATGTATGTTGATGTGCTTGATTGAGCCAATACACAGTGTATTTTGGATGGAAAATTCATCTGTATGCTGTAATGATGTATAGTGAATTTAAGTAAAAAATAGATAAATTTAAAGAGAAAAAAAGAATATTTATCTTAATATGAAAAGTATATACTGCTATAGCGTTTAGCCTGTGCTTTTAAGCCAGTTGCAAATATTAACTCAACTTAATTATGGTTACACCCTAAGAGACAGCTATAGTTACTTTTTCTTCATTTTCCAGATGAGAAGTCCAAAACTCAGAGAGGGGAAGTGATTTGCCCATGAGTCAAAAAGGTAAAAATCATGCATACCAGTTGAACACAGACTAACTGCTGAGGATTGATGCCTCACTTCTCTTTGTACTGGTGCCTGTGCAAGGAAAGAAAGAGCTATCTGGAGAAGTCAAGCTGGACAATAACATGAGGTGCATTCAAGGGCATATTCATTTTTTTAATTTTTTTTATTTCAATTTATTTATTTGCATTAATTCACTGTACATCATTACAACATACAAAATGAGATTTTCCATCCAGAGTACACTGTATATTGTCTCAGTCAAGCACTTCAACAAACATGTTATTGTCAGCAAATAATTTTCCATTTCTTGTTTTCTGTATGTTTTGCTTCCCCCCATCCTTGATTCTCTATCTCTTACCCTCTGCCATCTCCCACTCTCTTCCCACACTTTCTCTTGTATCTATGTTTCCTTTCTATACTGTCTTCTCCCCACATTTTATGGAATTACTAAAGACCTTAATTAATCTAAATATTTTCATAGCAAACACAAGTGATATATATTTCCATGAACACAAGTCTAACTTTACACATCCTATAAAGTAGCTCCTAGCTGGGGCTATATATCGTACTGCAGTCATTGAATTTTTTTTTTCCTGAGACTTTTTTTTGTAACTTAATTTACATCCCATCCAGTATATACTGCATAGTGACTTAATCATTCATGCTATAAACAATTTTCTGTTTCTAGTTCCTAGATTTATTTTTACCCCTCTTTCTGACCCTTTGTCCTTTCCCACCCTCTCCTCACACTATCTCTGGAGTCTACAATTGTCTTCTATTCCTTTCCCACCCACATTGTATTGATCACCAATTTCTTACATAATCTAACTACTTTCAATGGTGAGTTCACTCGTTACTATTAAGAAAACCAGTTTTAACTTAGATCAAAGAAATGCCAAGGAACTTTGCTTAAAGCTAGGAAACAGGTTAAGATTCTGTTCAAATGGTAGGTGCATGAACATATCAGTCTCGTGTACTTTTATCCTCTGTTCTGGTTCAATTTTCCTGATTAAATTCTGGGATATAATATTCAACCCCAGACTTGCCCCTATGATTAAGTTGGCCACTTTCTTAGTTTTTGAAGTCTTATTTCCATGTGTCCTTATTTAAGTTTCCTGATATAGCACACCCTTGAGAACTTCTTGGAGATCTGGTCTGGTGCTGGTAAATTCTTTCAGGTTTTGTTTATCTGAGAATGT
>NW_006203629.1:13403-25434 GCF_000334495.1 Tupaia belangeri chinensis
ACAGTATTCTTGGCTGAAATTGTTTCTCTCTTAACACTTTGAATATATTTTCCCATTCTTTCCTTGCTCACATTGTTTCTGACGAGAGATCTGCTGTTAGCCTGATGGGATGTCCTTTGTAGGTAACTTGATGTTTTCTTTTGCCAATCTTAGGATCATGTATTTGTCTGTGGTTTTGGTCAACCTGGCTATAATGTGTCTTGGAGAAGATCTTCTTAGGTTGATTGTATTTGGGGTCCTCTGTATTTCTTGTGACTGGATCTTTGAATGCTTCTCTAGATTTGGAAAGTTTTCTTGCAGGATTTCATGGAATAGATTACCAATGCCCTTATGGGTCTCTTCACCTTCTGAAATGCCAGTTATTCAGATAGTCGGACGTTTGATGGTATCTAGTACTTCTCGTATATTAGTCTCAAATTTTTGGGCCATTTTCTGTCTTCGTGGTGGATTTTTCCAGGCCAGTAATTTTCTCTTCTACATCTGAGATTCTATTTTCTGAATGATCTAGTTGGCTTTTAATACTTTCAAGGGAGATTTTGACTTCCTGTATTATAGACTTCATCTCTAACAGTTCCATTTGAGTCTTTTGTAAAGTGTGTAGTTCCTCTTTTAGATCTTGCAAGAATTTCAACACCACCTGATTCTCTTTAGCAGTTCATTATCTCTCTTCTCTTTCTTCTCTGTTAGCTTCGACATTATGAATGCTCTAAATTTCTTATCAGACATTTCAATTATTTTCACTGAACTGCTTGTGGATGAAGAAGAGTTACCCTTTACCCTTGGAGGAGAGGTATTTTCTTGTTTTCCCATATTTCTTGTTATCCGACAGTGATTTCTTGTCATCTGATGGATGGTGCGTTTCTTTCAAATTCTTGAAGTTCAGTCTGAATGTTCAGGAGCAAGCAGATGGAGGTGATCTAGAATCTCTTTGCCATTCTGTTGTGATTGCTGATGCAGCAGATTCAGTAGATATTGAGGAATATTTTAACCCTATTAGTATTTGGATGTATAGCTAAATCTACAAGAAAAAGGAAAATGAAAAAGGGAAAGAAACAACAACAAAAAGAGGGGAAAAAAAAAACAAAAAAAAACCCAAAAAATGTAATTACTGTTTTCCTTTTAAAAAAAAATCACAAAAAAAGCATGCTGCATGAAGTACCTAGTTCGCAAGAGCCATATGTAACCTCCTTCTGAAAGCCTGGCCTCTTCTGCCTCGGTGGAGGACCAGAGCAATAATTAACAAGATAAAAGGTGGAGCTGAGAGTAAGAGAAAAACTGTGCCTTTAAAAAAAATGTAAAAAGGAAAAATTACAAAAAAAGGGAAGACAGAAGAGGGATAGACAGAGACAGAGACACAGAAATAGAGATAGAAGGCTGGGGGTGGTAGGGGGCTCCCTACTGCTAGCTTGTTTGCTGGAGGCTGAGTTCTCCAGAGAAAGAGAGACAGAGACACAGAAATAGAGATAGAAGGCTGGGGGTGGGGTCGGGGGCTCCCTACTGCTAGCTTGTTTGATGGAGGCTGAATTATCAGTAGAAAGTCTTCATTTCTCCTGTGCCCTGCAATACCTCCATATTCATTTTATTAATCTATTATTTTACATTCATTGACTGAACATCATCACAACGTACAGTATGTGATTTCCCATTCAGAATACAGTGTATAGTGGCTTAATCATCCATGTTGTTAACAATTAATTTTCCATTTCTTGTTTCATATATATGTGTGTCTCACCCTCTGCCATTTCCCACCCTCCTCCCACACTGTCTCTTGTATCTGCAGTTGCTTTCCATAACTTCCCCCCCCACATTTTATTGATTTACAAAATATCTTAAGTAACTACTTTCAATAACAAGTTCAGGTGATATATGCATATCTGTGAACACATGTATGACTTTAGGCATGAAACTCTGTGAGTAGAATGAATATACTATAAAGTAGCACCTAGCAGTGGCTATATAGTTTGCTGTAGTCATTCAATTGGTAATTTTTAGTATATTTTTTTTATTTGAGAAAGGCAATTTAGGTTTAATAAGTCAAAATTAAAAAAAAAGTTAAGGGAACTTTTCTTAAGACTTAAAGCCAGGAAACAGGTTACAGTACTTTCAAATAGTAGGTACCTCCTAACGACAACTCAAGAGAAGAGAAAAATCCTTAACTCAGGAAAACAAAGCATAGAAAATCAGTGAAGTTTTAGTCAAAAGTCATAGAGTTCTATTTCATCAGTTCAATCTCATGTACCTAATCTATCTTCTGTTGTGAACCCATCTTTTTGTTTAAATTCTGGAAAATAAAATTCAACTCCAGATTTCTTCCTACCATTAAGCTGGCCATTTTCTCAGTTGTTTTTGAACTCTTATTTCTATGTGTCTGACTTTAGTTTTCCCAATATAGTTCTCTTTTCAGAACTTCTTGGAGAACTGGTCTGATGTAGGTAAATACTTTCAGCTTTTGTTTATCTGAGAATGTTCTTGTCTTCTCTTCCCATATGAAGGATAATCTTGTTAGGTATAGTATTCATGATTGAAATTGTTTTTCACTCAACAGCTTGAATATATTCTCCTTCTTTCCTTCCTCACATAATTTCCAATGAAAGGTTTGCTGTTAGCCTGATGAATTATCTTTTGTAGGTAACTTGATATTTCTCTCTTGCCAATCTTAATATCTTGTCTTTGTCTATGGTTTTGGTCAATCTGGCTATAATGTGTCTTGGAGAATATCTTCTTGGGTTGATTCTATTTGGGATCCTTTGTATTTCTTGAGTCTAGATCTTTGAATGCCTCTCTAGATTTGGATTATTAGTCTCTTTACCTTCTGGTGTACCAATATTCTGGATGTTTGGACGTTTAATGGTATCTAGTATTTCTCGTCTATTCTTATTTGGGGGGTAGTGTCAATTTTCTCAGTCTTTGTGGTGGATGTTTCTGGTCCAGAGATTCTGTCTCTGACATCTGAGATTTGATTTTCTGTATGATCTAGTCTGCTTTTAATACGTTTGAGGGAGGTTTTACTTCCAGATTTTAGCCTTCATCTCTACCAGTTCCATTTGATTCTTTTTTATGGTGTGTATTTCTTCTTTCAGATCATACAAGAACTTCTTCAACTCCTGGAACTCATTGTATTTTTTTCTCCTGCATCATTTGGAGTTCATTGTCTCTGTTCTCTTGTATCTCTGTTAACTTTGTCACTATGTATATTCTGAATTCTTTATCAGACATTTTCATGAGTTCCATTGTACTGTCTGTGGATGAAGAGGACTTATTCTTTCCCCTTAGGGGAGAGTTATTTTCTTGGTTTCTCATATTTCTCATGCTTCTGTAGTTATTTCTAGTCATTTGATGAGTTATACATTTCTCCCTATTTTCTAGATGCTCAATCATAGCATTGAGGTGTGCAAAAGGAGGTGATCTACAATCTCTGTCTTTCCATTTCTCTCCCTTTGTGTGGCAGATTCACTGGGAATTGTGAAATATTTTGACCTTAATAGTATTCAGATGTTTGGCTATGGTTCTCTTAGTTCTGTCTAGATATTCAGCTGGTGGAGGCTGAGCAGCAAAGTGATGAGATAAAAGAAAGAAGATAAGAAAATAGTGAAAAGAAAAGAAAAGAGAGAAAGAGGGGAAGAGAAAAAAAAATTTTTTTTTAAGTAAAACATAAAAAAACTGAAGCACTAGTTGTCAGCTCCCATGGAGGAGTCAATCTTCTTTTGCCTTTTCCCTCTCCTAAATGGGAGTGGGGAAAGGGGATTACTAGCAAGATAAAGGTGAGCTGAGAGCCACGGAAATACTTTACCTTAAAAATTTTTTTAAAGAAAATTTTAAAAAGAGAAAATACAGAGGTAGAGAGACAGAAAGAGACAGAGAGAATGATATAGGTGGCTCTATCACTCAAGGATGGGGTCTGGAGAGTAAATTCTCAGCAGAAAATCTTCATTTTTCTTATTCCCTGAAAGCACTAGCTCTCAGCTCCTATGGAGGAGTCAGTCTTCTTTTGCCCCTCAACTCGAGAATGTGGTCTGGAGAATAAATTCTCAGCAGAAAATCTTTATTTATCTTATTCCCTGAAGGCACTAGTTCTCTGCTTCCATGGAGGAGTCAGACTTCTTTTGCCCTTTGCCTCTCCATTCAAGGATGAGGTCTGGAGAGTGAATTCTCAGCAGAAAAACTTCATTTCTCTTATTCCCTCTGCAAGGGCATTTTGAAGGCTCAGAGAAGGGATATATGTCTTTCCATGTATCTTCTAATCCATTCATTTTCTGATGCTTGATGTTTTACTCATTGATATTTATTCCTTTGACTCAAGATTTGGTCTACTCTGGAATCTGCTGGCACCTTGATCTTGGATTTCCCAGTCTCCAGACTGTGAGAAGTAAATTTCTACAGTTTTAAAAATACCCAACTATGGAATTTTGTTATAGCGACAGGGACAGACTAAGACAGAACATTATATAGAATAAATAATTTCTCACAACTTTTCTGTGAATTTGGAATTATCATCCTCATTTTATAGATGTAGATCAAAAACAGTAAATAACCTATGAATATGTAATCTAGAAAGTAGTTAAGGTAGGATCTGAACATAGATCTGTCCTAAGAGATGTCTTAAGGCACATCTCTTTTTTTTTTTTTTTTCTTTTTTCTTTTTTAGAGATTTTTGCTATAGGGTGCATGTGCTCCCAAGGAGAGAGAGAGAGAGAGAGAGAGAGAACAGCAAGATGTAAAGTGAGAAATCACCCCCCTGGAAGGATGGCCACACCACAATCCCATCTCAATTATCCTTCTGGGATCTTGGACACACACTCACATGTGCCTGGCATGATTTTCAAGCCACCAGGTATAAGGCTCCAAGTGCAGTCCTCATGTGGGAGTCCAGTAACATAACCACTATGCTATCTACTGGACCCTCTTTCTATCAAATATAGCAGCCAGCTGCCTTTGACTGGTATAAGCTATTATGTTGCAAGATCTCAGACAGTAGAAACTGCTATCAACTGCAGGCTGGGTCAATTGGTAACATTTGTGGAGGAGGACACACTCTTTAAGATGGATTTAAATAGGCATCTAAGGAGTAGAGAGAACTCTGGATCTGTGAGAATGGAGAAGATCAAGAAAGGAAGGTTCAGTGGTAAGTTAGCAGACTTGTCTGACTGAAACTAGGTTTTTAAGTTCATGAAGTTATAGACTATGTTTTGTGAACTGAGTTATCCCTTTTTAATATATGTTTGACACATATTAATGCTTCATTAATGCCTGTTGAATGAATGAAAGGGTAAATGAATAAACCAAATACTTAGCATTTGGTTCAAATATTTAGCATTTGTTTACAGTGCAACCATCCATTGGGTGGGGTAATGTTAAGTCTTAGGAGTTATTTTTATTTTCCCGATCTGTTTTGTTCTTATTTAATGAGTGTCACTTTTCATTTTATGGTTTAAATCTTTGCATAGTTTAATATTTCCATATTTTTCCTTCGGAGTTACTTATTGGTCATCATGACTTTACCAGTTATCCTTATGAAGCCTCTGCTATAGTGCCAGCAGGTGGTGTAGTGGTTAAGGTGCTGGACTTCCACATAGCTGATCATGGTTCAAGTCTCAGAACTGCCAGCTTGAAACTCACTCCAGTTGTGTGTACATGTGTGCCCAAAATCCTGAGAGGTGAGTGGAGGAGTGGGGACTGTGGTGTGGCCAACCTCCCTGGGGGGTGATTTTTCACTTTCTCTTTCTCTCTCTGTCTCTCTGACATAGGTCTTACAGCAAAGGTATCTCTTTAAAAAAAGCCTCTGCTATAATTAAAGCCATTTTTTCCTTGTTCTCAGATGAGACAATGACTTCAACATTCTCTTCAAATGTTACCCTGTCCACTTCAAGATCTCTAAATGAAGCCTCTATCATTGTATTTTCCAGGCATAAGATAAGACAACATCATTTTTCATTCTCTGTTCCTGTTTCTCTTCACTGAATTATCTCCACAGTTGGGTGCTCCAAATGGCTATGAGGAGCTAGCTGTGGTGGTGAATGCTGCTAGGATTCTGTGCTCCAAACACTAGAACCACATGGAAGAACAAGTTCAATTTCTGGTCCTACCTAAAGACTGAGAGTGGTGGCCTGCACCTGTAATCCCAGTGACTCAAAGAGACTGAATTGGGAAGACTGCAAGTTTGAGGCTGTCCTGGGTAACATAATGATATACTCTCTGTAAAAGATCTGGATGTGGTGATGTGTGCCTATTTTCTCACCTGGGAAGCTGAGAATTTCAATACAATGAGACCCTGTCTTAAAAAAAAATGACTCTCAGAATTAGGGAAGAGGGAAAGGAAGATAATGGAAATTAACACAAACTAAATGCCCATTATATTTTAGCCATTGTGCTAGTGCTTTCTTACAATTTCTCTTTTTTCGTGTAACTATTAAACAGCTCTATAAGGAGTAGGAAGGCCTTATGGGTAGTTTGAAAGTATCCTAGCCTAGGAAAGATGTGAGGGCAACCTGGCATGACTCAACCCTCCTGGAAGTCCAGCCTCATACTCAATCTAGAAATATAAAGCAGGCAGTTAGAAATGAGAATCTGAAGGTCATTAGAGTTAGACAATCAGTTGTGGTCAATTTCAGAGAGGTAAGAATTAAAGGAGGAGTGAAGGTGGTAAGTTCCCTAAGGGAGAAAGCAGAAGAAAAGAAGTGATATTATGTCAGTACCTTAAAGATTGCTTCTTTTTTGGAGCCAGGAGAAGGGATTAAAAAAGGAAAAAAGATTTAAAGAAAGAAAACCCCTCAGAGAAGAAGGCAGTAAAGGTATTGTTGTGGTTTTCAGGCCAACGGAAGGGGCCAGCCACAGAGGTGCACAAGTGGTAGGGTGTTCAGTGATGTTGGAGCCATATGGGAACGTTCTGGGGTTTTGTCCTGTGGTCTCCCTTAGTCAAGTCAAAGACATCGCAATATACATTATCATCAATAGACAGCTTTTCAATTTTGTGTCTATTAAATGTTTTATTTGTTTGTTTCCTGATCCTTTTCCTCCCATGCCAAGCTGGCTAAGGCTAGAGGTAGATTGTGACATTAGGATCCTGTTGGGGGTGCCTCTCTCTGAAGAAATAAACAAACTTAAAAAAGAAAAAAAGAAAACAGGACTAGCAAATGGCATAATGGTTATGTCACTGGACTCCCACATAGCTGACTCTGGTTCGAGTCTAAGACCCAGTGGCTTAAATTCATGCTGGGAGCATGTGTCTGTTTCCCTAAGATCCCAAGAGGAGAATAGAGAAGGGATTGTGACATGGCCATCTCCCCTAGGGGATTATTTCTCACTTTCTGTCCCTCTCTCTCTCTGTCTTTCTGGCGAGCACACGTGCCCTATAGCAAAAACCTCTCAAAAAAAAAAGAAAAAAAAAAAGAAAGAAAGAAAAACATGTTGGGCAGGTGTGCATATGTGCCCAGAATACCAAGAGGAGAGTGGAGAAGAAGGGATTACAGCGTGACTATCCTCCCTGGGGGACGGGGGTGATTTCTCACTTTCCCTCTCTCTCTGGCAAGCACATGTGCCTTATAGCCAAAACAAAAACAAACACAAACAAACAAACAAACAAACCCCCAAAAGCTCAGCAGATGTATAACATGAATACACTTCACACCAGTCCATTGAAAATACCATACACATTATTATCAAGAGATAATCATCCATTTCTATATCCAATAAGTGTCTTGCTTCTCTACTTTTCTCCTTAATTTCTTTCTTCTCACTCTCTGTCTTCTCCTACCCTCTTCCTACACTGTCTCCAGTACCCATACCCATTTTCCATGCTTCTATATATGCTAATCTTTCAGTTTTTGGTTATAATAGGGTTTTACATATTAATGCTTATAGTCTTGGAGAGAGGGAAGGTGGACATTATCTACTCCCAGTACCAGTTCTTTGTTCCCTGCACTTTGCACTTATGAGATATAGGTCAGTGACATAAGGTAGGTGAGAAAGAATAGAAGAGTGAAAGTTCAATGACATAAACCCATTAAAAATAGCAAGAATTTCAGCTGAAACATTGCTTGAGAATGCCTAATATAGTCTAGGTAGGCAGATGCAAAATATATGTTAATTACCTACAACTTCTATTTACTTACGGATTCTTAGGTAAGGCTTCAATTACCAACACCATCATTCCCCTCTCCTCCAGTTAAAGGGGTGAAAAACATAAAAGTTTTCTAAGTGTGAAGAATGGATTACCTATCTCAGTTCCTAACTCCCTAACTCAGGCAAGTCACACAATTTGTTTTCAGTTTTTCCATGTGCTACATGTGGGAGACCTTTCAGATCTAGCACCTTATGATACTCTTCCAGTATTTCATTTTCTTTCTCAGTGCATGGCACTACCATTGATCAAGCCAAAACTCCAGGAATCATTCTAAATGCCCCATCTTTCCCTCTGTACCTTCCTCTCCTATCCATGAGCAAATTATATCAGTTTTGTATCCAATAAAATGTTTCCAGTAACATGTTTTCAATCAGTCTATTTTTCTTCATTTTCTTCTCTTCATTACTATTCAAGTCACCATCATCTCTTTCCTGGACAACTGTAATAGCTTTCTCATTGGTTTTCCTGCTTCTGTTCTTGCTCCAGTATTAATCTGTTTTCCTCACAACAAACAGAATAATATTTAAAAACAAGATCATTCAGTTGCTCTGCTTAAAAACTTCAATGGTGGGATTTTCAGATTCTCTCTCCACCTGTGACCTTGGTTGCTGTTGTGTGGATGCTGTGGAAAACCTGCCACTGTGCTGACCATGCTCTGCCATGAAGGGGTTCATATCATTTGAGGATATTGCTATGGACGTTACCTGGGAGGAGTGGTAGGACCTGGAAGATGCTCAGAAGATTCTATAAAAGGATGTGATGCTGAAGACCTACAGTAGCCTGATGTTTTGGGGACAATCCATTGCCAAACCTGCAGTGATCTTCAAGATGGAGCAAGGAGGAGATCCATGGACATTAGAAGAACTTCCCAGCTTGAGCCTCCCAGAGTTATTGTTGTTTTTGCTCTCTCTTTGTTTCCTTTTCTTTTTCTTTTATCTCATCTATCCACTCCTCAATCTCCATTTACTATGTTTCTAGATGAATCTCAGGGAACTATAGCGAATCATTCAAATATTATTTGGCCTAACATATTCCTCAATATCTACTGAATCTGCTGCACAAAGAATCACAATGGAACAACAAAGAGATTCCAGATCACCTCTTTCTGCATGCTCCTGAATGTTTAGATTGAACTTCAAGAATTAGGAAGAAACACATCATCCATCAGATGACTAGAAATCACTGCAGGACCACAAGAAATATGGGAAAGCAAGAAAATGCCTCTCCTCCAGGGGAAAAGAATAACTCCTCTTCATCCACAGGCAGTTCAATGGAAATTATGAAAATGCCTGATAAAGAATTTCAAATATCAATCCTTGGTATCTACCCAAAGGACAGAAGAATTACTCATTGGAAAAGTGCTTGCACATCGATGTTTATTGTGGCACTATTCACAATTGCTAAGACATGGAACCAACCCAAATCCCCCTGTAGGGATGAATGGATTGAAAAACTGTGGCACATATTCTCTATGGAATACTACTCAACGATAAAAAACAACAAAACGCTGGCTTTTGACAGAAAGTGGAAGAATATGGAAGATTTACTGCTGAGTGAGGCAAGCCAGGATATGAAGGAGAGACATTGTATGTCCCCGCTTAACATATACCAAATGTCTGCACTCTATGACTGAAACTGATTCACTAACAGTTGTACAAACACAAAAGATGGGTGTGAATGTCAGATTAGGTGTGTGTGGAAGAGTGGAGCCTAACGAAGGACATTTGGAGAAAGGATATGTAGGTAGAGTATTGATGGGATGGGGAGGTGTCGTGTTATGGTTGAAGATATTTTGATCAACGGGACAGGGGAGAAATGTTCATGTATTGAAATGCTCACATTGTAAGCTAAACAATGTGATTGAATGTATATAAAATAAATTAATTAAAAAAAGAATTTAGAACATTCATAATGGCAAAGCTAACAGAGATGGAAGAGAAGAGAGACGAACTGCAGAAGAGAAAGGAGAAAGAAGTTGAGTTCCAGGAGGTGAGGAAATTCTTGCAAGATCTAAAAGAGGAATTACACACTTTAAAAAAGAATCAAACGGAACTGTTAGAGATGAAGGCTATAAAACAGGAAGTTAAAATCTCCCTTGAAAGTATTAAAAGCAGACTAGATCATACAGAAAACAGAATCTCAGAGGTAGAAGGGAAAATTGTTGACCTTGAAAATCCACCATGAAGACTGAGAAAATGGCCCCCAAAATGAGAATAATATAAGAGAAATACTAGATAACACCAAACATCTAAATATCTGGATAATTGGTATTCCAGAAAGTGAAGAGATTCATAAGGGCATTGGTAATCTATTCCATGAAATCCTGAAAGAAAATTTTCCAAACCTAGAGAGGCACTCAAAGATCCAGTCCCAAGAAATACAAAAGACTCCAAATATAATCAATCCAAGAAGATCTTCTCCAAGACACATTATGGGCAGATTGAACAAAACCACAGAGAAAGACAAGATACTAAGACTGGCAAGAGAAAAACTGCAAGTTATCTACAAAGGATATCCCATCAGTATAAAAGCAGACCTCTCATTGGAAACAATGAGAGCGAGGAAAGAATGGGAAAATATGTTCAAAGTGTTAAGGGAAAAGTAATTACAACCAAGAATACTATACCCCTCAAGATTATCCTTCATGTGGGAAGAAAAGACAAGAACATTCCCAGATAAACAAAACCTGAAAGAATTTACCAGCACCAGACCAGATCACCAAGAAATTCTCACGGGAGTGGTATATCAGGAAATTTAAATACAGACACACAGAAATAAGAGTTCAAAACCCTAGAAAATGGCCTACTTAATCATAGGGACAAGTCTGGAGTTGAATATTATATCCCAGAATTTAATCAGAAAAATCAAGCAGCAACAGATTAAGTACATGAGACCAAATGGGTGAAATAGAATTTTATGACTTTTGACTAAAACATTGCTGATTTTCTTGTAGGCTTTGTTGTCCGGTTTTAAGGATTTGTGTCCTATCAAGAGATGTCAATAGATTCATGTACCTACCATTTGAACAGAATCCTAACCTGTTTTAGGCTTTCAGCAGAAGATTCCTTATGGGTCCAGGGAAGTAGTCATTTCAGGGTAAAAGAGAAATGAAGAGTTCCTACTGATAATTCTGCCTCCAGCAAACAAGCTAGCATGATGACTAGAAATCACCGCAGGACCACAAGAAATATGGGAAAGCAAGAAAATAATTCTCCTCCAAGGAAAAAGAATAAATTCCTCTTCATCCACAAGCAGCTCAATGGAAATCATGGAAATGTCTCAAAAAGAATTTAGAACATTCGTAATGGCGAAGCTAACAGAGATGGAAGAGAAGAGAGACAATGAACTGCAGAAGAGAAAGGAGAAAGAAGTTGATGAGTTCCAGGAGGTGAGGAAATTCTTAAAAGATCTAAAAGAGGAATTACATACTTTAAAAAAGAATCAAACGAAACTGTTAGAGATAAAGGCTATAATACAGGAAGTCAAAATCTCCCTTGAAAGTATTAAAAGCAGACTAGATCATACAGAAAATAGAATTTCAGATGTAGAAGAGATAAATCAACCAAAAAGACTGAGAAAATTGTCAAAAAATTTGAGAAAAATATATGAGAAGTTCTAGATACCATCAAATGTCCAAACATCTGGATAATTGGCATTCCAGAAGGTGAAGAGACTCATAAGGACTTTGATAATCTATTCCATGAAATCTTGCAAGAAAACTTTCCAAACCCAGAGAGGCACTCAAAGATCTAGTCCCAAGAGATACAAAGAAGGGACCAGCAGTTAGCGTAATGGCTATGTCGCTGGACTCCCACGTAGTCGACAATGGTTCGAGTCCCGGACCCAGTGGCTTGAACTCACGCCAGGTGTGTGTGCGTGCGTGCCCAAGATCCCGAGAGAAGAATGGAGGAG
>NW_006203629.1:27213-28586 GCF_000334495.1 Tupaia belangeri chinensis
GAAAGAATGTAAATTAAGTTAAAAAAAAGTTTCAGGAAAAAAAAATAAAACTGTTTTTTTTGAAATAAAAATATCCATTAAAAATATCTATTCGATGCCTGCAGTAAGATATATAGCCCCAGCTAGGTGCTACTTTATAGGATGTTCATTCTACTCACTGAGGCTTATGCCTAAAGTTGAACTTGTGTTCATGGAAATGTATATATCACCTGTGCTTGCTATGAAAATATTTAGATTAATTAAGATCTTTAGTGACTCAATAAAATGTGTGTGTATGGGAAGTATAGAAAGCAAACATAGGTACCAGAGACCGTGTGGGAGGAGAGTTGGAGACAGCAGAGGGTAAGAGATAGGGAATGAAGGATGAGGAAGAAAAGGCAAAACATACAGGAAAGAAGAAATGGAAAAGTATTTGTTGATGATAACATGTATGTTGATGTGCTTGATTGAGCCAATATACAGTGTACTCTGGATGGAAAATCTCACTTTGTATGCTGTAATGATGTATAGTGAATGAATGTAAATAAATAAATTTAATAAAAAATAATCCTAAAAACAAAAAACAAACAAACAAACAAAAACTTCAATGGTGGGACCAACAGATGGCATAATGGTTATATTGCTGGACTCCCACATAGTTGACTCTGGTTCAAGTCCCAGACCGGGAGGCTTTGTGGCATGACCATCCTCCTTAGGGTGTGATTTATTGCTTTCTGTCTCTCCAGGAAATGCATGCTCCCTATAGAAAAAATACCCTCCCCCAAAACCCCCAAAACACTGAGACAAAATAAATCCAAAGTGTGTCCTGGCATGTTCAGGGACCAAGGTGACTGAAGATATGCTCTAAACCTCACCTTCTAGACACCAGAAGCACTCAGAATAGAAGCCATTCTAAATATGGAGTTTTCAGGGACCAAGATGACTAAAGCTATTCTCTAAACCTCATCTTCTAGACCCCCAAAACACTCAGACAAGGTAGGGTGAACTCTGTTCTCTCTGTCTCTGTCTCTTTAAATTTTTTATTTCTAAAAAAATTTTAAACCACTTCTTCTCACCTCAGCCCTTTACTTTGTTTTTCCACATCAAAGCTTACTTTTTCATTAATACAGATCTCTATTAATACAGATTAGCACAGTACAGTTTAAAACAGAAAAAAAGGTATATAGAAAATATTTTCAAGATGATGATATTTTGCCAATCAACTATTTTCCGGGAATTATCTTTTGTTCTGAGATTGTGCTTTTCATTCACAGTGAAACTAAATCTCTTCTATTTATCTATTGGGTGTAATGATTTGTCTCTTCCCATAAATAAAATCAATTCTTTTTTTTTTTTTTTTTTTTTTGGGAGGGTTTTTTTTTTAGGGGGCGTCC
>NW_006203629.1:28598-36852 GCF_000334495.1 Tupaia belangeri chinensis
ACATAGAGACAGAAAGCGAGAAATCATCCCCCAGGGGGGATGGTCACGCCGCAATCCCTTCTCCTCCATTCTCCTCTCGGGATTTTGGGCACGCATGCACACGCGCCCATCATGAGTTTTAAGCCACCAGGTCTGGGACGCGAACCGCTGTTGACTACGTGGGAGTCCAAAGACATAGCCATTACACTAACTACTGGTTCCCAATAAAATCAATTCTTAAATGCAATAATTTTTACTCTGATGTGGAGTCCTGTCATTTTCAAAATCATGATTCATTGCTTTCTTAGAAATGATAAATTTCGTGTAGCATCTTTCACGTTTTTTTGTTTGTTTGTTTGTTTGTTTGTTTGTTTTTCTGAAAGTCTCTAAAGCTGGTCTATCCCCTCAGCCTGTTGGCTTATTTGTCTGAATAAACAGAAATGGATGATTTGTTATAAATTGGTTACGAGTCAGAATCATGATCATAGGGACATGTATACTAGTTGATGTTGCAGCTTCACTGCTACCTTTATTTATCTCAAAGAAAACTTTTTGTACAACTTTGAAAACATATAACTCAGATGAATCTGTTATTTCAGAAAGGTCACAGTCACCACTAAATATCTAAGTTATGTCCAAAGAATATAAAGCTTCCTGGAAGTCAAATTTTTGTTCTACTTTAAATCAGTCTGACGAGAAGAAGGGGAGTCTAAATGTTTCCCAGCCAATGCACCAAAATATGACTCAGGGACATGGGGACACAGGATTGATCAGGCACATACTTGCAATGAGACTCAGGTTCTTGTTCCATGTTCAGGAAGAATTAGAATTGTGGACAAAGAGAGTAGGTATAGCAAAGCATAGAATTTATTAGCAAAGATGGGAATTTATTAAGAAAACAGAGAGTTTATTAAAGGAGAGGGAAGGAGAACCACAACTCTCAAGAAGGGAGGGTTTCTGGAAAATGGGTTGCCTAGGCCTTTTCTTTCTCTTGCAAATTTCAGAAGCCATTTTAAATCCAAGGTCATCCTGGCATGTTTGTGCATTGTGCTAGCATGCCACATGGTTTTTATTTTTACTTTTAATAATTTTTTTCCTCTTTTCTGGTTTTTTTTTTATAGTGTTTTTTTTTTCTCGTTTTCTCTCTCTCTCTTTTTTGACCTTACTTTCTCACTCTGCTCTTTAGTCTCCACACACTGAGTATCTAGACAGGCCTAGGTGCACAGTAGCCAAACATCTGAATACTTTTAGGGTAACTGAAATCCTCAATGCTTATTAAACCTCCTACCTTAAGAAAGAAACCCCTTTTTATAAATCTAAACTGAAAATCTTTCTGTGGATATCACATTTCAAAATGCAGTAGAGAAGATATTTTATCAAAGAGTGGCCAGAAACCACTGCAGAGGGATAAGAAATATGAGAAACCAAGAAAATCTCCCCCCAGTGAAAAGAACAATCCTTCATCATCCACAGACAGTACAGTGAAACTTGTGGAAATGTCTGATAGAGAATTTAGAATATTCATAGTGACAAAACTAAATGAGATGTAAGAGCTGAGAGACAATGAACTCCAGAAGAAACAGGAGAAAAGAGACAACACGTTCCAGGAGATAAGAAAGTTCTTGCATGATCTGAAAGAGAAAATAAATCCCATAAAAAAGAATAAAATGAAGCTATTTGAGATGAAGGCTACAAGACAGGAAATCAAAACTTCCCTCAAAAGTATTAAAAGCAGATTAGCTCATGCAGAAGATCAAATCTTGGACATTGACGATAAAAACTCTGACTTAGAAAAAATAACAAAAAAACCCTGAGAAAATAACCTCTAAAAATGAAAATATTTTATGAGAAATGCTAGATACCATTAAGCACGCAAATATCCGATAATAGGTATCCCAGAAGGTGAAAAAACTAACAAGGGCATTGATAATCTATTCTATAAAATCCTTCAAGAAAACTTTCCAAATATAGAAAAACATTCAAATATCCAGACCCAAGAAATACAAAGGACCTCAAATAGAATCAACCCAAGAAAATCTTCTCCAAGGCACCTCCTAGCCAGATTGGCCAAAACTACAAAGACAAGATACTAAAATTGTCAAGAGAGAAACATCAGGTTACTTATAAAGGTTATCCCATCAGGCTAACATTAGACCTCTCATCAGAAACAATGTGAGCAAGGAAAGAATGGGAAAATATATTCAAAGTGTTAAGTGAAAAACAGTTTTGACCAAAAATACTATACCTGGTAAGATTACCCTTCATATGGAAATAAAAAATAAAAACATTCACAGATAAACAAAACCAAAAGAATTCACCAGCACCAGGCCAACTCTTTAAGAAGTTCTGAAAGGAGTGGTTTACTAGGAAAACTAAAGACACTCATACAGAAATAAGAGAACAAAAATATTATGACTTTTAAGTAAAATATTACTGTCTTTTTCTTTACTATGCTTCATTTTCTCAGTTTAAGGATTTTGATTTCTTTTGAGTGGTTGATGGTTTCAGCAATTTGTTAAAATGTTTTTTCTTCTTGTTTTTTTTTTTGTTTGTTTGTTTCTTTAAATGGAAACAAACTTTTCTCCCTTTCTGACCCCCCTGGAATTGGAAAATATTTGAGATTATTATTATTTTGTGGCAGATTGATTATTTGCATAAGTTCAATAGTACCTGTTGCCTTGAATCAGAAATTGGAAATACTTGTTATTGCACAGAGCTTTGACTATTCCAGTCATATCTGAAGATTAAACCAGAAAACCATGGAACTAAGGTAGATCTCGAGTAAGCCAACAAAAGCTCTTGGAAAGATGACCTGGCACCATAAATAGTTCTACCTGGCAGAGAGGATTAGAGAAGCTATATGAAAGAATTTGTACCATAAAATAACCTGGACTTTTCCAGCCCATCATTGTAATCAGTAGAGATTGCAAAAGATCAGCTTTTTGTTAGCAGATGGTATATCACAGAATACTTGGTAGGCAAGGCTGAATTGAGAAGTTTTACGTGTGAATTGTGTTCTTGGTGGTTTCTTTACAATAAGTTGAGTAGCTGACATGTAAATATTTTTTCAATATTTTAAACAATACTTTCCTGTTGTGATAGAGTCACAAAATTATAATAAATAATTTAAGCATTATCTTTAAAATTCAGTTTTTTGAAATTTTGAACGTTGTTTATTAGCTGTCAAGAACTATGGAGGAGAAGCAAAAATTTTTTTATGTGTAAAGTAAATATTTGTGGGAAAATGTAAAAATAAATAAATAATAATAAAAAAAATTTCCTTCTCCCAAAAAATCATCAATGGCTACCTATTATAATTAGGATAAAATTCAAACTTCAAGCCTTGGTTTACAAGGTCATGTTTTTTACTGTGTATCAATCAGCAGAACCTTGCCTTCTTTCATTTGCTAAGCATGTTCCTGTCTCAGGACCTTTGGCTATTACCTTTGCCTGGAGTATTTTCTTCTATCTCATTGTGTGATCTATTCCTCTAAGGTTTCTTTTTTTAAAATTTAAATTTATTTATTTACATTCATTTACTATACATCATTACAGCATACAAAATGAGATTTTCCATCCAGAGTACACTGTGTATTTGCTCAATCAAGCACATCAACATACATGTTATCATCAACAAATAAATTTCCATTTCTTGTTTCCTGTATATTTTTTTTTTTCCCCCCATCCTTGATTCCCTATCTCTCACCCTCTGCAATCTCCTACCCACCTCCCATAGGGTCTCTGCTATTCATGGTTTCTTTCTAAGCCTTTTCCCCCTCCACATTTTATTGATTCACTAAAAATCTTAATTAATCTAAATATTTTCCATAGCAAGTACAGGTTATATATACATATCCATGAACACAAGTCTGACTTTAGGCATAAATCTCAGTGAGTAGAATGAACAAACTCTTAAGTGCCACCGAGCTGGGGCTATATAGCTTACTGCAGTCATCAAATAGGTATTTTCAATGCATGTTTTTTAATTTCAAGAAAAAATATATATTTACTCCTATTTCTGACCCTCTGCCCTTTCCCACCCTCTTTTCACACTATCTCTGGTGTCTACAGTTGTCTTCCATTTCTTTTTTTTATAATTATTTTATTTAACTTTATTATTATTTTTTTCCAATTTGATCAGAGAGAGACAGAGAGAGAAAGAGGAGGTGAGAAAGCAAGCCACCAGGTCAGAGACTTGAACCGTGGTCGGCCATGTGGGAGTCCAGCGCCTTTAACCACCATGTCACTTGTCAGCCTCTTGACTGTTTCTTCATATGCAGTAGCCTGGTGGTGATTATTAGACTTAAAGATAGGAACTATAAAATTCAGCATTACTGATTGTCTGCTTTACTTAGAAGATAATTACCTAGCTAGTAATTCGAGTTTTGGGGGCTACTTAGCCCACAGTAACACAAATATATAGTTTTTAAAAGGTTTTCTCTTATTCTTTTCCTCTTCATAATTTTGAAGATATCATTCTGGTCTTTAAAGGTTTTTTTTTCACTTGTTTTGGTAGGTTGAAGGCAAACATACATGTATACACACACACAAATACACATATAAAAGTATCACAAAGCATAAAGAGACTGGACACATTTAAAAAGCAATTAAAAAACAAAGACAGAATCATACAGACTAAAATACAAGCATGCTAAGAGATCACACTTGTGATTTAAAATAAAAGATTCATCACAATTAGGCCAGAACATATTTTTAACAGTTTGGACATGTATTGGCAAGTTTGGACATAAAGGAAGACCTGACCTTACATATTGCTTAATCTAGTTTTTATTATCATTTTCATTTTCTCCTTTTGAAATCTACATTTTTATGTCTTCCATTTCTCCCCCTCACACACACATTTTATTGAACACACAATTTCTTAAATAATTCAACTACTTTCAATAGCAAGTTCAGCTGGTAATTTCAAGAAAAGCAGTTTTAACTTTAATAAATCAAAGAAATGCTAAGGAAATTTGCTTAAAACTTAAAGCCAGGAAACAGTTTAGGATTCTGTTCAAATAGTAGGTACATGAACCTATCGACAGGTCAAGAAAGGACAAAAATCTTTAGAAGCCGAACAACAAAGACTAGAAAAAAGTCAGCAAAGTTTTTAGTCAAATGTCATAAAATGCTATTTCACCAGGTCAGTCTCATGTACTTTATCTTCCCATTTAAATTCTAGGATGCAATATTCAACTCCAGACTGTTCCCTACAATTAAGTTGACCATTTTCTTAGTTTTTGAACTCTTACTTCTATGTGTCTGTATTTAATTTTCCTGGAATAATACTCCCTTGAGAACTTCTTGGAGATCTGATGTGGCGCTGGTAAATTCTTTCAGGTTTTGTTTATCTGGGAATGTTCTTGTCTTTTCTTCCCACATAAAGGATAATCTTGCTGGGTACAGTGTTCTTGGTTGAAATTGCTTTTCCCTTCACACTTTGAATATATTTTCCCATTCTTACCTCATTCACATTGTTTCTGATGAGAGGTCTGCTATTACCCTGATAGAATATCCTTTGTAGGCAACTTGCCATTTTTCTCTTGCCAATGCCAATCTTAGTATCTTTTTCTTTTTTTATTTTTTTTTAGGGTTGCTTGTTTTTTTTTTTTCTTTCATTTATTTATTTTTACATTTTTCCACAAACATTTACTTTACATAGCAAAAAATTTTAGCTCATACTCCATAGTCCTTGACAGTTTACAAGCAACTTTCAAAATTTCAAAATACTGAATTTTAAAGATAATGTTCAAAATATTTCTTATAATTTTGTATAATTTTATGACTCTATAACAACAGAACCAGTAGTATCTTGTCTTTGTGGTTTTGATCAGACTGGCTATGATGTGTCTTGGAGAAGATCTTCTTGGGTTGATTCTATTTGGGGTCCTTTGTATTTCTTCAGAACAGATCGAGTGCCTCTCTAGGTTTGGAAAATTTTCTTGCAGGATTTTATGGAATAGATTATCAAAGATTTTATAAGTCTCTTTGTCTTCTGGGATACCAATTATATGGATGTTTGGACGTTTGATGGTGTCCAGTATTTGTTCAATATTATTCTCATTTTTGGGGGCCAGTTTTCTCAGTCTTTGTAGTGGATTTTTCTAGGCCAGCAACTTTATCTTCTACACCTGAGTTTCGATTTTCTGTATGATAATGCTTTAAAGGGAGATTTTGACTTCTTGTATTATAGCCTTCATCTCTACCAGTTCCATTTGATTATTTTTTAAATTTTTATTTTTTTATTATTCATACGTTAAATTGTTATACATCATTTAGATTGTGAAGAGACTTTACCCAACATGATATACACCTCAGTCCAGCCCAGCAGAGACCACCATAAACATCATCTTCAAAACATAATAAACATTATCTGTGTCCCACAGTGTCTTAACTCTCGATTTTCCCCCTAATTTCCTACATTCTTTCCCTCCCACACTCTCTCTCTACTTTGTCTTTAGTGTCCATTACAATGTTTAATACTTTTATGTTCTCCAGTCTTTCAGTTGCTACCATAGAGTGCGGGCAGTCGGTATATGTTAAGTGGAAACATACGATGTCTCTCTTTCATAGCCTGACTTGCTTCATTCAGCAACAAATCTTCATTATTCATCCATTTTCTGTAAAATTCCAGGGCCTTGTTTTTTTTTTATGGCTGAATAGTATTCCATGGAGTATATGTGCCACAATTTTTTAATCCATTCATCTGTGGACATTTGGTTTGGTTCCATGTCTTAGCAATTGTGAATAAGGCTGCAATGAACATAGTTTTGCAAGCGCTTTTCTGACTGAGTGCTCTCCTGTCCTTTGAGTAGATACCCAGGAGTGGAATTGCTGGAGCTGGATCTTCTATTTGAAGGTCTTAGAGGAACCTCCATATTGTTGTCCGCAGTGGCTTGACCAATTTACATTCCCACCAACAGTATAGGAGTGTTCCCCTTTCACCACATACCCTCCAGCACTTATCATTATTTGTTTTTTAATCTTTACCATTCTGACTGGGGTTAGGTGGTATCTCATTGTGGTTTTGTTCTTCATCTCCCTTACAATGAGGGATGTTTAGCATTTTTTCGTATGCTTTTTGGCTGTTCCTATGTCTTCCTTAGAGAGTTGCATGTTCAGCTCATTTTCCCATCGTTTAATTGGGTTAATCATTTTGTTTCAGGTAAGCGGCTTGAGTTCTCTGTGTAGTCTGGTTATCAGTACATTATCTGAGGCACAGTTAACAGAAATTCTTTCCCATTTCAGGGGTTGTCGATTCACACTAATTGCCGTGTCCTTTGCTATGCAGAATCTTCTTAATCTGATGTAATCCCACCTGTATATTTGGGGGATTATTGCTTGTGCTTTGAGGGTCTTGCTTAAGAAGTCTTTGCCTACCCCAATGTCTCCCAGAGTTTCCCCAGTGTTTTACACCAGGAGTTTTATAGTTTGTGGTCTTTGGTTTAGATCTTTGATCCACTATGAGTTGATTTTTGTTAATGGTAACAGATAGGAGTTCAGATTCATCTTTCTGCAGGTGGATACCCAGTTTTTCCAACACCATTTGCTAAAGATATTTCCCTTTTCCCACTGGATTGACTGATATCCTTTGTCAAAGATGAGTTGGTTATATGTTTTGTGGTTTATTTCTGGAGTGTCTACTTTGTTCTATTGTTCTTCATGTTTATTTTTGTGCCAGTACTATGCTGTTTTTATTATCATGGCTTTGTAATATACTTTGGGGTCAGGAAGTGAGATGCCACCTATTCCAGTATTCTTGTGCTGGATGGCTTTAGCAAAACTGGATCTTTTATGATTTCAATAAATCCTATGATTGACTTTTCTAGATATGTGAAGAATGTCTCTTGTAATTTTATAGGGATTGCATTAAGTATGTAGATTAATTTAGATAGGACTGCCATTTTGTATATTGATTTTGCCAATCCAGGAACATGGGATGTCCTTCCACTTTTTAGTATCCTTTTCAATCTCCTTATAAGGTTTTCATAGTTTTCCTTGTAGAGGTCTTTGACTTCCTTGGTTAATTTTATTCCTAAGTACCTTATACTTCTTGTGGCTATGGTGAATGCAATTACATTCTTTAGTTCTGTTTCTGACTGCTTATTGTTTGTGTATAGAAATGCTATAGATTTTTTAAGTTAATTTGTATCCTGCCTCTTTACTGTATGCATTTATTACTTGGAGAAGTTTTTTCATGGACATTATTGGGTCTTCAATGTATACAATTATATCATCAGCATTCAGAGATAATTTCAGCTCTTCTTTCCCT
>NW_006203629.1:36932-67890 GCF_000334495.1 Tupaia belangeri chinensis
CCTATTGGAATGACTTTTATTTCCTTCACTTTTCTGATTGCATTGACTAGAACTTCCAATACTATATTGAATGAGAACAGAGAAAGTGGGCAACCTTGTCTTGTACCCATTTTTAGTGGAAAAACATTCAGCTTTTCCCCATTTAGTATAATATTAGCTGTAGATTTTTCATAAGTGGCTTTTATTACACTGAGAAACGGTCCTTCTATGCCAATTGCATTAAGAGTCTTGATCATAAAGGCAAGTTATATTTTGTTGAATGCTTTTTCCACATTGATTGAAATGATTATATAGTTTTTATCTTTCTTTCTGTTAATAAGGTATATTACATTTATGGTTTTTGCATATGTCAAACCACCCTTACATCCCTGGAATAAAGAATACCTGGTCATGATGAATAACGTTTTTTATATGCTGTTAAATACCATTACCAAGTATCTTATTGAGAATTTTTGCATCTAAATTCTTCAGAGATATGGGTCTCTAGTTTTCCTTTTTTGTCGTATCCTTATCCATTTTGGGAATGAGGGTAATCGAGGCTTCATAGAATGAACTTGGAAGTGTTCCTTCCTTTTGGATCTCTAGAAATAGTGTGAGTAGAATGTGGGTTACCTCTTATTTAAAAGTTTTGTGAAATTCAGCAGTGAAGCCATTGGGGTCATGCACTCTTCTTTGTTGGGAGGTTTTCATTACTGACTTAATCTCTTTGCTCGTTATAGGTCTACTTAGGCTTTCTATGTTCTCCTGAATCAGTCTTGGTAAATGATATATTTCCAGGAATTTGTCCATCTCATCCAGGTTTTCTTCTTTGTTGGTATAGATTTGCTCTTAGTATCCTCTAATGATGGTTTTTTATATGCATTTTATTTTTAGACAACCTACATGACATTTTTTTTCCCTTAAAAACAATGTCTCCACTCCAAATAAATCACAGCCAAAATATATCAAGAGTTCAAGATGACATCAGTCCCATTTGTCTTTAGTCCTGGTGTTTTGTGGATGACAAGCAGCTGTCAGTTATGATGACAGGTGGTATATACAAAGTAATTGCCAAATTTGTTAACATTTTTCCATTTCTAAACCATCCTTAAAGAAAATCATATATGGGGTCACACCATCCTCATGGGAGTCCAGTAGAGCAACCATGCCATCTGGATTCGCATTTTCACCAATAAAGGACTGGTAGTTTTTTAAATTAGCAAGAATATGCTTGATTTTTTCTGCAGCCCCTGTCATAAACGGTTTTACTCTTTCTGGTCTCTGTTCTTCAAGTTTCCCTTTGATTGATTTCATGTAATCTTTGATGTACTTCTTATAGGCTTTTTTTGTGAAGCTGGTTTCCTGCAAGTGATGGTTCATGACAATGTCAACACCAGTGACTACTGTGTTTTCAGTACCTTTGCCCTCAGGGCCTTCAGTGGAGGCATTTCCACCAATGAGCAAGTCATCAATGTTATCCTCTGTCTTACTGACCATCTTCCCCTCCACCTCCAGGCACAGCCCATCACGATCTCCCAGATCTTATAAATGTTGGAGAACATCTCATCGTGGCTGATGAGGTCCTGGTAGACAATCATGATGGCTGCTGGAGGGGGACAACAGCAACTCTTGCTGAGTAGGAGCCTGGAGCTCTGAGCGAGTATGGTACAGCTGGAGTGGCACTTGGGAGGAGGGGGGAGGTGGGCAGAAAAGCTCTAATGATGTTTCGTATTTCTGTTATGACTGTTGTAATGTTGCCTGACTCATTGCAGATTTGACTTATCTGGTTCCTTTCTCTCTTCTTCTTAATTAGTCTAGCTAATAGTGTGTCAATCTTGTTTATCTTTTCAAAGAACCAAGTTTCTCTTTCATTTATTTTCTGTATAGTTCATTTATTTTCTAATTCATTTATTTCTGCTCGGATCTTTATTATTTCTTTTCTCCTGGTATTTTTTGGATTCTTTTTTGTTCTTTTCCCAGTTCCCTAAGGCTTGATGTTAGTTTGTCCTTTTGCCAACTTTTCATCTTTTTCTTGTGTGCACTTATTGCTATGAACTTCGCTTTTATGACTGCTTTTGCAGTATCCCATAGATTATGGAAACTTGTGTACTCTTTATCATTAGTTTTCATGAATCTTTTGATTGCCATTTTAATCACTGAAGTAGTCATGGAGTCCTTCAGAAATAGGTATTCAGTTTCCATGTATTTGTATATTTTCTAGGGCTTTTCCTGAGGTTAATACCAAGTTTATTTCCATTGTGTTCAGAGAAGATGCTGGATATAGTTTTTGTGCTTTTGAATCTGTAAAGGCTGGTTTTGTGCCCTATCATGTGATCAATCATTGAGAAAGTACCATGTGCTTCTGAGGAAAAAAGTGTTTTGTGTTTTTTTGGGTAGAAAGTTCTATAGATGGCCATCTGATTTATTGTATCATCTAAGTCCTGAATCTCTTTGCTTATTTTTTGTCACATTGACCTGTCTAAAGGAGATAATGGGATGTTGAGATCTCCAACAATTATAGTGTTACACTCTATCTCTCCTTTTAGATCTAGCAGTCTTTCCTTTACATTTTCGGGTGTTCCTGAGTTGAGTGTATAGATATTTATAAGTGTTATATCTTCTTGGTGAAGTATCTATTTTATTAATATATAATGCCCTTCTTTGACTTTTCTTATTTTTTTTTGTCCTGAAGCCTATTTTGTCTGAAATTAGTATAGCGACTCCTGCTCTGTTTTTGGTTTCCATTTGCATGGAATACCTTTTTTTCTAGCCTTTCACTTTTAGTCTATGTATGTCTTTAGCCATGAGATGGGTTTCTTGTAGGCAACAGATAGAGGGTTTTGATTTTAATCCATTCAGTCAGTCTGTGTCTCTTGATCAGATAATTTAATTCATTGACATTCAATGTTATTATCAATATTTCAGACTTGTCCCTACCATTAAGTAGGCCATATTCCTGGTTATTTTTTGTTCTCTTATTGCTGTCTGTTTCTTTTTAGTTTTCTATGTATAGTACTCCTTTCAAAATTTCTTGAAGAGCTGGCTGGTCTGTAGGTGGTAAATTCTACTGGGTTTTATTTATCTCAGAATGTTTTTATTTTCTTTTCCCATATGAAGGATAATCTTCCTGGGTATAGTGTTCTTGGTTAAAATTGTTTTTCATTTATCACTTTGAATATATTTACCTATCATTTCCTTGATTGCATTTTTTCTGATGAGAGGTCTGGCTTTAGCCTGATGGGATAGCCTTTGTAAGTGATTTGATGTTTCTCCCTTGCCAATCTTAGTATCTTGTCTTTGTCTGTCATTTTGTTCAATCTAGCTGTAATGTGGCATGGAGGGGATCATCTTGGATTGATTCTACTTGGAGTTCTTTGTATTTCTTGGTTATGGATATTGGAGCGCCTCTCTCGACTTGGAAAGTTTTCTTCTAGGTTTTCATGGAATAGACTGTCAATGATGTTATTAGTTTCTTCACTTTCTGGAATACTAATAGTTTTCATGAATCTTTTGATTGCCATTTTAATCACTGAAGTAGTCATGGAGTCCTTCAGAAATAGGTATTCAGTTTCCATGTATTTGTATATTTTCTAGGGCTTTTCCTGAGGTTAATACCAAGTTTATTTCCATTGTGTTCAGAGAAGATGCTGGATATAGTTTTTGTGCTTTTGAATCTGTAAAGGCTGGTTTTGTGCCCTATCATGTGATCAATCATTGAGAAAGTACCATGTGCTTCTGAGGAAAAAAGTGTTTTGTGTTTTTTTGGGTAGAAAGTTCTATAGATGGCCATCTGATTTATTGTATCATCTAAGTCCTGAATCTCTTTGCTTATTTTTTGTCACATTGACCTGTCTAAAGGAGATAATGGGATGTTGAGATCTCCAACAATTATAGTGTTACACTCTATCTCTCCTTTTAGATCTAGCAGTCTTTCCTTTACATTTTCGGGTGTTCCTGAGTTGAGTGTATAGATATTTATAAGTGTTATATCTTCTTGGTGAAGTATCTATTTTATTAATATATAATGCCCTTCTTTGACTTTTCTTATTTTTTTTTGTCCTGAAGCCTATTTTGTCTGAAATTAGTATAGCGACTCCTGCTCTGTTTTTGGTTTCCATTTGCATGGAATACCTTTTTTTCTAGCCTTTCACTTTTAGTCTATGTATGTCTTTAGCCATGAGATGGGTTTCTTGTAGGCAACAGATAGAGGGTTTTGATTTTAATCCATTCAGTCAGTCTGTGTCTCTTGATCAGATAATTTAATTCATTGACATTCAATGTTATTATCAATATTTCAGACTTGTCCCTACCATTAAGTAGGCCATATTCCTGGTTATTTTTTGTTCTCTTATTGCTGTCTGTTTCTTTTTAGTTTTCTATGTATAGTACTCCTTTCAAAATTTCTTGAAGAGCTGGCTGGTCTGTAGGTGGTAAATTCTACTGGGTTTTATTTATCTCAGAATGTTTTTATTTTCTTTTCCCATATGAAGGATAATCTTCCTGGGTATAGTGTTCTTGGTTAAAATTGTTTTTCATTTATCACTTTGAATATATTTACCTATCATTTCCTTGATTGCATTTTTTCTGATGAGAGGTCTGGCTTTAGCCTGATGGGATAGCCTTTGTAAGTGATTTGATGTTTCTCCCTTGCCAATCTTAGTATCTTGTCTTTGTCTGTCATTTTGTTCAATCTAGCTGTAATGTGGCATGGAGGGGATCATCTTGGATTGATTCTACTTGGAGTTCTTTGTATTTCTTGGTTATGGATATTGGAGCGCCTCTCTCGACTTGGAAAGTTTTCTTCTAGGTTTTCATGGAATAGACTGTCAATGATGTTATTAGTTTCTTCACTTTCTGGAATACTAATTATTCATATATTTGGGCACTTCATGGTATCTAGTATTTCTCGTGTATTATCCTCAGTTTTCTTGTTTTTTTTTTTTTTTCACAGTATTTTTGATAAGTTTTTTTTAGGTGGTTGGTTTTGTTTTCAACTCCTGAAATTCAACCTTCTGCATGGTCTAACCTGTTTTTGATACTTTCAATGCAAGTTTTAATTTCCTATATTATAGTCTTCATGTCTAACAGTTCTGTTTAATTCTTTTTTATGGTGTCCAATTCTTCTTTCATATCATGGAAGGACTTCCTCATCTCTTGGAGCTCAATGTCTCTTTTCTCTTGCATCTCATAGAATTTTGTTACCATAAATATTCTAAATTATTTTTCTGACATTTTGGTAATATGCTGTAAATTTTCCCTACTTGAGGACAGGTTACATTGTTTCCTTTGTGGGGATATACTACTTGATTCTCTCATCCTTGAGGCTCTTCTTTGATTTTTAGTCATTTGGTAATGTATTCACTTCTGGTCAATTTGTTGGAGAGGAATTCCAAGTTCAATCTGAGCTTTCAGGAGTGGGCAGAAGGAAGTAATCTGGAGTCTCTTTGCTGTACTGTTTTTATACATTTGTGCAGCAGATTCAGTGGGTATTAAGGAATATGTTAAGTCTAATAGTATTTGGATGTTTGGCTATGGTTTCCTTAGATCTGTCTAAAAACACAGTGAATAGAGATTGAGGATCAGAATGATGAGATAAAAGAAAAAGAGAAGGAAACAGAGAGAGAAAAAATATAAAACAAAGAAACAGGAAAAGTAGGAAAAAAAGAAAAAAAACAAAAACATTTAGGTTTTTTTAAAGCAAAAAGTAAAAAATTGTGTGGTGTGCTTGAGCACCAGTGCAAAATCACTAGGTCTCAGGAGCACTTTTTTAGTCTTCTTCTGAAGGCCTGCCCCTTGCCTCTCCACTAGAGTTTGACGACTGGAGTCTGAGTTATCAGTAGAAAGTCTTCATTTCTCTTTTTCCTCTGAAATCGCTAGTTCTCAGGAGCACTGGTGGAGTCTTCTTCTGAAGGCCTGCCCCTTGCCTCTTCTGGATGAGTGCGGGAGAGAGGATTAGTAGCAAGATAAAGGCAGGGCTGAAAGCAAGAGGATACTTTACCTTAAAAAATTTTAAAAAGGAAAAATTAGAAATAAAAGAGAAGACAGGAGCAGAGAGAGAAGGCTAGAAGGGCTCCCTACCACTCAAATTCGGGGGCTGCAGGCTGAATTATCAGTACAAAAATCTTCATTTCTCTTTTTTCCCCTGAAATCACTAGTTTTCAGGAGCAATGGTGAAATCTTCTTCTGAAGGCCTGCCCCTTGCCTCTCCACTCGAGTTTCAGGGATGGAGGCTGAATTAATAGTAGAAAATCTTTATTTCTCTTTTTTCCCTGAAATTACTAGTTCTCAGGAGGAATTGAGTCATCTGTTCTTAAAGAGGTCTTGGAGTCAAGGCTATCCCATAGAAAGTAAGAGGCTTAATACCCTTTCTTTAATTGAGCATGAACTTTCTTCCAACTTCTGAGTACTTTCAAGCTCTTCCTCCTAGATTACTTGTCATCTCCCTTTAACATATGAACATAGTATGAGGTAAGGATTCTTAGAGGACTCAGATGGTGGAAAAAGACTGATTAGTTTTAAAACCTCAAAGACCATTTCTAAACTCCTTCTCACACATATCCATACATACAGTTCACTTCTCAAACTGGAGCTAAGTCACCATGTGAAGCATTTTATATTTGACATAAATAAATATCCAGGATCCCATTTTACTTTAGTCCCCATAATTTTTTGATACACATTCCATACTAATGTAATCTGCAAGTTCTTTAATCCAAACTGGGTCCAGGTTCTAGCTTTGTAACTTACTCTGTAGCCTTGGTGAAACCACTTTCCCTGAGTCAGTTTTTTCCCATTGTAAAAGGGGACAAATCTACTTGTCACTATAATAGTGCTTGTGAGGGTGAAATGATAGAGTGTACATACAGCCCTCAGCACAGTACATGTCAGGCATTTAAAGACTTGTTCCTCTCCCCTTCCTCTTATAAGAGATGGCCTGGGCCAATTCTTAGCTCTGAATCCCCACGTTTTGCGACCAACCAACTTATTGGTCTTTAAATGCCAGTTAGTGGCACTGTTAGATGGGGACCTTCAATATGGTCAAGAAAATGTTAGGCTAGACATCAAGGGAATTTTTTGGTCATGCAGTTATTATGTCTGGGATCCAAAGAAGAGAATGGCTTTAATTACTTCCCCCGAGAACTCTTAAAATCAGTATGAACATACTGAACACCCTGAGATGAATATTCTACCAACTTTTCTCGAGCTCCAGCAAAAAATACCAAGCCCTGTAACAATCACTGTTGTGGAAATGATCTCATTGAGTCCTCACAATAAGCCTTTGAGCTGTGGCTCATTTGTTCCATTTTTCAGATGAAGAAATTGAGGCTTAGGGACCAGCAGTTAGAGTAATGGCTATGTTGCTGGACTCCACGTAGTCGACCCCGGTTCGCGTCCCGGACCCGGTGGCTTAAAACATGCCAGGTGTGTGTGCGCATGTGTGCCGAAGATCCCGAGAGGAGAATGGAGGAGAAGGTATTGCGGCATGGCCATCCCCCCGGGGGGTGATTTCTCTCTTTCTGTCTCTCTGTCTCTCTGTCTGGCGAGCGCATGCGCCCTATAGCAAAAACCTCTCAAAAAATAAAAAAAAGAAAAAAAAAGAAAAGGAAAGAAATTGTGGCTTAGAAAAAGAAGAGTCAAGCTCAATCAGAGAGGTCTCTGACTCACTTTAAGCTGGGAGTAAGTCAAGGTCCTCCTTTTACCCAAAGCCCAGTTATTTCAACCTGTCTTTGCTCTCTTGAGTAACTGCTTCCCTTCTCCTTCTTCTTCTTCTCTCCTCTAATCACTCTCCACTTTGCTTTCAGTCACTTTCTTAAGATATCCCTCCAAAATTATCATTTCTATGCTTTGAAACAAAAGAATTGTGTGTTATTTGGCACATAGCAAACACTTAATACATGTGTATTGAATAAAAGTGTGCCTATAAAATTAAGTCCAAACTCTTTAGTCTGACATTCAAGGTACTTTAAAATCTGGCACCAACCCACTTCCTTTCTTTTTTTTTTTTTTTTTAGGTTTTCATAATAGGGTGCTTGCTGGAAATAAACAGAAAGAAGGAAAGTGAGAAATCATCGTCCAGGAGGGATGGCCACTCTGCAGTCCCTTCTCTTCCATTATCTTCTTGAGATTTGGGGCATGCACAAGCACACACACACACGAGTATGCACACACATACACACGCGCGTGCGCGAACACATGCCTGGCGTGACTTTTGAGCCAGTATCTGGAACTCCAGCTATGGTGGACCATGTAGGAATACAGTGTCTTAACCTCTTCACCACCTGTTGGCCTTACAACCTACCTTGTTTTTCAATATATGTATTATATGTATTTCTCTTATCCACCTCTGTGGAATCCCATCTAAGAATCCAGATACCCTGAACTTGATACCCTTACCAGTCACTTAATTAAAATCCATGTACATCTCTGCTCAGGTTACACCTATTCTTATTTTATGACACCACACTGTACTGTAATTAATGGGTTATTTTTTAGTCTTCTGCTCTTCAAAGGCAAGGCTTGTTTTCACAATATTTACCTTGTCTCCCTCAGTGCTTCCCTCATTGACCTGCGAAGACTGCGCTCAGTTAACAGTTTACTGAATGGATGGGTAGCTGGAAAAATATATGGGGTTCCCCACTCCCCAGCCCCGCCTACCTCCTGTTTCTCCCAGCTTTTGTAGTCACTGCCTGCTCCCTTCTTTTTATTCTACAAAGCCATTTGAATGTCAAAGCTACTAGTCTCCAAGCAATAGCTAGAACTCCGGACATCTTACAGGCTAATTCTCCTGCAGGTTTTTTTCTGGCCCCAGGGAATGGAGTAATTAGTGGCTCCTATTAATCTTTGGAGGTAGATAAGGCTTAGGGCTTTTGGAGAGATGGAGGGTTGTGAACGAGTATGTCTCTCAACTCTCCAGTTGTCTTCGAGTTTTTTCTTTTTTTTTAATCTTCCATTTTTCTGCATATGAACAGGCAAATATCCCCATTCTCTGTATTCTTCACAACCTTTCATATAATTATCTATGACACATTGATTTAAAGTGCGACTGCAGGAAGAGAAACAGGCATGTCTCGCTTAGCCTTCTGGGAATTGTAGTCCCGCAGGCCTTCTGACTGCCTTCCTGGCCTCGAAGCAGCGGACTACAGCTCCCAAGCCTTCTTCAAACCCCTATCGCACAGGCTCAGAACCCCAACCCCGGAGGAGGTGGTTACATTGTGTCTATTGTATCCCTTGTCTGTTGTATTTGTACATTTCTCCCGACCTGAAATAGAGTGAGAAGCATGGCAGATGAGCAAGAAATCATGTGCAAACTGGAAAGCATTAAAGAGATCCGGTAAGTGGAACGTTACAACGTCTCCTCCCACCCTCTCTTGGAACTCCCAAAATCCCTAGCAGCGGGAGAGGGCTGAGTTACCTCTGGGATGTGTCTATTGTTAAGCTACTTGTGGAGGGGACCTGGAAAGGTTCTCATTTACCAGTGACTTCCAGATAATAAGAGGATGGGAGGGGGTTTGAGGAGAGTTAAAACTGAAACTAATGGAGAGAAAGACAGGGAGATCCATGGAAAGATCTACTTCTTGCCAGATGTGGTTAAGAAAGCGCAGATGCTTACACATGCTGTTGGCCTCAAGACATCATCTTCTTGGGGTGGGGTGTCCGCATTCATGGACATATTTTTTTTCTTATTTATTTATTTATTATTTACACATCATTTAGATTGCAAAGAGACTTTACCCAGCATGATATACACCTCAGTTCTTCCAGATGAGAATACTATACACATGGATGTATTTTTTAAAAAAGTACTTGTTGACTTTGTGTCTGGTTCTTTGCTCTTTTGAGAGCCCAGTTAATGTTAAAGCTGGTGGCAGCTGCTGCTCTGAGCTGCAGGGGTTAGTGTGCGGAGGAATCCCAGCCTGCAGGGGCTGGGAGGATGGTGCGTGTGCTGGTTTTCTTTTCAAACACACACCACTTTTCTTCCTTTCTATCTCTCTCTCTGATGGAGTCTGAGGACGTGGTGGCCCTGCTGAGATTGGGATCAGTACAGCTGCTGTGAGGAACTAGAGGTGAAGGCTGCTTGGCAAAGTGGAGTCTGAATCCCGGACCCCTCTGCCCCAGGAACAGCTTTGGCCTGGCTATGATGTTTCACTCACTCAGAGCACAGTAGCACTGGGCAGGCTGACTGCATAGGCCAAGACCTTCCTTCACCTCCCACTCTCTGCTTGAGTAACTGCTCTGGATCCTATTCTCTTTCTTAGGGTAGCCTGGGTCATGTTGTATCTCTGGAGTGTTTTCCAGAAACCTGAGGAAAATGAGTGGAGAGTATTAAGAATGTTTATTTCTCTTTAAGAAATAAGACTTTGACTTTGAAATTTAACCCTTGAAGTGCCTTGGTGAGACTTAAATGTGGTGGTGGTAATGGTGAAGCACCTTGGTCATCTTGGTTTCTTTTACCTCTGAAGCTGTTGCATGTCTCCTGCGGGAGAGGAAAAGGAAACAAACTGTCATTTATAGAGTCCCCTGTGTACCAAGCCCTTTTATCTAATTTGACTCATCTCAGCATGAGTTCTGTGAGCATCCTACTTCTCCTTTACAGCTGGGAAAATGTGGGTTCAGAAAATTTGAGTGACTTTCCCAGCGCTACCCAGCTTGAGAATGCCATATTTTGACAGAAACCCAGTCAATCTGCCTGCAGAGGCTTTTTTCCACTGTGTTCCACAGAAAGGCTGGGAAAGAGGGGTATGTTGCAATTTTTTACTACAAAAGCATCAGGAAATAGAGTAGGACACCTTGGTATAGGAGAGTATCAACTGTCATAATAACAATGCAGGTAATATTAGGCCTCTGGGGCCCTCTAGCCAAGTGGTTAAGGGAGTTAGATCCCACATGGTGGGCTGCAGGTTGAATCCTGCTCTTGCAGCTTGAAAAACACACATGGCACATATACATATGCACCCAAGATTTTGACAGTGTTGTAGGATTTTTGGGTTGCTAAATTCACACAAAGAATTAGAGGTACGAACAACAGGAAGGGATATTAAAAGTTAAGTTTATTGAGAGAGAAAGAATAACTCTCAGGCAAGGAGAGGGTCTAAGAGAGTAGTTTGCTTAAGATGAGCTGAGGTGAGGGATTTTTGCCTCAGCAAGGAGGGACTTGTTCATGCATTCCACTTGTGGCAGGGATCACATAATGCTGTCAGGGGCAATAATGTTGTCTTGGTCAAGAGGGGGGTTTGTTTGGGCTTGTTCTCATGAGGAGCTTTTCTCCTCAAAAGAACTAGTGGTGACTTAGTGAATTGTTGTCAAAGGGCTTTGCAGGATTTTCTGAGCCATGCAGGCCCTTCTCTCAGTTCTGAAATGTGCTGGGACAGGTGGAGTTCCTGGCTATAAAGACCCTTATCTCTGTTTTGAAATGTAGCAGGGCATGAAAGAAGCCTCTATTGTTTGCTCTACTAGCCCTAATTAACTACTTTGGGAATCACTGTGAGTGGTTCCCTGTGAGCAAGCAGTTCAGTGTGAGCTGAGCTGCTGCAGAGCTGTTGTGTCTCCATCTTACAGCTTAGATATTTTGTAATTCCATTTTGGGCCTATAGCCTAAGTATATTTTAGTGTTCCTGTGTCCTACCTTAACAGGACAGAAAAACTGAAGAAAGTGAAGGGATTCCTGTATGATAAGCAATAATGGGGGATGCTACCCTTCCCCTCTTAAGTACTCTCTCTCTGGGGGGAGGGGGGATTAGGCAAGCAAGTAGGGAGTCTGTATATCTACTTTTAGCAGACTTTAAATGAACTTCCACTCCATCCCCAGAGAACCAAGTAGGAGCAAGAATTTTCATCTCCAATGAAAATAAACCTTTTCCACTTGAAACCTCCTAAGGAGCCATAAGTTATACCCAGACTAGTGGTCACCAGAAATCACTACCCCAACCACCTGGAATGGGATCAGTAAAGGCTTAGATAGAGAGCTGAACTCCCTCCCCTATTTAGCAGTAACAAAGAATTCCTCCCCAACCTAGGTTTTAAGAACTGGACTTCTACTGCCCCCTTGCATCAAGGACAGTGTCAGAAGAGGCCTTCTAAAACAAAAGATTTCAATAATATCCAGAGTGTCCAACTTATAATCAAAACTCACTCACCATACCAAGATATTGACTTCAATGAGAAGATTAAAAAAATGAATCCCAATGTTGAGATGACACAGAAGTTAGAATTATTTGACTAGGATTTTAAAGCATCACTGAAAAAAATGCTTCAGGGAGCAATTGGATAACAATTGAAATAAGTGCTATAAGAGAAAAACCCCAGCAAATACGTACAAATTCATACATATATATATATATAAAGAACCATATGGAATTTTTAGAACTGAAAAGTACACTGACAAAAATACTAAAAATTCATTTAATAAGCTCAAAAGCAAGGTGAACACAGAGGAAAAAAGTCAGACTGTTTAAGCATAATATTGGGTCATCAGAAAAGTCATGATGTATTTTTTCATGTTCTTCTATGCAAAAATATGTCATGATTTATCTGATGACCCAATAGTAATCACCATGAGGTGATAGCAAAAACTTAATGTTTATGCTAACAGATTACCCGAATGAGAGAAGAGTGCAGAGCCATATAGTACAGAAAGAAATAATGACAAAAAAGTTCCTAGATAGGTAAAAATACATAAATATCCAGATTCCAGAAGACAAATAAACACAAACAGGATCAACACAAAGAAATTCACTCTAAGACACATTGTAGTCAACCTTCCAAAAATGAAAGAAAAATGATACTGAAAGTACCCAAAGAAAAGTAATATCAAGACCAGCAGATGGCGTGATGGCTACGTTGCTGGACTCTCATGTAGTCGACCACAGTTTGAGTCCTGGACCTGATGGCTTAAAGTCATGCTGGGCACATGTGTGTGTGTGTGCCCAGGATCCCAAGAGGAGAATGGAGGAGAAGGGATTGTGGCATTGCCATCCCCCCTGGGGGGTGATTTCTCACTTTCTGTCTCTCTGTCTCTCTCTGTCTTTCTGGCGAGTGTATGCACCTATAGCAAAAACCTCTCCCCCCCCCAAAAAAAAAGAAAAAAAGAAAAATAATAGCATGCTTATATCTACTATGGAAAAAATTGGGATGACAGATTTCTCATCAGAAACTGACAGGACCCTAGCAGGAAGTGGCACAACATTTTTTTTTTTTTTGGAGAGGTTTTCACTATAGGGCACGTGCACTCACCAGACAGACAGAGAGAAACAGAGAGACAGAAAGCGAGAAATCACCCCCCAGGGGTGATGGTCACGCCGCAATCCCTTCTCCTCTATTCTCCTCTCGGGATCTTGGGCATGCACGCACACGCGCCTGGTGTGAGTTTTAAGCCACCGGGTCCGGGACGCGAACTGCGGTTGACTACATGGGAATCCAGCGACATAGCCATTATGCTAACTGCTGGTTCCCTCATTTTTCTAGTGCTGAAGGAAAAGAACTATCAACCCAGAATTCTATGTCCAGTGATAACATCTTTAAGGATTGAGGAGTTAATCAAGATTTTCTTAGATAAAAGTAAAGCTAAGGGAAAATTACCAGGACATTTCCCCTAAAAGAAGGACAAAAGTTTTAAAAATAGAAATGAAACTATAAAGAAAGGAACCTTGGAACATCATGAACATAGAACGCAGTAAACAAAAACATGGGTAAATACAGTAGGCTTTTCTTTTCCTCATAGTGTTCCTTATCTGTGTTTGATAACTGAAGCACAGTGTACAACATTTGTAATGTGATATCAATGTATGTAGAGGAAATATTTAAGGCATTTATTTTTTAAACAGAGGAATGTAAAGTGATCTAAAAAGGAGGAAAGGTTTTTATACTTTATTCAAGTTGGTAAAATGGTATCAGAAGACCATGATAAATTATGTATTTATAATGTAGTACTTAGAGCAAACACTAAAAAAGCTATATAAAGAGATACACTCAAAAACATTGTAAAATAAATCAGAATGGAATTTCAAAAACTATTCAAGTCACAATAAGTCAGGACATAGAAAACAGAGAAACTAAAAATAAAACCACCAAGAACAACAAAACAAAAAGGAAGACTTAGCCTTAACATATCAATAATTATGTTATATATAAATGGTCTAAATACACCAGTTCAAAGAGTGATTGGCAGAGTGGGTTTAACAACATGACCCAACTATATTGTCAAGAAACTCATTTCAAATATGCTATTTGCAGCATTTAATACAAATATTAATCAAAAGAAAACAGGAGTCTTAGTATCAATATCAAAGAAAGTAGACTTCAGAGCAAAGAAAATTCTCAGAGAAATAGAGGACCATTGCATAATGATGAAAGATCAATCCACTAAAAGTCATAATTCAAAATGTGTTAGGGACCTAAATTACGCTTCCTTTGATAATTTTACAATAATATACAAAAGTTAAACCACTTGGTTTAAGAATTGAAATGCAAAAAGTACTACAAATAAATACTTGTTCACATATGAACAGGTAAACATGTATGGGAGGTAGAGAGGATGAAGGAACAAAGGAAGAGATCAGAAGGAACTGGAGGACAGAAGTAATGATTTTTGAGTACTTACTTATTTAAAAGTTCTTGCTCACATAATCTTTAATCTTCCCAATGGAAATCTATGGTAAGAATTATTATCCCCATTTTACAGATAAAGACACTGAGGCTCAGAGAAGTTAGGCAGTTTATTCATGTTACATAGCTAGGAAAGACACAGTAAGTCCTCCTAGTCATCTGGCACTTGGTATTTCAGTGTCGTAATTGCCCTTCCAATTGCTGATAACTTGATTAACAATTACTTTCAGTTTTTCTATGCTCTACTCTTATATCTCTTAATTTACGAGCAGAGCAGCCTATTTCTCTTAGAAGATGAATGTTCTCTAAAGTGGCAATAATGATGGCATTACAAACAAATGACCTAGTGAAGCAAGTTAACGGCCTTAAACACACAGATAGAGCCTCAGAAATACACACATATATCTCTAGTGCTCAAACACATCAATGGAAGAATTTGTAGTGGGAAGTCTCAGAAATGGATTCTCGCACCACAGACCAGTCCCTTCTTTATTTCAACCACATTGTGGTCTAGACCTCACAATCTTAAATACCACTGTTCTCTTTTCCTTATGTATTACTTGACGTTTTCAGTTGTGGTGAAGAAGCATGTGGTTATGTTGAAAAGAAGAGACAAGAATGGAACGAAAGGGAGACAGAAATATGGGAAAGGGAGGAGAGCAGTAATAAGACAGAGGAAACTGAGTGCAGCTGCCATTACATGAGCTAGAACATTTCACCAGCTCCCAAAGTTCATACCAATATTTCTTTAACATACAAATTCCATCCATAAATGCACATAACACACACCCATTTCCTGATGCACACATATCCTTACACAGCAAGTTGTTATCATTTATTTTAAAAAAGAGAAAGAAGTTCATTCTGGAATTAGATGTTGTGGTTTAGGTACATTCTCTTAAGACTGCTCTGGGTCCTTTCTTTTTCCCTTTCTTCATATTCTCCTAGGTAAACTTATATACTCCTATGACTTTAAATATTATTTTGCAAATCTCCAATCTCCAACCCACACCTCCCTTCCAAGCTTCAGTACCATACATTTCACAGCCTACGGGACTTGTCCACCTGAATGTTCCACAGATAGAGTTCAGCTTGGCCAGCTCTTCAGTCTTCATCTCTCGCCATTGCAATCAAACTCCTCCACCTGAACTTGAGGTTTGATACCATTATTTTCTGTAAGCTACATCAGATTAAAGACTGAAAGTTGGTGTTGACCATCTTTTATCTTTTATGAATCACCTCCAACCACAGAGGAAATGTTATTGCTTCTACCTTCAACATTTTGTTCAAATCCCTGCCTTACTCGTCATCTGCACATCCAATGCCCCACTTGAGGCTCTCATCTTCACTGGCCTGTATACCAAAATGTCATATCCATTTCCACCTGGAGAATTACTTCTCTGTCTTCAGTTTCCCCCTTATCTTCAATGCTCTCTACATTTCTCTGAGAACTATCTTTCTAAAATATGGGTAGTTTTATGCTGCTCCTAAAAATCCTTCACTGACTGCCCATTGCTTATAGCAGTGTTTTTCAAAATATAGGCCACAAGCCATCATTAGCATGTAAAATGAATTTAGTGAGTTGTTAGTAGCATTTATTATTTTTTTAAATAAGAAGAAAATTATTAACAGACATTGTATATTAAGTAGTATGTATACTTCGAGGAAGGTTTTGTTTCAGTTTTATATCTATGGATGTGTAATTCATACACAGGTCATGACATGCAATTCATTTCTCACTTAGGTCATTTCTTACTAGGTGTATGTTGAGTACACATTTGCTTATCATTGCTGCCATGGCATTCATGCCCCTATACCCCACAGTCTGGTCCAGACCCACCATTCTAACCTTATCTGCTACTACACCTTTTTATTCATCTTACACTTTAGGCATATAGCAGTTACTATTTCATGTATTTCCATTCCTGTAGAACTTTGCCGGTATAGATCCCTCATTCTCAAAAGCTCTTTTCTCATTTTGAGATTGTATCCTACTTATTTTTCTGGGCCATACATACAGCTAGACTATTCTGTGCAGGACCATCACATAGGATGAATTAGACCTGTATGGAAAGACCTTCTAATAAAGATCAATAGCTATGATCTCTCCCTGGAGCTCCAGATTTACATATCCTAATGCCAACTTAAGTAACCCCTTTGCATATATCACTGGTATGTTGAGCAGGCCACAGCAAAATTCTCAGCTTCAATCCCAATCATAACCATTTTTCCTTCCCCATTATAATAAATGCCCCCACCATCTCAATATCCAGAATTATTCTTATTCCTCTTTGTGACCCCCTACATCCAAATAATTAGCACAGTGGTTATCAAAATGACCATGAATCAGTTTCCACCAAGAGGACTATTGAACCATAGGTTGCTTGGCCCTGTACCATCAGTAGATCTGGGCTGGGAACCTAGGCAATGCTGTTGCTTCTGGTCCAGGGGAGAACCACTTGGAGAACCACTGCATTAGTGAGGCCTGGTGGATTTATACAATATAATTCAGACCTGTCTACTTTTCAACATCCTATCAACCTAACAACAAATGCCAGCACCTTCCCATTCATCTCCACTAGCCAGTGTCTTTTCACTTGATCACCCTATCCTCAATTCCTAGTTGCCCTATCCTGTTTTTTGAGTGGACATTGGGGCTGAGTCACCTCTGAAACTGGGTGAAAAATGAACATGCCAAATTTATCAAAGGAACAACTACCCTAGAAACTCTTCTTGGCACCCTTCCTCCTTGATGTCAGCCAGCAGTAAGTCATTGGACAGAAGGTAGCCAGATAAATATTTTCTTGTTGATCCAGGACTCTTTCTGGAGAGGCTGTGTTCGAGAAGTCTGTTATGGTCTGAATGTGCCCCAAAATTCACATGTTGAAGATGGTGACTTGTTGCTGTATATTTGATCTTAATCAATTGTTTTATCTTCACTCTCCTGCAGGAAGCATCAAATTGCTGGAAAAATGGTGCTTGATGCTTGATTATTATTATTTTTGTCTGTCTGATTGATGGAAGTTGTTAAGAGAGGAAGCTAGTATGTGTGTGCCTCTAAGCAGTGGCTGGGTTGATGCTGTTTGTAGATTTGAGTAAGGATGGACCTTTGGCAATATGAGGTCTTTTATGATTCTGGACAAATTCTGTGATTGTCTTTTTAGATCTTGAAGAATGTCTCTGGTAATTTGATTGGAATTGCATTAAATATGGAGATTAATTTGGGTAGAATTGCCATTTTGATTATATTAATTCTTCCAATTCAGGAACATGGAATGTCCTTCCACTTTTTTGTGTCCTTTTCAAAATTTTTTTTAGCTTTCTATAGTTTTTCTTATAGAGGTCTTTGACTTTGATTTGATTTATTCCTATGTATCTTATACTTTCTGTGGCTATGGTAAGTGGAATTACTTTTACTTCTATCTCAGTCTTCTTACTGCTTGTATATAGAAATTCTATAGATGTTCGTAGGTTGATTTTGTATCCTGCAATTTTACTTATTCATTACTTTCAGGAATTTTTTCATGGATACCATTGGGTCTTCTATTTATACACTCATGCCATCTGCAAATAAAGATAATTTCACCACTTCTTTTCCTATTTGAATGCCTTTTATTTTATTCTCTTTTCTCATTGCATTGGGGGCAGACTTACAGTAATACATTGAAAAGGAGTGGAGAAAGTGGGTATTTTTGTCTTGTAACAGTTTTAGTGGCGAAGGTTTTAGCTTTTCCCTTTTCAGACTTATGTTAGCTGTGGGTTTTTCATAGATAGCTTTTATTGTGTTAAAGAATGACCCTCCTATGCTGATTTTGCTGAAAGTCTTGATCATGGAGGTATATGTACCTTATTGAATGCTTTTTATGCATCAATTGATATGATCATATAGTTTTTATCTTTCTTCTGTTAATATGGTATATTACATTTACAGTTTTATGTATGTCAAACCCTCTTTGCATCCCTGAAATAAAGCCTACCTGGTCTTGGTGTATAATTTTTTTTATATGTTGTTGGATATGATTTGCTAGTATCTTGTTGAGAATATTTGCATATATATTCATCAGAGATATTGGTCTATAGTTTTCCTTCCTTGTCTTCCCCTTGTTTGTTTTAATAATTAGGGTGATGGAGGCTTCATAGAATGAATTTGGGATTTTTACATCCTTTTGGATCTTTAGAAATAAACGAGTAGAATAGGAGTTAACTCTTCTTTAAACGTTTCGTAGAAATCAGAGGTGAAGTCATCAGGATCAAGGCTTTTCTTTGCTGGGAGGTCATTTAATACTGATTCAATCTCCTGGATTGTTATGGGCCTATTCAGACTTTATATCCTCCTGACTCAATCTTGGTAGATTATTTGTTCCAGAAATTTGTCTATCTCATCCAGTTTTGCTTGTTTGTTGGTGTACAGTTGCTCATAGTATCCTCTAATGATATTTTGTATTTCTATTATGTCTGTTGTTATATTACCTGCTTCATTGCAAATTTGATTTATTGGGTTCCTTTCTTTTTTCTTAATTAGTCTAGCTAGTATTGTGTTGATTTTATCTTTTCAAAGAACTAGCTTTTGCTTTAGTCTATTTTCTATTTCATTTATTTCTGCTCAAATTTTTATCATTTCTTTTCTACTGGCAGTTTTGGATTTTTGTTGTTGCTTTTCCAAGTCTCTGAGCCTGATGTTAGGTTGTCCACTTGCCAACTTTCCATCTTTTTCTTATGTACAATAATTGCTATAAACTTCCCTTATATGGCATTTGTTTCTGTGACTCTTTTGATTTCAATCTTTTTCTTTTCTTTCTTTTTTTTTTTGGAGAGGTTTTCGCTATAGGGCCTGTGCACTCACCAGACAGACAGAGAGAGACTGAGAGACAGAAAGCGAGAAATCACCCCCCAGGGGAGGATGGCCATGCCACAATCCCTTCTCCTCCATTCTCCTCTCGGGATCTTGGGTACGCACGCACATGTACCTGGCGTGAGTTTTAAGCCACCGGGTCCGGGACGTGAACCGCGGTCAACTACATGGGAGTCCAGCGACATAGCCATTACACTAACTGCTGGTTTGATTTCAATCTTGATTTCTTCAGTAATTGTGAAATCATCTAGAAGTAGGTTATTCAGTTTCCATGTATCTGTGTATTTTTAAGAGTTTTTCCTAAAATTCATATGAAATTTAATTCCATCATGGTAGGAGAAGATGCTAGATATAGTTTCTTTGTCTTTGAATCTGTATAGGCTTGGTATATGCCCTATCATGTGGTCAGTCTTCTAAAAGATTCCATGTGGGGGTGAAAAAAATATTTTATTGTTTTTGGGTAGAAGGTTCAAGCGATGTCTGTTGAGTCCTTTTGATTTATGGTATCATTTAGATTGTGTATATCTTTGCTTATTTTTTGTCTAGATGATCTTTTCAAAGATGTTGGGTGTTGAGATCTCCAACAATTAGTGTGTTGCAGACTGACTTTTCTTTTAGATCTAATAATCTTTCCTTCATATATTTGGTCCTCCTGATTTGGGTTCATAGATATTTATAAGTGTTATATCTTCTTGATGAATTTGCACTTTTATTTCTATATAATGTCGCTCTTTGTCTCTTCTTACAGATTCTTTTAAAGTCTATTGTGTCTGAAATTAGTATCATGACTCCAGCTCTTTTTTGGTTCCCATTTGCATGGAATGCCTTTTTCCAGCCCTTCACTTTTAGTCTACTTATGTCTTTATCTATAAGATGCTTTTCTTGTTGGCAACAGATAGAGGGTTTCTGCTTTTTAGTCATTCAGCCAAGCTGTGTCTCTTGATTGGAGAACTTAATCCATTAACATTTAATGTTATTATAAATATTACTGTGCCTGTCCCTACTATTAAGTTGGTCATTTTCTTGGTTGTTTATTATTCTCTTATTTCTCTCTGTTTCTTTTTTGGTTTTCCTGGTACAGCACTCCATTCAGAATTTCTTAAAGTCTAGGTCTGGTGTTGTCAAATTCTTTCAGGTTTTGTTTGTCTGTGAAGATTTTTATCTATTTTGTCCCATATGGAGAATAATCTTGCTGGGTATAATATTCTTGGTTGAGATTGTTTCTCTCTTAACATTGTCAGTATATCTTCCCATTCTTTCCTTGCTTGCATCGTTTGCAGTGAGAAGCCCAGTATTAGCCTGATGGGATAACCTTTGTAAGTCATTTGACGTTTCTCTCTTGTCAATTTTAGTATCTTGTCTTTATCTTTGGTTTTCGTCAGTCTGGCTATGATATGTCATGGAGACAATCTTCTTGGGTTGACTCTATTTATGGTCCTTTGTATTTCTTGGGTATGGATGTTCGAGTTGAGAGTTTTCCAGGATTTCATGTAATAGATTTTTAGTGCCCTTATTAGTTTCTTCCCTTTGCAGGATACCAGTTATTTGGATGTTTGGACATTTAATGCAATCTAGTATTTCTTGTATATTAGCCTTATTTTTTTTTGTTGTTATTTTCTCTATCTTTTTGTGTTTTTTTTTTTTTTCAGAGATTAGAGTTTTGTCTTCTTCATCTGAGATACCATCTTTAGCATGGTCTAATCTGTTTTAAATACTTTCATGAGAAGTTTTGATTTCCTACAGTGTTCATTTCTTTCAAATCATGGAAGGATTTCCTCATGTCCTGGATTTCATTCTCTCTTTTCTGTTCCATCACATAGAGTTTTTTTTTTTTTTGGAGAGATTTTCACTGTAGGGCATGTGCGCTCGCCAGACAGACAGAGAGACACATAGAGACAGAAAGCGAGAAATCACCCCCCAGGGGGGATGATCACGCCGCAATCCCTTCTCCTCCATTCTCCTCTCGGGATCTTGGGCACGCACGCACACGCGCCCGGCGTGAGTTTTAAGCCACCGGGTCCGGGACACGAACCGCGGTCGACTACGTGGGAGTCCAGCGACATAGCCATTACGCTAACTGCTGGTTCCCCATCTCATAGAGTTTTGTCACCATGAATGTTTTGAATTCTTTCTTGGACATTTCAGTAACTTCTGTTTTCTCAAGAGATGGAGGAGAGTTATTATGTTGTTGTTGTTGTTTTCTTTTTTTTGTTGGAGATGTGTTTCCTGTGTTTTTTTTTTTTTTTTTTTCATTTCTGAGGTTTTCTGTGACTTTTAGCCATTTGGTGATGTATTCACTTTTTGATATCTGCCTGGAGAATGTTTCTGCAACTGGGAATTGGTTTTCTTCCCTTTCACTGTGAATTGCTTTTGTGCCAAAGTTTCCCTTCTTCTATGGTTAGCAATGTGATCCCCACGAGAGAATTTTTCTATTCAGGTTTCTGAAGAACAGTTTCTCCTTTTTTTGCTGGTGGTTCAGTGCTGAGCAAGGATCCCTCAGAGCCTTAGGATGCTTTCTGTCTGGGGAGGCGATGACTCTCAGTTTGGGGCTGATGTTCAGCCCTGCTTCAGGCTCCCTGACTAGACAGGAGGCTGCAGATGGAGGTGGGCCCTGCTTGAGATCTGAGCACTGCTCTGCCTTTCTGGCCAAGAGGGGGACTCTGAGGTTGGGGCTGTTGTTCAGCACTCCCTCAGTTTCCATGCCGGGGATGCAGATGGAGGTGGACTCTGCTTGAGAGCAGAGAGCTGCCCTGGCCTTTCTGGGTGAGGTAGGTGCTCTGAGGTTGGGGCTGATGTTCAGCCATGCCTCAGGTTCTCTGACAGGGCAGGTGGCTGCAGATGAATATGGGTTCTGCTTGAGCAGGATATTGGATTTTATCAAATGCTTTTTCCGCTTTGATTGATGTGATCATATGGTTTTATCATTCTTGCTCTTAGTATGGTGTATTACATTTATATTTTTGTGTATGTCTCACCATACTTGTATCCCTGGAATAAAACTTACCTGGTTGTGGTGTATAATCTTTTTACTGCATTGTTGGACATAATTTGCTAGTATCCTTTTTTTAATTAATTAATTAATTTTTACATTTTTCCACAATAACTTTACATATCAAAAAATTTTTTGCTCATACTCCATAGTTCTTGACAGTTAATAAAAACTTACAAAATTTCAAAATACTGAATTTTAATGATAATGTTCAAAATATTTTTTTTAATTTTGTATAATTTTGTTTGTGACTCTATAACAACAGAAACAGTATGGTTTTAAATATTTTTGAAAAAATATTAACATGTCAACAACTCAAATTGTTGAAAAGCAAATGCTTGGCACACTAGTCACACATAAACCTTCTCAATTCAACCCTGACTACCAAGTAATCTGTGATAAACCATCTGCTAGCAAAGATCAGTCTCTTTTTCTTCCTTTAAAGTCTTTCTTGAGATAATTCTCTAGTGTGGTTGCTCTTTTGCAATCTCTACTGATTACAATGCTGGGCTGGAAAAGTCCAGCTATTTTATGTTATAAATTCTTTCATATATCTTCTCTAATCCTCCCTGCCAGGCAGAACTATTTATGTGCCAGGCTATCTTTCTAAGAGCTTCTGTTGGCTTACTTGAGATCCACCTTAGTTCCATAGTTTTCTGATTGATCTTCAGATATGACATTCCAGTCAAAGCCCTGTCCAATAATGAGTGTTTCCAATTTCTGATTCAATGAAACAAGCATTATTGAACTCATGCAAATAACTCTTCTGACACAAAATAAGAATACTCCCAAATATTTCCAATTCAAGAGAGGTCAGGAAGGAAGAAAAGTTTATGTTCCCATCTAAATAAACAAGCAAGAAAATTATTTTAACAAATTGCTGAACCTATCAAACAACTCAAAAGACAGTAAAATGTTTAAATTGGGAAAACAAACCAAATTTTAAAACATCACTAATGTTTTACTCAAAAGTCATAAAATTCTATTTCACCAGTTGAGTCTTATATGCAAACTCTCTTCTGTTGAATATACAGTGTTGCTGTGGTCCAATCTTTCCATTTAATCTTGGAAATGAGCACTCAATGTTATTATTGATGTTTATCATCCCTAGCATTAAGTTGGTCATTTTCTTGGTTGCCTTTTGTTCTCTTATTTCTGTATGTGCCTTTCATTTTCCTGGTCAAGCACTCCTTTCAGAACTTCTTGAAGAGTGGATCTGCTACTGGCAAATTCTTTCAGGTCGTGTTTATTTGAGAATATTTTTATTCTTTCATTCCATATGAAAGATAATCTTGCAGGGTATAGTATCCCTGGTTGAAATTGTTTTTCACTTAACACTTTGAATGTTAAGAAAAGAATTCTTTTCTTGCTCTCATTGTTTCTGATGAGCGATTTGAGGTCAGCATGATGGGATAACCTTTATAAGTAACCTGACATTTTTCTCTTGCCAATTTAGTATCTCGTTGAGAATTTTTGCATCTGTATTCATCAGAGATAATCATCTGTAGATTTTTTTTTGTTGTTGTTATGTCCTTGTCTCTTTGGAGGATCAGGATAATGGTGACTTCATGGAATGAATTTGGCAGAGTGTTCCTCCCTTTGGATCTTTAGAAATAGAGGAGAATTTATGTTAGCTCTTCTTTTTAAGTTTTTTAGAATTCAGAAGTGAAGCCATCAGGACCTAGGCTTTTCTTCCTTGGGAGGTTATGTATCACTGATTCAATCTCACTGCTTTTTATTGGTTTACTTAAGCCTTGTGTTTCTTCCTGATTTAATCTTGGTAAATTATATGTGTCTAGAAATTTGTCCACTTCTATGTTTTCTTGTTTGTTGACGTATAATCACTCATAGTATTGTCTCATGATCTTTTGTATTTCTGTTATTTCTGTTGTAATTTTGCCTGTTTCATCATTGATTTGTTTTATCTGGCTCCTTTCTGTTCTTCTTGATTAATCTAGCTAATGATGTGCAAATTTTGTTTGTTTTCTCAAAAAACTAGTTTTTTATTTCATTTGTTTTCTGTACAGTTTGTTTACTCTCTATTCAATTTATTTCTACTTTAATATTTTTTCTCCTATTATATATTTATTTGTTGTTATTTTTCCATTTCCCTAAGATGTGTCTATCTGCCACCTTTCTGTATTTTTTTTCCTTGTTGGCATTAATTGCTAAGAACTTCCCTCTTCTGACCACTTTTTTCTGTGTCTCATAGATTATGAAAACGTGTGCTCATTGTTATTGATTTCAATGAATCTTTTGATTTCAGTCTTAATTTCTTCAGTGGTTGCAACATCATTCAGAAGTAGGTTGTTGTGTTTCAATGTGTTTGTGTGTTTTCAAGGGTTCGTTCTACAGTTTATCCCCATTGTGGTCAGAGAAGATACTGGATATAGTTTCTATACCTTTGAATATCTCAAGTTTTGTTTTGTGCCTTACCATTTGGTTGATAATCAAAAATATTTTATGGGGGGGGGGATGAAAAATGTATATTTTGTTGTTGAGTGAGAAGTTCTACAGATGGCTGTGAAGTCCATTTGATTTATGGTGTCATTTAGATCCTATATCTGTTTGCTTATTTTTTGTCTTGATGATCTACCCAGAAGAGATTATTGTGATTATTGTGTTACAGTCTGTCTTTCCCGTTAGATAAAGCAGTCTTTCTTTCATGTGTTTGGGTGCTCCAGTGTTAGGTGAATAGATATTTATATGTGCTATATCTTCTTGGTGAATTAGTCCTTTTACTAATTTTTTTTTGGAGAGGTTTTTGCTATAGGGCATGTGCACTTGCCAGAAAGACAGAGAGAGAGACAGAGAGACAGAAAGTGAGAAATCACCCCCCTGGGGGGGAATGGACATGCTGCATCCCTTCTCCTCCATTCTCCTCTTGGGATCTTGGGCACACACGCACATGCACCCAGCATGAATTTAAGCCACTGGGTCTGGGACTCAAACCACGGTCGACTACATGGGAGTCCCAGTGACATAGCCATTACGCTAACTGCTCATCTCTATTTTTTGAGGGAGGTACTTTTAGTATTACGTTGTGTCTTTCTTTGTCTCTTCTTACAGTTCTTGTCTTAAAGTCTATTTTTTCTGATATTGGTTTCACAGCTCCAGACTTTTGATTTCTGTTTTCCTGAGATATCTTTTTCCAGTCCTTCACTTTCAATCTATCTATGTCTTTATCCATGAGGTTTGTTTCTTGCAAAGGCCATATACAATGCTCCTGTGTTTTTTGTTTGTTTGTTTTAGAGAAATTTTTGCTATAGGGTACTTGTGCTCACTGGAGACACAAAGACAGAAAGACAGTAAATGAGAATTGTGCACACTTCCTGGGGGTATAGCCACACTGCAATCCGTTCTCCATTCTCCTCTTGGAATTTTGGACACATATGCACATGTACCATGTTTGATTTTCAAGCCTCTGGGTTTGGGACTTGAACCATAGTCAGCCATGTGCAAGTCCAATGCCTTAATCACCATGCCAAATACTGGCCCTGAGGGCTCCCGTTATTTAGTACATTTACCTGGGTGTGTCTTTTAAGTGGAGAATTTAATCCACTAACATTTAGTGTTATTATAGATAGTTGCCGACTTATCCCTGTCATTTTTTAAGCCATTTTCTTGATTATTTTGTGTTCTTTCATTTCCGTTTTATTCTCTTTCATTTTCTTGGTAGAATACTCTGTTCAGTAATTCTTGAAGAGGTGGTCTAATATTAGTAAATTCTTCAGTTTTTGTTTATCAGAGGATGATTTTATTTTTTTCTTTCCATTTGAAGGATAGTCTTGCTGGGTATATAGTATTCTTGGCTGAAATTGTCTCTTTTTTGTGTGTTTTAAATACACTGCCCATTCCTTCCTTGCTTGAAGTTTTTCAGTCAAGAGGTCTGATGTTAGCCTAATGGGATAAACTTCGTAAGTAAATTGACATTTCTCTCTTGCCACATTTAGAATATTTTCTTCATCTTTGATTTTGACCAGTCTGGCTATAACATGCTAGTGAGAAGATCTTCTTATGTTGATTCTATTTGGTGTCCTTGGTATTTCCTATGTCTGAAAGTTTGAATGTTTTTCTAGATTTGGAAATTTTTCTGCAAGTATTCCATGGATTAGGTTTTCTATGCTCTTATCAGATCCTTCACTTTCAAGAATACCAATTATTCAGATTGTCATGTGCCTAATGGTATCTAGTATTTCCTGTATATTTTCCTAATTTCCGTTTTTTGTTTATTTGTTTTATTTTTTCTTGGGGGAGGACTTTTTCTTTTAGATCAGAAATCCTATTTTCTGCATGGTCTAATGTGCAATTAATACTGTTGAGGGAGATTTTGAGTTCTTCTATAATATTTTCATTTCTAGAAGTTCTGTTTGATTCTTTATTATGATTTCTTTCTTTCTTTTTTTTTTTAGAGGTTTTTGCTATAGGGTGCGTGCGCTCGTCAGACAGACAGGGACAGAGAGAAAGAAACAACAGAGAGACAGAAAGCAAGCAATCACTCCCCAGGGGGGATGGCCATGCCGTAGTCCCTTCTCTTCAATTCTCCTCTCGGGACCTTGGGCACGGACGCACACGCGCCTGGCATGAGTTTTAAGCCACCAGGTCCAGAACGCGAACCTCATCGACTACATGGGAGTCCAGCGACATAGCCATTATGCTAACTGCTGGTCCCTATTATGATTTCTATCTCGTTATGGAGTTCCTTCATCAAGTCATGGAATGATTCTCTTATCTCCTGGAGATGGTTGCCTGTTTTCTCTTACATGTCATTAAGTTTAATTACAATAAATAGACCAAATTCTTTTTCTAGCATCTTGTTGATTTCTTCTGTTATTTTAGTTGTTGTTGCTGTTGTTGTTGTTTGTTTGTTTGTTTTCATAGTTGGAAACTATTTTATTCCCTTTGGGGGACATGGTTCCTGTTTCTCTCATAATTGAGGCTTTTCTGTGATACTTAGTTATTTTGTGAAGCATTCACTTCTTCCTATTATTTGGAGTACGTTTCTGTATCTTTGTTCTCCAGTGCTTATCTTTGTTGTGAATTATTTCTTTGCCAATTTCTCTCTTCTACTGTATTTTGCAGTGTGGTATCCACAGCAGAAATCTTTGGGTCAGATTTATGAGGATGAGGTTCTCTCTCTTTTTTTTTTTTTTTAAACTAGTGGGTTCGGTGGAGGGAGAACATTACTCCAGAGCCTCACAGTGTTCAGATACTCAACTCATATATACCTAAAGTTCCCTAGTCCATGTATGAGTGGAAGCTCAAGAGCAAATTGAAAAAAAAATTTTTTTGTCCTGTGTACAGAGTGGTGCCTGAACCAAGTCAGACATGCATTTCCTGACCCTAGAATGGTCAAGGACCTTCTGGTGGACAATGGCTGCTAAAAAGACCAGCCATCTCTCTATTCCTATTGGAGGGGAAAGATAGTGGAATTTGCACAGGAATGGAGAACTCTGCCTGCCTTCTAACTCTGAAACTACATGGTCAGGTTGGAGGTGCTCAGTTGAATCAGTCCTGCTTCCTGGACCCTAAACTGGCAAGGGGGCTGTAGATGGACAATGGCTGCTTAAAAGCCCTGCTATCTCTCTTTTCCTTCCAACTCTGAAACTGAAGGATCAGGTTGTAGGGGCTATGGCTGAATCAGCCCTTCCTTTTAGACTCTAGACTGGACAGAGTCCTTCAGGTAGATAATGGCTACTTAAAAGGCTTGTTATCTCTCTGTTCCTATGTGAGAGTATAAGGGAAAGTTAGCACAAGAAAGGGAAACCCCACCTATCTTCTAACTCCGATACTGCAGGATTAGGTTGGGGGTGCTGAGGCTGACTCAGTCCTGCCTCCTGGATCCTATACTGAGCAGTGTGCTGCTACAAGCAGACAGTGGCTGCTTGAAAGAAACCCTAGACTGAGCAGGGGGCAAAAGGTAGAAAATGGTTGCTTTAAAGGCCTGTTATCCCTCTGTTCCTGTATGGAGGGAAGGATGGGGAAATTCAGCACAAGAAAGAGAAATCCCACCTACCTTCTAACCTTGAAATTGCATAATCAGGTTGGAGGTGCTGAGGAAGAACCAGGCTTGCCTTCTGCACCCTAGACTGGGCAGGAGGCTTCAGGTGGACAAGGGCTGCTTAAAAGGCCTGCTCTCCTTCTGTTCCTATGTAGAGCAGGGAAGGATAGTGGAGGGATAGTGGAAAGTTAGCAGAAGAAAGAGAAATGCTGCCTACCTTTTAATTTTGAAACTGCAGGATCAGGTTAGAGGTGCTCAGCTGAATCAGCCCTGCCTCCCAGACACTGGACTGGGCAGAGGGTTTCTGGTAGATAATGGCTGTTTAAAAAGCATATTATTCCTCTGTTCCTTCTAACTCTGAGGTTGCAGGATCAGGTTAGAGGTGCTGGGGCTCAATCCATCCTGCCTCAAAGACCTTAGACAGGGAAGTGTGCTTCAGGTGTACACTAGGTACTTAAAAGGCCTGCCATCTCTCTTTTTGTTGAGAGGTTTTTGCAATAGGGTGCGTGCACTCACCAGAAATACAGAGAGAGAGAGAGAGAGACAGAAAGCGAGAAATCACCCCCTGGGGAGATGGCCATGCCCCAATCCCTTCTCCTCCATTCTCCTCTCAGGATCTTGGGTATTCATGCACACACGCCCGGTGTGAGTTTAAACCACCAGGTTTGGAACTCAAACCGTGGTTGACTACATGGGAGTCCAGCGACATAGCCATTACGCCCACTGCTGGTCCCCTGCCATCTCTCGTTGTGAGGGAAATGATAGGAGAAACTAAGCAGAAAAGTGGAAAACTCTGCCTATCTTCTAACCCTGAAACTGCAGGATCAAATTGGAGGTGCTGGGGCAGAATCAGTTCTGCTTCCTGGACCCCAGACTGGGCACAGCCTTCATTTGAACTATGGTTGCTTTAAAGGCCTGCTTTCTCTCTGTTCTTTCTACTTTTGGAATTGTAGGATTAGGTTGGAGGTGCTAGGGCTGAATCAGCAGTCTCCTATACCCTAGAGTGGGCTGGTAGCTTCAGGTGGACACTGGTTGCTTAAAAGGCCTAAGATCCTTTTGTTCTTATGTGAGGAAAAGGATAGGGGAGAGTGAGCACAAGAAAGAAAACCCCCACCTACATTTTAACTCTGAAACTATAGGATCAAGTTGGATGTGCTGGGGCAGAATCAGCCCTGTCTTCCAGACCGTAGCCTGGCAGGATACTTCAAGTGGACAAAAACAGCTGAAAAGGCTGCTATCCCTTTATTTATTTTAACTCTGAAATGCAGGATCAGGTTGAATGTGCTGGGGCAGAATCAGCCCTGGTTTCCAGATACCAGACTGGTCGTGGGGCTTCAGGTAAACAATGGCTGCTTAAAACATCTGCTCTCTCTATTCCTATGTAGAGGAAGGGATAGGGGAAATATATAACAAGGAAGGGAATCTCCCCAATGTTCTAACTCTGAAACTGCAGGATCAGGTTGGAGGTCCTGTACCTGAATCAGCTATGCTTCCAGAATCCTAGACAGGGTAGGGAGCTGCAGATGAATGATGACTATTTAAAATCTCTACTATCCCTCTGTTTCTTCAACTCTGAAACTGCAGGATCAGGTTGAAAGTTCTGGGGATGGACTCTAGACTGTGTAGGGTGTTCAGGTGGACAGTTGCTGCTTAAGAGTCCTATTATCCCGGTTCCTTCTCACTCTCAAACTGCTGAATCAGGTTGGAGGTGTTGGGGCCTACACTGGACAGAGCTTTTCGGGTTCACAATGGTTGCTTATGTTTTCATTCTCTTTACAGTATCTTTTGAATTAGAGAAAATTTTAATGTTGATAAAGAAGTCCAACTCATCACTTACTTTTTTGTGAGACTTTTTGTATTGTGTAAAATATTTTTTTTCTTAAGCTATAGTGACAAAGACTTTTTTTTATGATTTCCAGAATTTTTATTTTTAGGCTTCAAACTGAAATGTTTGAAAAATTTTCACTTTGTTTTTATATTTGGTACAAGGTATGGTTTGAAGTTTTCTTTTTTTTCCCTTATGGTTGTCTAGTTGTTTTAGGACCATTTGTTGAAAAGACTGTCCTTTCTCAACTGCATTGACTTTTTTCCTTTACCAAAAAACAGTTGTGTGTATTTGGGGGATTTATTTTTATACTCTGTATCTATTCCATTGATCTATTTGTTTGTGTTCATGCCAATACTTTGCTATATTCATTATTACACCTTTGTATCAATTCCTAAAATTAAGTATTATATGTTTTCCTACTTTATTATTCTTTTGAGTTTATTTTGACTGTCTTAGGACTTTTGAATTTCTATAAGAATTTCTAGTTACATTTAACTTTCTACAAAAAAAAAACCCTAGGATTTTAATAGGATTACATTAACTATATAATTTAAATTTTTTTGTGTGTTTAGACAGTGTGAAATGATAATCTCTTTCTGTTCCAGGGTCCAATCCAATATACCACATTTCTTTTTTTTTAAGAATTATTTTATTTAACTTTATCCATTTATTTATTTATTTTTAAATTTGACTAGAGAAGGGGAGAGA
>NW_006203629.1:67906-73952 GCF_000334495.1 Tupaia belangeri chinensis
GACGGAGAGGAGGGGAGAGAGAGAGAGAGAGAGAGAGAGAGAGAGAGAGAGAGAAAAGCCTCCAGATCCATTATTTGAATTGCAGTCGGTCTTGTGGGAGTTCAGAGTCCTTAACCACCACGCCACTTGCTGACCTCTCACATTTCATTTTTATGATTCCATTTTACTTCCTTTTTAGACTTGTTAGCTATAACGTTGTTTCAATATTTCAGAAGTTTCTTTAAGGTTTATAAAATTCATCTTTTTTATTTATTATTATTATTATTACTTGCACATTCAATCACTATACCTCATTTAGATTGTAAAAAGACTTTACCCAGCATGATATATACTTCAGTCCAGCCCAGTTGAGAATACTATACATCATCAGCAGGTAATAAACTATATCTGTGTTCCACAAATGTCTTACCTCTCTATTTTTTCCCCAAATTTCCTTTCCTACACTCTTCCCCTCTCTCATTTTCCTTCCACTTTGTCCCTAGTGTCCATAACAATTTTCATTGCTTTTATGTCCTCCAGTCTTTCAGTCTCTACCATAGTGTGCAGTCGGTATATGTTAAGTGGTGACATACAATGTCTCTGTTTTATAGCCTGACTTGCTTCCCTCAGCAATAAATCTTCCATATTCTATAATATTCATCTTTATGAGAGTCTGCCTTCAAGTGAGCTCATACTACTGCAGATATAGTAGAAGAAACTTACAATATTACGTCTTTATTTCTCCCTTTCTGACTTCTGATATTATATTGTTGTACTTTGTTGTTTAAAATTTTGTTTATCTTTTAAGTGATTTAAATAAAAAGAATATTTTCCTATATAGTTACTATTTTTGGTGCTTATCATTCCATTGTCTAAAGAGCTGTTTCCCTTGCTATAACTTTTCCTAGTGCTTGGAAGACTTTCTATAACATTTTTTTTTTTTTTTTGTAGTGCAGATTTGCTGGTGTTGTAAAATTTCAACTTTTGTATGTCTGAAAATTTTCATTTTTTTTCTAGTTATAGTCATTGGGTAAATCAATACTTTTTTTTTTTTTTTGAGAGGTTTTTGCTATAGGGCGTGTACGCTCGCCAGAAAGACAGAAAGAGACAGAGACAGAAAGTGAGAAATCACCCCCCAGGGGGGATGGTCACGCCATAATCCCTTCTCCTCCATACTCCTCTTGGGATCTTGGGCACGCATGCACATCTGCCCGGTAGCCATTATGCTTACTGCTGGTCCCAGGTAAATCAATTCTTTATTAGCAGAAATCTCATCAGTAATTTAAAAATGAGACACCACTCTCACATTTATTTCATCATTTGTTCTTACTCTTTCTCCCTTCTGACTGCTTTTTGTTTATAGTTTGTTACAGGATTTGTGCACTCACCCAGAGAGAGAGAGAGAAAGAGAGAAAGAAATCACCCTCAGGAGGATGGCCAAACCATAGTCCCTTCTCCTCCATTCTCTTCTCAGGTTTTTAGGCAAGCATGCACACATACCTGGGGTGTATTTCAAGTTGCCAGCTCTATGAATCAAACTGTGAAGTCACCTATGTGGGATCTAGTCACCCTAACAACCACACTACATGCTGTCCATCTCTGGCTGCTTTTAAGATTTTTTCCTTATCACTGGTTTGAGGACTTTGATTTTGATATAACTATACATTTTTAATTATTCCTATATTGTTGTATTTATTGGATCAGTGGACATAAAGCTTTCACTAAATTTGGAACATTTTTTAAGTCTTCAAATTTTTTCTAACCCTCTCCCTTCTTAGTCTTCAGTTATTTGTATTTTTAATTTAATTACATTTAATTGTGGCGAGAACACGTACCATGAGCTCTACCTTCTTAACTCATTTTTATATTTATAATACAGCAGATATCCGGAAGTTATGTATATTTCATAACTGAAACATTATACACATTAAATAGCAGATGCACATTTTCTGCTTCCCCCTGGCCTCTGGCAACCACTATCATACTCTCTGCTTCTGAGAGTATGACTAATTTAGATACCTTAGATAAGTAGAGTCAGGCAGTATTTATTTTTCTGTTATTGGCTTATTAGCATTATGATCTCGAGGTTTATTTATGTTATTGCATATTGTAGGATTTCCTCTCCTCATTTTTTTGTTTCGTTTTTTTTTTTTTTTTTTCATTTGCTACAGGGTGTGTGCACTCCCGATAGAGATAGAGAAGGAAAGTGAGAAATCACTCCCCTGGGGGGATGGTCACAACTACAATTCCTTCTCCACTCTTTTCTCAGAATTTTGGATATACATGCTCTTGTGCCCGGCATGTTCCCCAACCCATGTTCTAGGACTCAATTTGAATAGTTGGCCATGTGGAATCCAGCTGCCACAACCATCATGCCACCAAGTGGCCTGATTTTCTTCTTTTTTTAACACCAAATTATATCCATTATATGAATATAGCATTTTTTTTAATTCATCAATCTATGAATCATCCTTTGTGTATCTTGGCTATTGTGAGTAGTGCTGCAGTGTGTATGAGAATGATGATACCTTTTTGAGATCCTGGTTCTAATTTTGAATTAATACTCAGAAGTGAGATTGATGAATCATATGGTAGCTCTATTTGAATTTTCTGAGGAACATCCATACTATCTTCCATTGCAGCATCATCACTTTGCATTGCCACTAACAATGTGTTCCAATTTCTCATCATTATTGCCAACACATGTCTTTTCCTTTAAAAACAATTGCTAGAGGATATGTGCACTTGGCAGAGAAAGATGGATGGTAGGGAGAGTAAAAGCATCACTTAGAGGTACATGGTCATGCCTCAATCCCTTTTCCTCCGTCTCTTCCTTGTCTCAGAATTTTGGGCATACATGCACATTTGCCTGGTGTTTCTCAAGTTTCTGGGTCTGAGACTTGAACTGTGTAGTCAGCCATGTGGAATCTAGTTGCTTTAACCACTAGGCCATGGGCTGCCCCTCACCCCCTTTTGATAATAACAGTCCTATGTGGCATGATATGATGTCCCATTGTGGTTGAGAATTGTGTTTCCTTGATGATTAACAATGTTGAGCATCTTTTCATATACCTGTTGGCATTTAGGTTTTTAGAAGAAATATTTGTCCAACTCTATTGCCAAATCTTTAAAATTTACATTTAGTCACTGTACATTTTTAGAGCATACAAAATGTTCTTTTCCAGCATGAAAATGTGCATATTAGTGAAGTTGTAGATATTGCTATGTACATTTTCAAGAACAGCTAACTTTTCATTAATTGAGTTATTAGTTTTTTGATATTCAGTTGTAGGAGTTCTGTATTTGCTTTGAAATTAACCTCTTATTAGTTGCTTAGTTTGTCAATATTTCACCCTTTCAACAGGTTATCTTTTTACTCTGTTTATTATTTCTTCTGCTTTGTAGAGCATTTTAATGTGCTTTCATTAGTCCATTTTTTTAAATTTTATTGCCTGTGATTTTGGTGTCATAATCCATTAAATCATTGCCAAAACCAAGGTAATGTTAAACTTTTGTACTGTGGTTTTTTTTTTTTCTTTTTCTAGGATTTTTGTAGTCTCAGGTCTTAAATTAAGTTTTTAAAACATTTAATACATTTTGGGTTGATTTCTGTGTATGATGTAAGGTAAGGGTGTAACTTTATTCTTTTGCATGTGAATATCTTTTTTTTTTTCCCACAGTTTTTGTTCAAGAGCATATCTTTTCCCCTGTATTGTATTGTTATTCTTGTTGAAGATCAGTTGAACAGAAGTAGGTGAATTTATTTCTGGGCTTCCTATTATTTTCCATGGTCTATACATTTGTCTTCATGTCATTACTATACTGTTTTAATTACTGTAGCTTTGCAATGTATTATGAAATCAGAGAATGTGATGCCTCCAGTTTTGTTATTCTATCTGAAGATTGTTTTAGCTGTTTGAGTTTTGATTATTTGGCAGAAATACATGAATATTAGATTTGTTTTCCCTATTTCTGTAAAAAATGCCATGTGGGTTTTTTATATGCTGTTATATTTTATTAATAAAATAGATAATTGTATATTACATAGAAAGCAAGTCTATACTCATTGTTGATAAAATATTAGAAATATTTTCTATAACATGTTTAGTATTTGCCTTGAAATGAATCCATTACATGTGATTTCTTCAGTTATAACATTCCCACCTTCACCCCCATTCTTACTAATTTTGAGAAATTTAAGGAATACAGAAAAGTACAGAAAAGAAGACAAGATGTCCTTTTACCAGTATCCTAAATTAACCAGTATCTTCATATATTTACTTGCAGTTTCTCTCTCTCTTTTTAATGAGAAATGGATATTTATATAAAAAGCTGAAGTCCCCTTTAAACAATCCCCATCCTACCTCTCACTCATTCCTTTCCCTTCACTATTCTTCACAGGCCACCACTATCAACAGTCTGGTCTGTAACCTTCCAAACCATTTAAAAAATATTTACATACACATATGTATCCACTTCCAGTATATCGTACTGAATTTTGTGAGACAAGTTTTAATTCAAATTTGCAAAGTTATTGTACTGTATGCATCATCCTGCTGCTTGATTTTTTTCCCTCTCAACATGATTTTTTGAGATCTTTCTGTTAATGATGTGGATCTCTTTTGTTATATTTTACTGATATACAGTATTCTATCCTAAGAATTTTCTACTTTATCCTGATGGGCATATAAGTTGTTTCCAATTTTCAGCTAGTAAAAAAGAGCCATAATAATTATCCTGATACATGTTTCCTGAGCATACATACACATAAGTAGGATTATAAAATTGTTTCTTTCTTTTCTTTCTTTTTTTTTTTTGGAAACAAAAATGCTGTATTGCCCAGGTTAGCTCAGAACTTGCATTCCTCTCACCCTGATTTCCCAAGCGGTCAGGACTACAGGTACTACAGGTGTGCACTATCACACCCACTTAGAATTCTAAGTATTTTAAAGTTTGTTATAAGGAATGCTCATCTACTCCCAAGGTCATAGCCATTTCAGTATACAACTTTTTCATATTCCTGTTTTTTTCTTTTTCTTTTCTTAAATTTACTTATTTTTCTACATTCAATCACATTATTTAACTTACAAAGTGAACATTTCAGTATGTGACTATTTCTCCCCGAATCTAGTTGATCAAAATATCTTCAACAGATAACATCACTATCTCCCGGTCCTGTCAAGGCTCTGTCTCTGTATCCCTCCTCCAAATGTCCTTCCCCAGGCCCCACTCCTCCACACACACACATCTGGAAATCACACCCATATCGTGTGTTTGTACATTCTTTAGTCAGTCAGTTTCAGTCACAGAGTGAGGACACTCAGAATATATTACATGGGGACATACAATGTCTCTCCTTCATAGCCTGGCTTGCTTCACTCAGCAGTAAATCTTCCATTTTCTTCCACTTTCTGTCAAAAGCCAGGGTTTTGTTGTTGTTGTTGTCTTTTTTTTTAATGACTGAATATTATTCCATAGAGAATATGTGCCACAGTTTTCCAATCCATTCATGTGTCTGGAGGCATTTGGGTTGGTTCCATGCCTTAGCAGTCGTGAATAGTGCCTCAATAAACACCAATGTGCAAGCACTTTTCCAATGAAGAATTCTTCAGTCCTTTGGGTAGATACTAAAGAGTGGGATTACTGGATCATATGTTAGTTCTATTTGTAGATTTTTGAGGAATCTCCAAATTGTTCTCCACAGTGCCTGGACCAATTTATGTTTCCACCAGCAAAGTAAGAGTTCCCTTTCACCACACCCCCACCAACACTTATCAGTTTTTGTTTTTTTAATCTTATACATTCTGACTGGGGTTAAAAGGTGTCTCGTTGTTGTTTTGATCTGCATTTCCCTTACAATGAGGGATGTTGAACATTTTTTTTGTATGCCATTTGGCTATTCTTTTTTTTTTTTTTGAGAGGTTTTTGCTATAGGGCGCGTGCGCTCACCAGACAGACAGAGAGAGACATAGAGACAGAAAGTGAGAAATCACCCCCCAGGGGGGATGGTCATGCCGCAATCCCTTCTCCTCCATTCTCCTCTCGGGATCTTGGGCACGCACGCACA
>NW_006203629.1:74025-74364 GCF_000334495.1 Tupaia belangeri chinensis
ATTTTCCCCTTCAGAGGGCTGTCAATTCACACTAATTACTGTGTCTTTTGCCATGCAGAAACTTCTTAGTCTGATGTAATCCCACTTGTCTATTTTGGGGATTATCGACTGCTTTGGGGATCTTATGTAAGAAGTCTTTTTCTGTACCAATGTCTTCTAGAGTTTTCTCAGTGTTTTCTAGAATCAGTTTTATAGTTTGAGGTCTTAGATTTAGATCTTTGATCCACCTTGACTTGATTTTTGTCAAAGGTGAGAAGTAAGGGTTCAGATTCATCTTTGTGCAGGTGGAAATCCAGTTTTTCCAGCACCATTTGCTGAAGAGGTTTTCCTTTCTCACTG
>NW_006203629.1:75127-80904 GCF_000334495.1 Tupaia belangeri chinensis
AGAGTCTTGATCATGAAGGGATGTTGTATCTTATCAAATGCTTTTTCTGCATCAATTGATATGACCATATGGTTTTTATCTTTATTCCTGTTGATATGATGTATTACATTTATGGTTTTGCATATGTTGAACCAATCTTGCATTCCTGGAATAAAGCCTACCTGATCATGGTGTATGATCTTTTTCATACGTTGTTGAATGCGATTTGCTAGCATCTTGTTGAGAATCTTTGCGTCTGTATTCATCAGAGATATCGGTCTATAGTTTTCCTTCCTTGTCCTGTCCTTATCTATTTTAAGGATAAGGGTGATAGAGGCTTCATAGAATGAATTAGGGAGAGATTCACCCTTTTGGATCTTTAGAAATAGCTTGAGCAGAATGGGGATTAACTTTTGTTTGAAAGTTTTATAGAATTCAGAAGTGAAGCCATCAGGGCCAGGGCTTTTTTTGTTGTTGTTGTTGGAAGGTTATTTATTACAGATTCAGTGTCCTGGCTTGTTACGGACCTATTCAGACTTTCTGTATCCTCCTGGCTCAGTCTTGGTAGATTATATGTATCCAGGAATTTGTCCATCTCATCCATATTGTCTTGTTTCTTGGCATATAGGTGTTCATGGTATCCTCTAATGATGTTTTGTATTTCCACTTTGTCGTTGACTGCTTCATTGCAGATTTGATTCACCTGGTTCCTTTCTCTCTTCTTCTTAATAAGTTTCACTGGTGGTGTATCGATTTTGATTATCTTTTCAAAGAAACAGCTTTTACTTTATTTTCTGTATAGTTTGCTTATTTTCTCTTCAATTTATTTACTGCTCATATCTTTATTATTTCCTTTCTCCTGGTGCTTTTTGAAATTTTTTGCAGTTGCTTTTCCAATTATCTATGGCATGATGTTAATGTGATCCATTTGCCTTCTTTCCGTCTTTCTCTTATGTGCACTAACTGCTATGAACTTTCCTCTTATCACTGCTTTAACATTGTTGCAAAGATTATGGAAACTTGTCTCTCATTGTCATTGGCTTCCATGAATCTTTTGATTTCAGACTTAATTTCATCAGTTGTTGTGGAGTCATTCAGGAGTAGTTTACTTAGTTTCCATATATTTGAGTGTTTTTGAGGCTTTCTCTTGAAATTAAACTTAAGTTTAATTGCATCATGTTCAGAGAAGATGCTGGATATAGTTTCTATACCTTTGAATCTGTAGAGGCTTGGTTTGTGCCCTATGATGTAATCAATCTTCTAAAACGTTCCATGTGGGGGTGAGAAAAAAAAGTGTTTCCCTTGGTTTTTGGATGGAAAGTTCTATAGGTGTCTGTTAATTCCATTTGATTGCTGGTATCGTTTGGATCCTTTATCTCTTTATCTATTTTTTGTCTAGATTTGTCCAAATGGGATAGTGCAGTATTGAGGTCTCCAACAATTAGTGTATTGGAGTCTATCTCCCCTTTAACAGTCTTTACTTCACATATGGGTGTGCTCCTGTATAGGGTTCATAGATATTTATAAGAGTCATATCTTTTTGATCTATTGATCCTTTTACTACAATATAGTGCCCGTCTTTGTCTCTTCGAAAAGTTTTTGTTTTAAAGCCTATTTTGCCAGAAATTAGTATTGCAACTCCAGTTCTTTTTTGGTTTCCATTTGCATGGAAAACTTTTTTCCAACTCTTCACTTTCATTCTATGTATGTCTTTATCCATGAGGTGAGTTTCCTTTAGGCAACAGATACAGGGTTTCTTTTTTTTAATTCATTCAGCCAGTCTGTGTCTTTTGATTGGAGAATTTTATCTATTCACAGTCAATGTTATTATCGATGTCACTGGATTTGTCCTGACCTGTAAGTTGGCCATTGTTTTAGCTGCCTTTTATTCCTTTTTTTCTGACTGTTAATTCTTTAGTTTTCCTGGAACAGTACTTTTTAAGGGTTTCTTGAAGAGCTGGTCTGGTATTGGCAAATTCTTTCAGGTTTTGTTTGTCTGAGAAGATGTTAATCTTTTTTCCCATATAAAGGATAATCTTACAGGATATAATAATCTTGGTTGAAATTATTTCTCTCTTATCATTTTCAATACATCTTCCCATTCTTTTCTTGATTGCATTGTTTCCATTGAGAGGTCCAGTGTTAGCCTGATGGGATGACCTTTTAAGTCACTTCCGGTTTTCTCTTGCCAGTTTTAGTATCATGTGTTTATCTGTGGTCTTGGAGAGTCAGGCTAAGATGTGCCTTGGGGAAGATCTTCTGGGGTTGAGTCTATTTGAGACTCTTTGTATTTCTTGGGTCTGGATGCTTGAGTGTCTCTCTAGATTTGGGATATTTTCTTCACGGATTTCATGGAATAGATTTTCCATACCCTTATTAGTTTCTTCACCTTCTGGTATACCATTTATTCTCATGTTTGGATGTCTTATGGAATGTGGTATCTCTCATATATTATCCTCTTTTTTTTTGTTGTTGTTATTTTCTCTATCTTCTTGGTGTTTTTTTGAGGTCCGAGGTCTTATCTTCCACATCTTTTCTGCATGGTCTAATTGACTTATAATACTTTCAAGGGAGTTTTTGATTTGCTGTATTGTAGGCTTCATCTCTAATAGCTCCATATGATTCTTTCTCAGAATATCCATTTCTTTTTTCATATCGTGGAAGGATTTCCTGATGTCCTGTATTTCATTGTCTCTTTTCTGTTCCAACTCATAGAATTTGTTCAACATGAATGTTCTAAATTCTTTCTCTGACATTTTGGTAACATCCTCAGATTTTAGGACAGATGGAGGGGTGTTAGTCTGTTCTTCTGATGGAGATATATTTCCTGGCTTATTCAGACCTGAGGTTCTTCTACTTCTAGCCATTTGAAGATGTATTAACTTTTGAATACTTCTTAAGAGAACGTTTTTTTCAACTAAAAGCGAGTGTGTTTCTCTTTTGCTGTGAATTGATGTGTGTGCAAGTCTTCTCTTCTGTTGCTTTTAACAATGTGGTCTCAAGAGGTATACTCTACTCTGGTGTTTGAAGAGCCCTATCTTTGTATTCACAGGTTGTTCAGTATAGGGGAGTATATCAGGGAACCTTACAGTATGAGGGGATTTCAGAACTGTGATTCTAGATCTGTCTAATCCCTCTGGCCAGTTGGAGGCTGAGGAAGACGGGATAATGTAGGATGAAAGAAAAGACTATAGAGGAGACTAAAGCAGCGTGCAATTTCACCAGGGGCCTGAAAAAAACGATCCTGCCTACCTCTAACGGGTCTGGGGATCTGGTCTTGGGAGCCTGGAAGTGGAGCAGGGGCAGGGTTGTCCTTGCCTCAGTTTCCCTTGCTGGCCAGAGGTCTGGCAATGGAAATAGAGGGCTCATGAGAGCAAGGGCCAGTCTGTGGTAGAAGGGAGAAGAGGGAATTAACAAAAGAAAAAGGGAGAGCAAAGAGAAAATCAGAAAAAAAAAAAGAAAAAAAACCACACAAGATCCTGCCTACCTCTAAAGGGCCTGTGATCCTGGTCTTGAGAGCCTCAAAGTGGAGCCGGGGCAGTGGTGCCCCTGCCTCAGTTTCCCTTGCTGGCCAGAGGTCTGGAGATGGAATTGGAGGGCTCCTGAGGGCAACGGCCTGTCTGTGGTAGAAGGGAGAGGAGGTAATTAACAAAACAAAAATGGAGAGCAAAGAGAAAGACAGAAAAAAAAAAGATCCTGCCTACTTCTAAAGGGCCTGGGGTCCTGGTGTTGGGAGCCTGGAAGTGGAACAGGGGTAGTGGTGCCCCTTCCTCTTTTCCCTTGCTGGCCAGAGGTCTGGAGATGGAAATGGAGGGCTCCTGAGAGCAAGGGCCAGTCTGGTAGAAGGGAGAGTTGGGAATTAACAAAACAAAATAGGAGAGCAAAGAGTTCAAAAACTAAGAAAACAGCCAACCTAATTGTAGGTAACAGTCTGGAGTTGAATATTATAGTCCACAATTTAATCAGGAAAATTGAACCACAACAGAAGATAGATTAAGTAGTTGAGACTGAAGTGGTGAAATAATATTTTATGAGTTTTGACTAAAACTGCTGATTTTCGTCTAGGCTTTGTTTTCTGGTTTTAATTATTTTTGTCCTGTCTTATGCTGATAATAGATTCATGTACCTACTATTTGAACAGAGTCTTAACCTGTTTCCTGGTTTTAAGTTTTTAAGCAAAGTTCCTTAACATTTCTTTGATTTATTAAAGTTAAAACTGCTTTAATTGAAATTACCAGCTGAACTTGCTATTGAAAATAGTTAGATTATTTAAGAAATTGTGTGATCAATAAAATGTGGGGCGAAAAGGAATGGAAAACAACTGTAGACATCAGAGATAGTGTGTCTCCTCCATTCTCCTCTCAGGATCTTGGGCATGCACGCACACGCGTCTGGTATGAGTTAAACCCACCGGGTCTGGGACTTGACCCGCCATCGACTCCATGGAAGTCCAGCGACAGTCATTACACCAACTGCTGATGCCAATTTGATTGTTTTTTATGTTATGTATTTCCTTCCTCAGATCTTGCAAGAACTTCCTCACCTCCTGAGACTCATTGTCTCTTTTTTTTTTTCTCCGTCTTCTGGAGTTTGTTGTCTCTCTTCTCTTGCACCTCTGTTAGCTTTGTCACTATGAATATTCTAAATTTTTTACCTGACATTTCCATGAATTCCATTTTATTGTCTGTAGAGGATGAAGAGTTATTCCTTTCCTTGCAGGAGAGATATTTTCTTGTTTTCTCATATTTCTTTTGCCTCTTGTGTGATTTCTGGTAATCTAATGGATTATGCATGTTTTTCTAATTTTTGGAGTTAAATTTGAGCATTTAGTAGTGTGCAGAAGGAAGTGTTCTGCAATCTCTCTGAAGTTCTTCCCCCCCCCCCACGTGCAGCAGATTCTGTGTGAATTGATGATTACTCGAATCCTACTAGATCTTGAGGTCAGGATGGGTAAAGTCTGCGTAAAGTATCTTCCATTGTCACTGAAAGGAGCCACTCAGAGCTCAAATGTAGATGGTTTGTGATTGAACTGTCTCGATCTTGGGATCAGGAGGATGTAGTCTGGGCAGAAAATCTTCAGTTGTCCTAGTTGCTGAAAGGGGCTGCTCAGAGCTCAAATGTAAATGATTTGTGATTGGTCTGTTCTACTAGATCTTGGTTTCATGAGGGTGAAGTCTAGATAGAAAATCTTAAGTTGTTCTAGTTCCTGAAAGGGGCTGCTCAGAGCGAAAAATTAGATGGCTTGTGATTGATATGTACTACCAGGTTTTGAGGCCAGGAGGGTGAAGTCTGAGCAGAAAAATCTTCAGTTGTCTTTGTCCAATTATAGACAAATTCTATGATTGTTTATTCTAAATCTGCGAAGAATGTCTCTGGTAATTTGATTCTGATCACTTTAAATATGTAGATTAATTTGAGTAGAATTGACATGTTGATTATATTAATTCTTTTAATTCAGGAACATGGGATGTCCTTCCACTTATTTTTTTTTCCTTCCACTTATTTTGTGTCATTTTCAACTTCTTATTTTAGATTTTCATAGTTTTCCTTTGAGTTCTTTGGTTAGGTTTATACTTAGGTAAATTATACTTTTTGTGGTTATTGTAAATAGGATTACTTTCTTCAAACCTGTTTGCTCATTACTGGTGTTTAGAAATGCTATAGATTTGTTTATGTTCATTTTGTATCCTGCCACTTTACCGTATTCATTTTTAACTTCTAGGATTTTTTTTGTGTGTATTCTTTTGGGTTTTCTATATTTATAATCATATCATCTCCAAATAGAAATAGTTTCACTT
>NW_006203629.1:80915-88780 GCF_000334495.1 Tupaia belangeri chinensis
CATGCCTCTTATTTTATTCTCTTGTCTCATTGCATTGGCTGGGACTACCACTGCTATATTTAAAAGACATGGAAAAAGTGGGCAGCCTTGTCTTTTTCCAGTTTTTAGTGGAAAAGATTTCACCTTTTCTCCATTCACTATGATGTTAGCTATGGGTTTTTCACATATAGCTTGTATTGTGTTGAGAAATTTCACTTCTATGCTGATTTTGCTGAGAGTCTTAATTATGAAGGGATGTTGTATTTTATCAAATGCTTTTCTACATCAATTGATATGATCATATGGTTTTTATTTTTCTTGCTGTTAATATGGTGTGTTACATTTATGAACCACATTTGCATCCTTAGAAGAAATCATACCTGGTCATGGTGTATAATCTTTATAAGACGTTATTAAATGTGATTTACTAGCATCTTTTTGAGAACTTTTGCATCTATGTTCATCAGAAATATTGATTTTTTTTCTTTTCTTATTATGTCCTTGTTTGTTTGTTGGATGACAGTGATGGAAGCTTCATAAAATTAATTTGGGAGGATTCCTTCCTTTTGAATCTTTAGAAATAGTTTGAATAGAATGGGGGTTATCTCTTATTTAGAAGTTTTGTAGAATTCAGACATGAAGCCATTGGGATCATTTAGAAGCATTGTAGAATTCAGACATGAAGCCATTGGGATCTGGATTTTTCTTTGTTGAAAGGTTATTTATTACTGATTCAATGTTATTACTTGTTATAGATCTATTCAGGCCTTCTATATATTCTGATTCAGTCTTGGTTGTCTATGAATTTATCCATCTTATCCAGATTTTCTTGTTTATTGGCATATAATTAATATTCTCTAATGATGTTTTGTATATCATTTATGTCTGTTGTAATATTGCCCATTTCATTTTGAATCTTATTTATCTGGTTATTTTCTCTCGTCTTAATTAGTCTAGCTAATAGTGTGTCCATTTCATTTATGTTCTCAAAGAAATAGCTTTTTCTTTTCTGTATCATTCATTTTTTTTTCTCTACTTAATTTAGTTCGTCTTTGGTCTTTTTTGTTTCTTTCATCCTGACTTTTTTTTCGTTATTGTTGTTTTCCCACTTCCCTGAGGTGTGTTGTTACGTTGTCAATTTGTCACCTTTTCATTTCTTTATGTGCACCTATTTTAGTCAGCTTTTTTCTTATGATGGCTTTGGCTGTGTCCCATAATTTATGAAAACTCATGTGCTCATTATCATTGGTTTCAATGAGTCTTTTGATTTCAATCTTAATTTCTTCAGTGGTTGTGAAGTCATTCAAGTGTAGGTTGTTATATTTGTGTATTGTTGAGCATTCTTTCTGAAATTAATATCAAATTTCATTCCATCATTGTCAGAGAAGATGCTGAATATAGTTTCTATGTTTTTAAATCTGCAAAGGCTTTTTTTGTGCCCTATCATGTAGTCAGTCTTCAAAAAGGTTCCAAAAGAATTTATATATTTTGTAGTTGTTGTATGGAAGGTTCTATAGACCTCAAGTCCATTTGATTAATGGTTTTGTTTTGTTTAGATCCTGTATCTCTTTGCTTATTTTTTTGTCTTGATGATCTGTACAAAGGAGATGGTGGAATGTTGAGAACTCCAATAATTATTGTGTTGCAGTCTGTTTCTCTTTTTAAATCTAGCAGTCTTCACGTATTTGGGGGCTCTTGAGTTGGGTGCATATATATTTACAAGGATTATATCTTCTTGGTGAATTAGCCATTTTGTTACTATACAATGCCCTCCTTTGTCTCTTCTTACAGTTTTCATCTTAAAGCCTATTTTCTCTGAAATCAGTATTGTGCCTCCAGTCTATTTTTGGTTTCTGCTCACATGGAATACCTTTTCCCAGCTCTTCACATTTAATCTTTGTATGTCTTTATTGATGTGATATATTTCTTGTAGGCATCAGATAGAGGGTTTCCGTTTTTTTTTTTTATATACAGTCAATCTTTGTCTCTTGATTGGTAAATTTAATCCTTTAGTATTCAACATTATTGGTGATACTTATGGATTGTTTTTGCTATTTTGTCTGCCATTTTTAGTTTAGTTTTTTTTTTTTTTGTCTTATTTCTATTTGTCTCGCTTTAGTTTTCCTGGTAAAACACTTCCTTCAGTACTTCTTGAAGAGCTTGTCTAGTGTTGGTAAATTCTTTCATATTTTATATTTATTTATTTATTTTTAATATTTTCTTCCCATTTGAAGGATAATCTTGCCAGGTACAGTTTTCTTGGTTGAAATTGTTTTTATTTTAATGCTTTGAACATATCTTCCCATTCTTTCCTTGTTTGTTTTGTTTCTGTTGATAAGTCTGCTGTTACAATAATGGAATAACCTTTGTGGGCAACTTTACATTTCTCTCTTGCCATTTTTAGAATCTTGTCTTTTACTGTGATGCTGGCCAATCTCGCAATGATATGCTGTGGACAGGATCTTCTCAGATTGATTCTGTTTGGGATCCTTTGTATTTCTTGGGTCCAGATGTTTGAATATTTTTTCTAGATTTGGAATTTTTCCTCAAGTATTTCATGGAATAGATATTTGATATCTTTATTAGATTCTTTACCTTCTGAAATACCAATTATTTGGATGTTTGGGTGTTTAATTTTATCAAGTATTTCCCATACATTATCCTCATTTTTTCTTTCTTTCTTTTTTTTAAAGTTCTCTTTGGTGATTTTGTCTAGATCAGAGATTTTGTGTTCTATATCCAAGATTCAATCTTCTCCATGATCTAATCTGCTATTAATACTTTTGAGTGAGGTTTTGATTTTTTGTGTACAACCTTCATCTCTAACAGTTCCATTTGATTCTTTATATTGTGTGAATTATTTCTTTCAAATCATAGAAGGACTTCCTATCTTCTGGTTTTTGTTGTCTCTTTTCTCTTACATCTCATTTAGTTTTGTCATTATGAATGTTCTAAATTGTTTATCTGATATTTCTTCAAGTTCTATTGTGCTGTCTGTGGATGATGAGTCGTTGTTCTTTTTCCTTGATGAAGAGATATTTCTTGGTTTCTCATATTTCTTATGTCTCTGCATTTGTTTTTTGTTATCTGATGGATTATAAATTTCTTCCTAACTTCTTGGAGTTGATTCTGTTGTGTTGGGTGGAAGTGGTGCTCCACTCCTTGGAAGGAAGAAGGCTCTCCTTCAGAGAGGGCTTTGTCTTCTGATCAGAGAATAGTGTATGGAGCCAGCTTGGGATCCTTGGTTCCTCCCCAAAGTGACAGGGCCAGGTTTACATGGAGCTGAGCTGAAGGATGTAAGTAAAGGAAGAAATACAACAGCATGTCATTTAGGCCAGTAAAATATGAAATCTCATAGGATGACAGGTATTACAAAAGTCACTGGCAGGGGTAGGTGAGGTGTGATCTCTCAGCAGCTTTGTTGCTCCTGCCCACTGAAGTTGGCTCTGTACTGTATTTGGGACTTGGAGAAATTCAGTGGCATCAGGTGTGAGGAAGAGCAAGACACAGATGGTAGTTTAAAAGTAGGTGAGGGGAGGTGAGCTTTAGTCTCAGCAGTTCCATCATTTTGTCTCACTGAGACTGGCTCTGCACTGTAGATGAGACTCAGAGAAATCCCATGGCATGGGGCACAGGGAGAAATGGGCCCTTGAAACCATAACACACACCTGGGAATTTAAAGGTAGGTAGGGAGTGGTGAGCCACAGTCTCTCAACAGCTTTGTCACTCCATCCCACTGAGTTTGCCTCTGCCTTGTGTTTATTTTTAAAGAATCATATATTTACCTTTATTAATTATTATTATTAAATTTGCTATAGGGCTCGCACATTCATCAGAGAAAGATGGAGTGGGAGGGGAATAAGAAAGCAAGTTGCTAGGTCCAGGACTAGAACTGCAGTCAACCATGTGGGAATCCAGTACCTTAACCTCCACGCCACTTGCTGGACCCTGTAGTGTGTGTTCTAAGTATTATGATAAGAGTCAGAATATTTAAAACTTAAGTTTATAAAATGAAAAAGTTACAGTAAGCTAAGGTTAAATTAGTATAAAAGAAAAAATTTATAATAAATTAAATGTAACCAAAGCGTACACTGTTCATAAAATCTATAGTACTATACAGTAATATCCTAGGCCTTCACATTCACTCACCACACAATGACTTACCCAGAGGAATTTCCAGTCTTGCAGACTATATTCATAGTAAATACTGTATACAGGTGTACCATTTTTTACATTGTTTTTAAAAATTGCCAGAGAGAGTTTGCTTCCCAGAGAGACAAAGAGACAAGAGAAAGAGAGAGAGAAAGCCCCCCTCAGTGGGGCATGATCATGCCACAGTCTTTTTCTCCATTTCTCCATCTTATTGGGTTTTTATACCTGGTGCATTTTTCAAATCACCAGGGTCTGGATTTGAACCATGGCTGATCAAGTGTAATCTAGCTTCCTTAACCACTAGGCTATGGGGCTGGCCCCTTTTTGACTTTTATATTGTGTTTTTACTATACATTTTCTATATTTAATACACAAATACTTAACTCTTTGTTATAATTACCTACAGTTTTTAGCACTGCAACAAGATGTATATAGATTTATAGCCTAGAAGTAATAGACTATACTATATTGCCAAGATGTATAATAGGCTATACCATCTAAGTTTATGTAAGTATATTCTATGATGTTTGCACAATTATGAAATTGCCAGTGAAACATTTCTCAGAATGAATCCCCATTGTAAAGTGATGACTGGAGCTTGTTAGTGTATAGAATCATAACTGATTTTTCTCTATCTCTCTTTTAAAATTTTCTCTTAGACAAGTGCACTTGCCAGAGAAGGAGAGAGAGGAGGTAAGAAATCAGAAAGCACCTCCCAGGGCAGTGGCCATATAATGATCCCTTCTCCTCTCTTCTCCTCTCAGGATTTTGGGCACACATACACACACCCAGCATATTTTTCTTTTTTTTTTTTTTTTTAAATGAGCTTTTCTTAGGTGAAATTTTTAATTGACATTATGTTGATTTTGAAATCTTTCTTTTTCCCCTTGATTTTATTCCTATCACTCTCCCCCATTTCCTACACTCCTTCATCACTGTGCTTAGTATCTTCCATTTTCACCATGCTTTTTTATCATCTAGTCTTTTAGTTTCTGCCATAGAGTGGAGACATTTGGTATACATTGAGTAGAACCATAGTGTCTCTCTTATAGTCTAGCTTGCTTCACTTAGCAGTAAATCATCTATATTCATCCACTTCCTATCAAATGCGACGGTCTTGTTTTTTATGACTGAGTAGTATTCTGTAATGTATATGAGCCACACTTTTTCAATCCATTCATGGACATTCAGGTTGGTTCCATGTCTTAGCAATTGTGAACAATGCTGCAGTGAACATGAATGTGCAAGGAGCTTTTGTGCTGAGTGTATTCCTATTCCTTGGGTCGATACCCAGGAGTGGATTGCTTGATCATATGGTAGTTCTATTTGTAGGTCTTTGAGGAACCTCCATATTTTTTTTTACTTTTTTATTTTAATTGTTTATATAAATTCAATCATATTATTTAACTTACAAAGTGAACATTTCAGTATGTCTGTGAACATTTCTCCCCAGTCCAGTTGATCAGAGTATCTTCCGCCAATAACACCACACCTCCCCATCCCGTCAATGCTCTCTCTCTGTGTCCCTCTTCCAAATGCCCTTCTTTAGGTCACTCTTCTACACACACTCCACTTCTGGCACTAACCCCCATCTCTTGTGTTTGTACAACCTTAGGTCAATGAGTTTCAGTTATAGAGTGCAGACACTCGGTATATATTAAGTGGGGACATACAGTGTCTCTCCTTTATAACCTGGCTTGCTTCACTCAGCAGAAAATCTCCCATATTCTTCCACTTTTTGTCAAAAGCCAGGGTTTTGTTGTTGTTGTTTTTTATGGCTGAATAGTATTCCATAGAGTACATGTGCCACAGTTTTTCAATCCATTCATCCATACGGGGGCATTTGGGTTGGTTCCATGTCCTAGCAATCGTGAATAATGCCACAATAGGACAGCTCCATGGCTCCTGTGATCTAGCCATTTGGGGAGAAAGGAAGATGTCCCACTGATAACTGGGCCTCCAGCATCCAATCGCACATTCATCAGAGAAAGATGGAGTGGGAGGGGAATAAGAAAGCAAGTTGCTAGGTCCAGGACTAGAACTGCAGTCAACCATGTGGGAATCCAGTACCTTAACCTCCACGCCACTTGCTGGACCCTGTAGTGTGTGTTCTAAGTATTATGATAAGAGTCAGAATATTTAAAACTTAAGTTTATAAAATGAAAAAGTTACAGTAAGCTAAGGTTAAATTAGTATAAAAGAAAAAATTTATAATAAATTAAATGTAACCAAAGCGTACACTGTTCATAAAATCTATAGTACTATACAGTAATATCCTAGGCCTTCACATTCACTCACCACACAATGACTTACCCAGAGGAATTTCCAGTCTTGCAGACTATATTCATAGTAAATACTGTATACAGGTGTACCATTTTTTACATTGTTTTTAAAAATTGCCAGAGAGAGTTTGCTTCCCAGAGAGACAAAGAGACAAGAGAAAGAGAGAGAGAAAGCCCCCCTCAGTGGGGCATGATCATGCCACAGTCTTTTTCTCCATTTCTCCATCTTATTGGGTTTTTATACCTGGTGCATTTTTCAAATCACCAGGGTCTGGATTTGAACCATGGCTGATCAAGTGTAATCTAGCTTCCTTAACCACTAGGCTATGGGGCTGGCCCCTTTTTGACTTTTATATTGTGTTTTTACTATACATTTTCTATATTTAATACACAAATACTTAACTCTTTGTTATAATTTCTTACAGTTTTTAGCACTGCAACAAGATGTATATAGATTTATAGCCTAGAAGTAATAGACTATACTATATTGCCAAGATGTATAATAGGCTATACCATCTAAGTTTATGTAAGTATATTCTATGATGTTTGCACAATTATGAAATTGCCAGTGAAACATTTCTCAGAATGAATCCCCATTGTAAAGTGATGACTGGAGCTTGTTAGTGTATAGAATCATAACTGATTTTTCTCTATCTCTCTTTTAAAATTTTCTCTTAGACAAGTGCACTTGCCAGAGAAGGAGAGAGAGGAGGTAAGAAATCAGAAAGCACCTCCCAGGGCAGTGGCCATATAATGATCCCTTCTCCTCTCTTCTCCTCTCAGGATTTTGGGCACACATACACACACCCAGCATATTTTTCTTTTTTTTTTTTTTTTTAAATGGCCTTTTCTTAGGTGAAATTTTTAATTGACATTATGTTGATTTTGAAATCTTTCTTTTTCCCCTTGATTTTATTCCTATCACTCTCCCCCATTTCCTACACTCCTTCATCACTGTGCTTAGTATCTTCCATTTTCACCATGCTTTTTTATCATCTAGTCTTTTAGTTTCTGCCATAGAGTGGAGACATTTGGTATACATTGAGTAGAACCATAGTGTCTCTCTTATAGTCTAGCTTGCTTCACTTAGCAGTAAATCATCTATATTCATCCACTTCCTATCAAATGCGACGGTCTTGTTTTTTATGACTGAGTAGTATTCTGTAATGTATATGAGCCACACTTTTTCAATCCATTCATGGACATTCAGGTTGGTTCCATGTCTTAGCAATTGTGAACAATGCTGCAGTGAACATGAATGTGCAAGGAGCTTTTGTGCTGAGTGTATTCCTATTCCTTGGGTCGATACCCAGGAGTGGATTGCTTGATCATATGGTAGTTCTATTTGTAGGTCTTTGAGGAACCTCCATATTTTTTTTTACTTTTTTATTTTAATTGTTTATATAAATTCAATCATATTATTTAACTTACAAAGTGAACATTTCAGTATGT
>NW_006203629.1:88797-89173 GCF_000334495.1 Tupaia belangeri chinensis
ATCTCCCGCCAATAACACCACACCTCCCCATCCCGTCAATGCTCTCTCTCTGTGTCCCTCTTCCAAATGCCCTTCTTTAGGTCACTCTTCTACACACACTCCACTTCTGGCACTAACCCCCATCTCTTGTGTTTGTACAACCTTAGGTCAATGAGTTTCAGTTATAGAGTGCAGACACTCGGTATATATTAAGTGGGGACATACAGTGTCTCTCCTTTATAACCTGGCTTGCTTCACTCAGCAGAAAATCTCCCATATTCTTCCACTTTTTGTCAAAAGCCAGGGTTTTGTTGTTGTTGTTTTTTATGGCTGAATAGTATTCCATAGAGTACATGTGCCACAGTTTTTCAATCCATTCATCCATACGGGGGCATTT
>NW_006203629.1:95208-95699 GCF_000334495.1 Tupaia belangeri chinensis
CTTTCGGGTAAATACCCAGAAGTGGGATTGCTGGATCAAATGGCAGTTCTATTTGTAGATCTTTGAGGAACCTCCATATTGTTCTCCACAGTGGTTGAACTAGTTTACATTCCCACCAACAGTGTAGGAGAGTTCCCTTTCCATGATAGCCTTTCCAGCACTTATCAGTTTTTTTTTTTTTTAATTTTAGCAATTCTTCTTATGTGTACTATTTACTATGAACTTCCCTCTTATGACTGCTTTTGCAGTGTCCCAAAGATTATGGAAACTCGTGTCCTCATTGTCATTGGCTTCCATGAATCTTTTGATTTCAATCTTTATTTCTTCGCTAGTAGGGGAGTCATTCAGGAATAGGTTATTTAGTTTCCATGTATTTGGGTATTTTTGAGGATTTCTCTTGAAATTAAAATTAAATTTAATTCCATCATGGTCAGAGAAGATGCTGGATATAGTTTCTATGCCTTTGAATCTGTAGAGGCTTGCTTTGTGTC
>NW_006203629.1:96210-99775 GCF_000334495.1 Tupaia belangeri chinensis
AGAATTGCTCTTTTTTTTTTTTTTTATCCATTCGGCCAGTCCATGTCTCTTGATTGGATAATTTAATCTATTAACGTTTAATGTTATTATCGATGTTACAGGATCTGTACAGATGTTTACGTTGGCCATTGTCTTAGTTGACTTTTATTTGTTTGTTTCTGGCTATTAATTCTTTAGTTTTCCTGAAACAGTACTTTCTTCAGGGTTTCTTGAAGATCTGGTCTGGTCTTGGAAAATTCTTTCAGGTTTTGTTTGTTTGAGAAGATTTTAATCTTTTTTCCCATATAAAGGATAATCTTGCTGGATATAATAGTCTTGGTTGAAATTGTTTCTCTCTTAAAACTTTCAATACATCTTCCCATTCTTTCCTTGCTAGCATTGTTTCCATTGTGAGGTCCGGTGTTAGCCTGATGGGATGATCTTTGTAAGTCACTTCTCTTTTCTTTCTTGCCAGTTTTAGTATCATGTCTTTATCTGTCGTCTTCGAGAGTCTGGCTATAATGTGCCTTGGGGAAGATCTTCTGGGGTTGAGTCTATTTGGGGTCCTTTGTATTTCATGAGTCTGGATGCTTGAGTGCCTTTTTAGACTTGGGAAATTCTCTTTCAGAATTTCATGGAATAGATTTTCCATACGGTTATTACTTTCTTCACCTTCTGGGATGCCAATTATTCTGATGTTTGGGGGTCTTATGGAATCTAGTGTTTCTCGTATATTATCCTCGTGTTTTTTAGTTATTTTCTCTATCTTCTTGGTGGTTTTTTCAAGGTCAGAGGTTTTCTTCTACATCGGAGATTCGATATTCTGCATGGTCTAATTGACTTTTAATACTTTCAAGATAGTTTTTGATTTGCAGTGTTACAGACTTCATCTCTAATAGCTCCATCTGATTCTTTCTCAGAGTGTCCATTTCTTCTTTAATATCATGGAAGGACTTCTTAATCTCCTGAAGTTTGTTGTCTCTTTTCTGTTCCAACTCATAGAATTTGTTCATCATGAAGGTTCTAAATTCTTTTTCTGACATTTTGGTGACATTCTTAGATTTTAGGAGAGATGGGAGTTACTCTGTTCCTTTGATGGACACATATTTCCTGACTTGTTCAGACATGAGGTTCTTCTCCTACTTCTGGGCATTAGATGATGTATTCACTTTTGAATATCTCTTAGGAGACAGTTTCTTTGACTAGGAGCAAGCATATATCCCTTTTCTGTGAATTGATGTGTGCAGAAGTACCTCTCCTCATGTTTTTAGTAATGTGGTCTCAAGAGGGGTACTCTATTCTAGATAATCATAGGTGGTTCAGTATTCACAAGGATCCCAGGAACCTTCCAATATACTATGGAAGTTCAGAATTGGGATTTGAGATCTGTCAAATCCCTCAGAAGAGTGTAGGATGAAGAAGAGAGGATAATGTAAGAGGAAAGAAAAGAGTATAGAGGAGATTAAAGAAAAAGTCACGCACCACCTACCTTTAAAGAAGGTGAGGTCCTAGTCTTGGGAGCCTGATGTGGGCTGGGGGGCAGTTGTGCCCCGGCCTCAGTGTCCCTTGCTGGGAAGTGGGCTATAGATGGAACAGGAGAACTCCTGCAGGGTAAGGACCTGTCAGGTCTGTGGGATAAGCGGGAGGAGAGAATTAGCAAATCAAAAAGAAATAGCAAAGAAGAAAAAAAAATTGAAAAAATAAGACCTTGCCTACCTTTAAAGAAGGTGAGGTCCTAGTCTTGGGAGCCTGGTGAGGGCTGGGGGGCAGTCATGCCCCGGCCTCAGTGTTCCTTGCTGGGAAGTGGCCTGTAGATGGAACAGGAGAACTCCTGCAGGGCAAGGACCTCTCTGGTCTTTAAAGAAGGTGAGGTCCTAGTCTTGGGAGCCTGGTGTGGGCTGGGGGGCAGTCGTGCCCCAGCCTCCCTCCCTATTGTTCTCCACATTGGGTGTACTAGTTTACATTCCTACCAACAGTGTAGGAGAGTTCCCTTTCCATGATAGCCTTTCCAGCACTTACCAGTTTTTTTTTTTTTTTTTTTTATTTTTTTTTTAGCAATTCTGAGTGAGATTAGATGGTATCTCATTGTGGTTTTGATTTGCATCTCCCTTAAGATAAGGGATGTTTAGCATTTTTTTCATAGGCTCTTTGACTGTTTGTATGTCTTCCTTAAAGATTTGTCTAACTAATTTTCCCATCTTTTAATTGGGTTGATGATTTTCTTTTTTCTGGTAAGTCACTTGAGTTCCCTGTATACTCTAGTTATCAGTCCTTTCAGGTATACTTAGTAAAAATATTCTCTCATTCTTGGGGTTGCTGATTCACTCTAATTATTGTTCCCTTTGCTGAGCAGAAACATTTTAACCTGATGCAATCCCACTTGAATTTTTTGGTGCTCATTACCTGTGTTTGGGGACTCTATTTTAAAAGTCTTTTCCTGGGACCAGCGGTTGGTGTAATCGCTATGTCACTGGACTCTTATGTAGTCGACTAGGGTTTGAGTCCTGGACCCAGTGGCTTAAACTCACACCAGGCACTTGCGTGTGTGTTTATCCAAGATCCCTAGAGGAGAATGGAGGAGAAGAGATTGTGGTGTGGCCATCTCCCCCAGGGGGTGATTTCTCACTTTCTGTCTCTCTGTCTCTCTCTGTCTTTTGGCAAGAACACATACCCTATAGCAAAAACCTCTCCAAAACTAACTGAATAAATAAAAATAAATTTAAAAAATAAATAAAAGTCTTTTCCTACTCCAGTGTCTCCAGGAGTTTCCTCTGAGTTGTCCACCAGTAATTTCATAATTCAAGGCCTTAATTTTAAATTTTCAATACATTTTGAGTTCATTTTTGTTAATGGTGAGAGGTAGGGGTTCACTTTCATCTTTCTGCAGGTGGATACCCAGTTTCCCAGCACCATTTGCTGAAGAGATTTTCTTTTCCCCACTGAATTGACTGGTGTCCTTTGTCAAAACTCAGCTGACTGTATGTTTTGCAATTTATTTCTGATGTTTCTAGTCTGTTAAATTGCTCCACATGCCTGTTTGTGTGCCAATATCATGTTGTTTTATCACAGCTTTGTAGTATATATGGGGGTCAGGATTGAGATGCCTTCTACTCCAATGTTCTTGTGTGGTATTACTTTGGCAATACAGGATCTTCAATGATCCCAGATGAATTCTGTGATTGTTTTCTCTAAATCTCTGAAGACTATATGTGTTTATTTTTGGGGGGGATTGTGTTAAATTTGTAGATTAATTTAGGTAGGCTTGCCAATTTGATTATATTAATTCTTCCACTTGTAGAACATGAGATGTCCTTCCAATTTTTGTGCCATTTTGAATTTTTTCCCCTGTTTTTTCCATAGTTTTATTTATAGAGGTCTTTGACTTCTTTGGTTAGGTATATTTCTAGATATTTATTTTGTGGCTATTGTGATTGGAATTGCTTTCTTCAATTCTAAATTAGTCTGTTCACTGTTAGTGAATAGGAATTTTATACATTTTTGTACATTGATTTTGTATCTTGCCACTTTAGGATATTTATTTATCACTTCTAGGAGTTTTTGTTGTGGATTCTTTTGAAATATATAT
>NW_006203629.1:100135-112107 GCF_000334495.1 Tupaia belangeri chinensis
TTATTTATTTATTTATTTATTTATTTTTACTAATTTTTTTTTCATTTCAATTTCCTCCATACATTCAATCACATTATTATTTGTCTTACAAAATGGAAACTTCAACAGGCGAACATCTCTCCCCAGTACGGTTCATAAAACTACGAAATATCTTAGACAACACCACACCTCTTTGATTTGCTAGTATTTCGCTGAGAATTTTTGTATGTATATTCATCAGAGATATTGTTCTGTAGTTTCCTTTATTTGTTGTGTCTTTGCATGTTTTGGGGATGAGGTTGAGGGAGACTTCATAAAATGAATTTGAGAAGGTTCCTTTATTTTGAATGTTTAAAAATTTTTGAGCAGAATGAAGGTTTGCTCTTCTTTAGAAGTTTTGTAGAATTCAAAAGTGAAACCATAAGGATGTGGCCTTTTCTTTGTTGAGAGGTTATTTAGCACTTATTCAATTTGACTACATCGTATTGGTCTATTCAAGCTTTCTATTTCTTCCTGATTCACTCTTGGTTGATTATGTGTCTATAAATTTATCCATCTCATCCAGGGTTTCTTGCTTGTTGGCATATAGTTGCTCATAATATTCTCTATTGATCTTTTGTATTTACGTTATAATTGTTGTAATATTGCCTGTTTCATTGTAAACTTGATTTATCTGGTTTCTTTCTCTCTTTTTATTTATTTGTCTAGCTAATAATGTATCAGTTTTGTTTATATTCTCAATGAACCTTATTTTTGTTTCATTTGTTTTCTGTATAATTCATTTATTCTCTATTTTATTCATGTCTGCTTGAACTTTTATTATTTTTGTTCTCCTGACTTTTTTGGTTTTGTTTTTATTTTTCCAGTTGTCTGAGGTGTGTTGTTGCATTGTCTATTTGTCACCTTTTCACCTTTTTTTTCTTTTGATGTACACAAATTGCTATGAACTTCCAATTTAGGAATTATTTCACTGTGTCCCAGAGATTATGGGAACTCATACGCCAATTATCATTGGTTTCAATGAACCTTTTGATTTCAGTTTTAATTTCATCAGCTGTCATAAAGTCATTCAGGAGTAGTTTTTTGTTGTTGTCTTTTGCCTTTTTATTTTTCAAATTTATTTTACATTCATTCACCATACTTACTTTTTCCCCTTGATTCTCACCCTCTCACTCTCCACCATTTCTCATTGCCTTCCCACACTGTCTCTGATACTCACTATTGCTCTTCATGCCTTTATACCAACTAATATTTCAGTTTCTGCCATAGAATGCCAACATTCAGTATATATTGAGTAGGAACATACAATGTCTTCTTTCATAGCCTGGCTTGCTTCACTTAGCAGTAAATATTTCATATTTATACACTTTCTATCTCACCTTTGGTCTCATTGTTCTTTATGACTGAGTAGTGTTCCATAGTATGTATATCCCATATTTGTTCAACCCATTAGTTTGTTCGTGGACATTTGGGTTAGTTCTGTGTCTTAGCAATTATGAATAATACAGCAATAAACATAGATGTGCAAGTATTTTTCTGACTGAGTTCATTCCTATCTGTTGGATATATACCCAGGAGTGGAATTATTGGATCGTAATGTAGTTGTATTTGTAGGTTTTAGAGGGATGACCATATTGTCCTTCATAGTGGATGTGCTAGCTACATTCCCACCAACACTGCAGGAGTTCCTTTTTCTCCACAGCCTCGTGCCATTACTTAGCATCCTGGATTCGTTTGTTTGTTTGTTTTTATCTTAACCTTTCACATTGGGGTTAGGTGGTATTTCATTGTGGTTTTGATTTACATCTCTTTTATGATAGGGGACATTGAACATTTTTTCATATGACTATTGTCTGTTTAGATGTCTTCCGTAGACAGTTGTCTGTTCATCTCATTTGCCCATATTTTAATTGAGTTAGCTCTTCTTTTTATTATTTTTTAATTTATTTTATTTTATTAATTTATTTTACATTCAATCACTGAACATCATCACAGCATACGATATTCAGAAGTGAATCCATTGGGAACTGGGCTTATCTTTGTTGGGAGGTTATTTACTATTGATTCGATTTAATTAATTGATATTGGTTTATTCAGGCGTTCTGTGTCTTCCTGATTCAGTCTTAGTAGATTATATATGTCTATCTCATCTAGGTTTTCTTTGTTGGCATAAAGTCCATCATCGTATTCTCTAATGATATTTTGTATTTCTGTTCTATCTGTTGTAATATTGCCTCTTTGCAAATATGATATATCTTGTTCTTCTCTCTCTTCTTAGTCAAACTAACATTGTGTCCATTTTTTTGAAATCTTTTTAAAGAACTAGATTTTGGTTTCATTTATTTTGTGTGTAGTTTATTTATTCTGCTTTTCATTTATTTCTACTTAAGTCTTATTATTTCTTTTCTCTTGTATTTTGTTATTGTAGTAGTTGCCATATGTTTCTGTATTTTGGAGAGATTTTTCTGAAATTAATTTCCAGTTTAGTTCCATCATGGTCAGAGAATATGCTGTATCTAGTTTCTATGCCTTTGAATTTGTAGAGGCTTGTTTTATAGCCTATCATTTGGTCAGTCTTAGAAAAGTAGTATGTGGGGGTGAGAAAAATGTATATTTTGTGGTTGTTGTGTGGAAAGATCTATAGATGTCTGTCAAATCCATTTCATTTATGGTGTCATTTAGATCCTATGTTTGATTGCTAATTTTTTGTCTAGATGATCTGTCCAAAGGAGATACTGTATTGAAGTCAGCAATTATTAGTGTCTTGCTTTCTTTCTCTCCCTTTAAATCTAGCAGTCTTTGTTTAAAATATTTGGGTGCTACCTAGTTGGGTGCATAGATATTTATGAGTGTAATATCTTCTTGGTGAATTAGCCCTTTAATACTATGTAATGTCTAAAACTTCACCCTTCTGACCCCAAGATCTAGCCAGGATGGGCCAATCACAAGAAATCTACATTTGACTCTGAGTGGGCCCTCCAGGTTCTAAGAAAACTGAAGATTTTCTTCTCAGACTTCACCCTCTTGACCCTAAGATCTTTTCAAGACAGGCCAATCACAAGGCATCTACATTTGAACTCTGAGTGTCCTCTTTCAGTGTCTAGGACAACTGAAGATTTTCTTCTCAGAGTTCAACCTCCAGGCCCCAAGATTTAGCCAGGCTCCACACAGTGAGTTTCTAGACAGGTCTATGTGCACAGTAGCCAAATATTTGAATATTTTTAGGATCAGAGTAATCCTCAATTCCCAGTGAATCTGCACATAGGGAGAAAAATGAAACTACAGAGAGATTGCAGATCACCTCCTTCTGCATGCCTCTGAATGCTCAAATTTAGCTCCTAAAATTAGGAAAAAGAGTATAATCCATCAGATAACCAGAAACTACCACAGTGGCACAAGAAATATGAGAAGTCAAGAAAATACCTCTCCCCCAGTGGAAAAGAATAACTCTCCATCATTCACAGACAGTAGAATGGAACTTGTGGAAATGTCAGATAAAAAAATGAGTATTCATAGTGACAAAACTAACAGAGATGCAAGAAAAGAAACAACAAACTCCAGAAGATGCAAGAGAAAAGTAAAAATCAATTCCAGGAGGTGGAGAAGTTCTTGCACTATCTGAAAGAGGAAATCCACACTATAAAAAACAATCAAACCAAACTGTTAGAGATGAAGGATGTAATACAGGAAATCAAAACCGTTCTTGAAAGTATTAAAACAGATTAGATCATGCAGAAGATTGAATCTCAGATGTAGAAGACAGAACCTCTGACCTAGAAAAATTGACTAAAAAGACTGAGAAAATTATCCTCCAAAATGAGAATAATATATGAGTAATACTAGATACCATTAAGTACCCAAACATCTGGATAATTGGTATCTCATAAGGGGAAGAAACTAATAATGGCATTGATAATATATTCCATGAAATCCTGGAAGAAAACTTTCTCAACCTAAAGAGTCATTCAAAGACCCAGATCCAAGAAATACAAAGAACCCCAAATAGATTCAACCCAAGAAGATCTTTTCCAAGTTATATCATAGCCAGATTGACCAAAACAAAAGACAGAGACGAAATACTCAAATTGCCAAGAGAGAAAGATCAAGTTACTTACAAATGATATCCCATCAGGCTAACGACCTCTCATTGAAAACAAAGAATATATTCAAAGTGTTCAGTGGAAAATGATTTCAACCAAAAATACTATACCTGGCTAGATTATCCATCATATGGGGGAAAAAAAAGACAAGAACATTCACAGATAAACAAAATCTGAATTTACCAACACCAGACTAGCTCTACAAGAAATTCGGAAGGGAGTGTTATTCCAGGAAAACTAAAGTCAGACACACAGAAACAAGAGTACAAAAAACAACCAAGAGAATGCCCAACTAAATGGTAAGGACAAGTCTGGAAAGATGTTAATTTCCAGAATTTAACCAAAAAAATCAGATGACAGTAACACTGTAGATTCAACAGAAGAGAGATTAATTACATGAGACTGAACTAATGAAATAGAATTTTATGACTAAAATTTTGCTGATTTTTCTTCTATGCTTTGTTCTCCAGATTTAAGGAATTTTTGTCTTCTCTTGAGCCATTGACAGGTTCATCTGCCTACTATTTGAACTGAACCCTAACCTTTTTCCTGGCTTTAAATCTCAAGCAAATTTTTCTTAACATTTTTAAATTTCGATCTTTTAAAACTAAAACTGCTTTTCTTGAAATTAATAATTGCATGAAAAATACTATTTAATGCCTGCAGTAAGCTACATAACCCCAGCTAGTTGCTACTTTGTAGTATGTTCATTCTACTCAATGAGCTTTATGCCTAAAGTCAGATATGTGTTCATAGATATTTATATATCAGCAGCATTTGCTATTGAAAGTATTTAGATTAATTAAGATCATTTGTGAACCAATAAAATGTGAAAAAATAAAAGGACATGGAGAGCAACTGTAGATACCAGAGATAGTGTGGGAAAAGGGTGAGAAATAGCAGAGGGTGAGAGGTAGGGAATAAAGTGGGAAAAAGAAGCAAAATATATAAGAAACAAGAAATGGAAAATTATTTGTTGATGATAACATGTATAGTGATATTCTTAACTGAACCAATATACAGTGTATTCTGGATGGAAAAATCTCATTTTGTATACTGTAATGATGTATGGTGAATGAATGTAAATCAATAAATTTATAATAAAAAACACTATAATGTCTTTCTTTGTCTTTTCTTACTTTTTTGTATTAAAGCCTTTTTTTTTTTTGAGAGGTTTTTGCTATTGGATGTGTGCACTCACACGAAAAACAATGTGCACTCACCAGAAAGACAAAGAGAGACAGAGAGACAGAAAGTGAGAAATCACCCCCCTGGGGGAATGGCCACGCCATAATCCCTTCTCATTCTCCTCTTGAGATCTTGGGCATGCACGCAAACATGCTTGGCATGAGTTTAAGCCACTGGGTCCAGAACTTGAACCACGGTCGGTTACATGGGAGTCCAGCGACATAGTCATTATGCCAACTGCTGGTCCCTTGTATTAAAGCCTTTTTATTGTTACATTAGTTTCATGACTACAGGCTTTTCTTAGATATTCATTTATACGGAATATCTTTTTCCAGCCCTTCACTTTTAGTCTATGTGTATATTTAAATGTGAGGTACATTTCTTGTAGGCAGCAAAGAGAGGGTTTCTGTTTTATTCATCCATTCATCCCAACTGTGTCTTTTGATTGGAGAATATAAATAATTAACATTCAATATTATTATTGATACTTATGTAGATGTCCCTTTTTAAAAAATAATTTTTATTTTATTTATTTGTTATTATTATTTATTTTTTAATTTGATCAGAGAGAGACAGAAGAGAGAAAAAGAAAGGGAAAGTGAGAAAACAAGTCACTGGGACTGGGACTTGAACCGTGATCGGCCATGTTTGTGTCCAGTAACTTAACCATCACACCACCTGCTGGTTTCCCCCTCCCCCATCTTTTTATTAGCCATTTTTTGTTGTTGTTCTGTGATTCCTGTCTGTCTCACTTTAGTTTTCCTGATATTTAGTGCTTCAGTACTTCCTGAGGAGCTTGTTCAGTATTAGTGAATTCTTTCAATGTTTGTTCATCTGTGAATGATTTTATTCATTCTTCCCATTTGAATTATAATCTTGTTAGGTATAGTGTTCTTGGTTGAACTTGTTTTTCTTTTAGTGTTTTGAATATGTCTTTCCATTCTTTTCTTGCCTGCCTTGATTTGGTTGTGAGATCTGATGTTAGCCTAAGAGAGAGGATCTTCTTATGTTGATTGTATTTGGGGTCCTTTGTATTTCTTGGTTCTGAATGTCTGAATGCTTCTCTAGATGGGCAATGTTTTCTGCATGTATTTCATGGAAAGATCGTCTATTTCCTTGTCTGATTCTACACCTTCTAGAATATATATTATTTGGATAGTTGGTGTTTGATTGTGTCTAGTATTTCCCATATGTTACCCTCATTTTTTTAAAATATTATTATTATTATTATTAAGTCCAGCAACATAGCCATTATGCCAACTGCTGGTCCCCATTTATTACTTTTTTATGGTTTTATTTATGTCAAAGGTTTTGTCTTTTAGCTCAGAAATGCTGTCTTTTGCATGGTCCAATCTGCTATTAATAATATCGAGTCAGGTCTTGATCTTCTGTATGACTGTTCGTCTTTAGAAGTTCTGATTGATTCTTCTGTATGATTCTATCTCCTCCTTTAAATCCTGGAAAGACTTCTTCATCTCTGTCACCATGAATATTCTGAACATTCCTGAAAATTCTTTTTTGCTCTCTATAGTTGAAGAAGAGTTACTCTTTCCATTGAGGAAGAGGTGTTTCCTCATTTTCCCATATTTCTTGTGTATGCCTCTGTGCTGGTTTCTAGTTATGTGATGGATTATAAATTTCTTACTTCTCTACTATTGATTCTGTAGTGTCAGAGGGGAGGAAAGCCCTACTTCTCAGGCATGTTCTTGGTAGAGGGCCTTGTCTTACAGTCAGAAGTTTGTATACAGCGAACTTTATGTGCTGCTTCTTTTCTCAGTCTCTCAAGACCAGGTGCGTGTGGGGCTGAACTGGAGAATTTCAACTGAGGGTGGGAGCAGGAGTGTATTGCATGCTTCAGGAAACTATGAAATCCCCAAATATTTCTGAATGGGCAGAAAACAGCTAGAGGTCTGAAGTGGTCTTCCTTCCCAGTTTGTTTCACTGACAGCTGCTGCTCCCTGCTCTTTGGTATAGGCCCTGGGGGTAATGCCTGTGAAGGGTTGTGGGCAGAGCCAGTGTGGGATGTACCTGGGGCAGTCAGAAGGTAGTGGGAGGTCTGAGGTGGTCTTCCTGCCTCAGTTGGTCTCACTGACTGCTGCTGCTCCTTCCTCCACTCTGCAAACACCTGAAATAATGGCGGCAAAGGGGTGCGGGCGGAGGCAGTCGTCTGGGATGTACCTGGGGCAGTCAGAAGGAAATGAGAGGCCTGAGGCATTCTTTATGCCTCAGTTGGTCTCACTGACTGCTACTGCTCCTTGCTTTGCAACACAGGCTATGGAGATCATCTTAACACTTAATTCACGGCTATAATAAGACCATATGTTGTACTGGTGAAGGGAGAGATACATAGATAAATAAAATAAAATTGAAAACCCAAAAATTGACCCCCAGATTAGCCAACCAATTTTGACTGAGGTGCAAAAGCAATGGAAGATCATTAGTCTTTAAAACAAATTGTGCTGTAACAATCAGATAGCCATATGTGAAATGGTGAATCTCCACCTACACCTCATACCTTTTACAAAAATTAACTCAGAGTGGATTGTAGATGTAAATGTAGTTTTAAAGGTTTTAGTAGGTAACAAAGTAAATGTCTAGAACCTAGAAATTGTAGAGTCTTAGGCATTACACCATCGTGTGATCTGTAAATGAGGTCGTTAAATGGGACTTGACCAAAACATTTATAAAAAAAAAAAAAAAAACAACCATTCACTGTAAGAGTGCTGGGACTTGCTCAGCATGAACACATTTTTCTGAGTGGGAAAGGCTGAGGATTAGAAATAGACTCAGTGGAACCAGCAGTTAGCATAATGGCTATGTCACTGGACTCCCATGTAGTTGACTGCAGTTCAAGTCCCAGACCCAGTAGCTTAAACTCATGCTGGGCACGTGTGCATGCGTGCCCAAGATCCCGAGAGAAGAAGAGAGGAGAAGGGATTGCGGTGTGGCCATCCCCCCGGGGGGATGATTTCTCACTTCCTGTCTCTCTGTCTCTCTCTGTCTTCCTGGCGAACACATGTGCCCTATAGCAAAAACCTCTCAAAAAAATAAATAAATAAAAATAAATAGACTCAGTAAGAAACAGATAAAGTCACACAAGTATAGAAAAGTGAAGATCGGGTGGGCATAGCTTCTCTGATGGAGAGGTTGGGACCAGAACTGGCCTCAGGTTTGTTCTTTTAAAGGGTAGAAAATGGGAGAAAAGGAAATGGAATGCAAAGAGAATGGGGGAGAAGAAAATGGAATGCAAAGACGGTTGTTTTTGGATGTAAATCATCTGAAGATGTGAAAATGACTGGTGCCATTTAATTTCTCTGATCTTTTTTGGGGGACAATCTGATAAACACATGTGACTTCCTTTAGCCTGATACTGCCAATATGGGGGTATTGGGTATCAACAACAACAGAAAGATAACCATTGACACAGCAGGCAGATACTGCTTTCCTATGTAAATGCTTCTCAATAGCCCTGCTAGAGTAGCTTATGGAAGCACATTTGCCTAAAGGTCACATGTTTTCTTAGACTGACTGCTCTCCACATAAAAGTCCATGTGCCAGGAAGAGAGAGACATTCTCCATAGGGCTCAGTCATACTGCAATCCTTTTTCTCCAGAAATCCAGTCTACCAGGATCCTGCGCATACATGTGACTCACATGTTTTCAGGCCGATTTGCCTGGGAATATAAACTATATTCATCATGTGGCTTCTAGCTCTGCAGCCTAGTATGCCACAGAGGCTGGGCCACACACACACACACACACACACACACACACACACACAAATTAAATTACATTAAATTATTTAATTTATTTATTTGTATACATTCAATCACAAGACCTTGTTAAGAGGATGACAAGAGAAGTTTCTGAATGGGAGAAAATATTTTCAAACCACATACCTGTCAAATGATTTATAACTAAAATATACAAAGAACTCTTAAAAGTCCACAGTGAGAAAACCATTGATCCAATTAAAAAATGGGACAAGAAATAGATATTTCATGGAAAGCATATATGGATAGCAAATAAGTATGGAAAGGTGTCCAACATTACTAGTCATTAAGGAAATGGAAATTAAGATCGCTTTGAGGTGTCACTACATGTCTGTTATTACAGCTTAAATAAAATGATCAGATGGAGAGATACAGCACTGGTCAGCATGTGAAATGGTACAGCCATTTTGAAACAGTTTGGCAGTTTATTTGAAAATTAAACATGCAGATACCATATGTCGATGGAAAATAACCAGCTCTAAAAATTAATAACTAATAAAATTAATAACTAATGTGGTTTATTTCCAAGCAGAATATGAGTGACATAGGCCCTGAGAGGAGGCAAGAAATATGCCTATCTCTCAGAGTAATCAGGTACAGGGGTTCCTTTTATTTGATTTTTTGAGATTGACAGACAAAATTAGGCAAGAGATTTCCATTGATCTGGTCCAAAGAGGCAGGACATGTGGAAGTGGGGGCTTGTTTGTGTTTACTTCAGTGTTGCCTAATGTGTCCTTGCCTCCCACAGTAATAGCAAACTTTCCCTTTCTGTGCTTGTTGCAGATTCTTGGGAGTCTGGTGATTTAGTGGTTCTTCAACTTGTTTACTTAGCTGTTTTAATTGTAGGCTCATAATTTTTGAAGTCATATCCTTTTCTACTTTAAGAATTGTCTGAGATAATTGGTCAGCTAACGTAATGAGTTAGCTAGTGGGTAGGGATGTCCAAGCCACATTGTTCCTTTTTACCAGGGTCACTAATTCCTTGTCTAAACACTATATGAAACCAGAGTTTAACAAAGTGTCACTCCTACCATTTTTGAAGTTTTCAGAGGATATCCTTGAATATTGTTTGAACGTTTTTCAAATCTAGAGAAAAAGTCAGGTATTGATTCATTTGGGTGGATCTTGCATTGTTGTACTTTCGTCCAATCTATAACTTTAGGAAATACTTGAGGCAGAACAGTGCAGAGGTGGTCTGAAAGTTTTCTGCATTTGTTCCTTGCTTCTGCACTTATTTTATCAAAATCATCGAAGGGGCTTTTCCAATCCGCTAAACTAAACCATTCTTCTGCCCTGTTTCCTGGAGCTAGAAGCTGGATTAGCTGATACAGATATGAAAATCCTGGGTCATAGGTTTTAAGAATTATTTCAAACTCTTTTGCAAATCCAATAGGGTCTTTAGTTGGGTCAGGAAACCCCGATATTAAAGCTTTTAGTTCAACCTTTGTCCATGGTGTATACATTATATTTGGCTCTCCCCGTCCAGTGGGTTTTTCCTTAAAAGGAGCAACCATGACTGTTTCCCATGTTAGTATTGCATAAATCTTATTTAATTAGGGGAGAGGCAATAAGAGTATGAGGAAAGATAGAGTCATCTGGAAAAGGGAGTTCAGAGAGCAAATGATAGGGAGGAGCAGAAAGAGCAATAGATTCTGGCACCTTTTTTGTTTCAGAAGCAGTTTGTGTTACCCCTTTTAATTCTGAGACAGTCTCAAGTATTTTTTTTTTATTAATTTCCTGAAGGGAGGTAAGTTTATCATTTCCTCTTTTTGTTGATTCTAAATACCAATCAAAAAAAAGATTCTCATTCTTTTTCCTTAATGTGAGACCCTAGTTTTTCTAACTTAGTGCATAACACTAATTTAGGAATATCAAAAGTTCCCCACTTAGGAAATTTCAATGCCAAATCACCTTTTGTAAACTTTTCTCAATATTCTAAATACTTGTAAATTAAGGCGCCATAATTATCATACATAAATCTAGCTGGAGTGCCCAACAGGGGTCGTTTTGTTGTTTTTCTATTGTAGATATCTTATTTCCCATGTTTATTTCCTTTTTTAAAATAGAAGAAAATTGTCTGTGAAAACTAAGAATTTTCAATGTGCTGTTTTCTGAGCGACTTTCCACTAGATGTCACTCTCGTGTCAAAATCGCTCATCTTACTTGTCTCAGTTCCCTTCAAGACTCTAGCACTCAGAAAGGGAGGCCAAAAAGCTTGAGTGGTCAGCTCTTATTTTGTGTTTGCTAGATGGGCCTGTCTAAATCATTGTGTTGGGGATTTCCTGTAGGGCCACTACTTATCCTACAGGGGAGGAAAATATCCCACCCCCCTTTTGGACACTCCCTAAATATGGCTCTCAGTCACCTGAGGTGCCTACCCAAAGGGAGGAGCACATGCCCTTTCTCTTTGGAGCTGAGAGGCTCAATCTCTCATTTGTCTATTTTATAGTATAGTCCAGTTTCTCCCTCCCCCCAAAAATGCACAAATAGCCAAATTTTTCCCCCCATGGAGAAAGACCCTTTTAGGATGCAACCTCTAATGTTAGGTTTCTGTGACTACCCACTCAGAAGAGAGCAAACCACTGCTCCTCACTAGGAGGAGAGCAAACCTGGGTTATCCAAAACAGACAAACATAAGACAGACAAACAAGCAAGCCAGCTTAGAAATAAACCATATCGTGTACCAAATTTTGGGATGTCTGGGGCCAGAGAATTTGCCAAATCTCCCCTGAGGAGAAGCTTGGAGCCAGAGGGGTCTCCAAGGACCCACTGTGTTGTTACCAGGCACCGAGTTCAAAACAACCCCTTGGAAGATCTTCAGTTCCTCTCTGGTCCCTTAGTGGTCACCATCTTATTGACAGAAAAATAACCAACTCTAAAAATTAATAACTAATAATTAATGAGGTTTCTTTCTTTTTTTTTTTTTTTTTTT
>NW_006203629.1:112134-120904 GCF_000334495.1 Tupaia belangeri chinensis
GCGCATGTGCTCGCCAGACAGACAGAGAGAGACATAGAGACAGAAAGCGAGAAATCACCCCCCAGGGGGGATGGCCACTCCGCAATCCCTTCTCCTCCATTCTTCTCTCGGGATCTTGGGCACGCACGCACATGCGCACGGTGTGAGTTTAAGCCACCGGGTCCAGGATGCGAACCACAGTCGACTACGTGGGAGTCCAGCGACATAGCCATTACGCTAACTGCTGTTCCCAAATGAGGTTTATTTCTAAGCAGAATATGAGTCACCTAGACCCAGAGAGGGGCAAAAAACATGCTTATCTCTCGGGGTGACCAGGTACACGAGTTCATTTTATTTGATTTTTTGAGATTGACAGACAAAATTAGGCAAGAGATATATATTGGTCTGGCCTAAAGAGGTGGGGCCTGTGGAAGCGGGGGGGGGGGTTAACAAAAGAATACACTGTAATCAGTTGAAACTATACATGTCAAAGATACTATGTCAGGGACAGGATGTAGGAAGAATCCTATTAATGGAAAAAAAAAAGGTCTGTTAATGTTTGTGGCGTGGCTCACTCAGTCCCTTTTGAAAGGATCTTGGAAAATAGGAAAAAGCAGTCAGACTTTTTGTCCTCATATACAACTTTGAAGTTGAAAATTCTTTGTTCATTTATCCTAAAATAAAACTTATGGTTACCCTAAAGTTTATATAGGGATATTCATGGCAGCTTTATTTGTAATTGCTAAAAACTAGAATCAGTCCAGATGTCTTTCAGTGGACATTGTTTAAGATCAACAGTAAAGAATAAACCAACTTTAATTGGTTTGATTTTTATCCTTTATTTTTATACACACAATGCACCTCATTACTGTTTGTACCCAAGGTAGGCTGCTCCCAGTGCCCTGTTATTTTATACACCACTGAAAGGTAACAATGGCACCATCAAATCTTTCGATGACACTGTTGTACCTCTGCTGAAACATGGGCTAGGCTCTCCCCAGAGAAACTGACTTTAGAGATATAAATAGAAACTATTTCTGGTGGGACCAGCAGTTAGCATAATGGCTATATCGCTGGACTCCCATGTAGTCAACTGCGGTTCGAGTGCTGGACCCAGAGGCTTAAACTCACCCTGGTGCATGTGCATGCATGCCCAGAGGAGAATAGAGGAGAAGGGATTGTGGCATGGACATCCCCCCTGGTGAGTGATTTCTTGCTTTCTGTCTCTCTGTCTCTCTCTGTCTTCTGTCTGGTGAGTGCATGTGCCCTATAGCAAAAACCTCTCCAAAAAAAGAAAAAGAAAGATACTATTTCTGGAACCCATATTTGTAATCCTGTTCCCCTCCCCTAGCTAAGATTTTTGGCCCTTCTGCCTTATAGGTAAGGTCTCTGGTACTTTCTGTTTTTTGCTACAGTGGACAAATGGCAGAGGTTCCAAAATACCTTTGATAGAAGGACACATTATTGCTAACCTGTACCTCACACCTATGGAAGAGGCTACCATCTTTTTGGTGATAGATGTCCTCCCCAGGGAGAGAAAGTACCACTGGTACTTTGAGGAAGACTTTGTGCCTTTGATTTCTAATGTCCAGGCAGCATTTAACTGTAACTTTACCAGGTGAAAAACCTTTGGTTTACTTTTATTTAATCTGCGATTGCAATGTACCCTCCTTGACAACTTGTAATTGTTTTTTTTTAATTTCATTTATTATTATCATAATGTTTATATTACATTTAATCACATATATCTTTACAGTGTATTATATTTCTTTTTCCAGCATGATTACCATGCATATCAGTCAAGATACAGGCATTACTATTCACATCATAATCATCAAATAGCTTTTTATCTTTTCAGATTATTATTATTTATTCTCTTTATTTTTAAAAACATTCAATCACTGTATTCTGAAAATATAAATAGACATGGATGGAGGAGTAGTTAAAATGTACTCAGCCAAACAGGGCTAGCTATGCTATGCTGACTTCTATTAAGTGTCAGTGTGAGACTGCTCATTCCTAGTTTCATTTAGTGGTACTTGCTGCCATTTTATAAAAATATATTTTTATTTAATTGTATTTGTTATTATTATTTGTTCACAAGCATGTGCGCGTGCGCACGTGCTTGCGAGAAAGAGAGAGAGAGAGAGAGAGAGCAAGCAGCCAGGTCTGCTAATCAAACTCAGGTTGGCCATGTGAGAGTCCAACAACTTAACCACCATGCCACCTGCTGGCTCCAGTTGCTGCCCTTTTAAGTGAACTGGTTGCAAATTAGGAAGGTTGGGCTCAGCCCCATTAAAAGCCATTATTTAACTTGACCTTATGAAATGGATTATGCTAATAATTATTATTTTAATCTTAGTAATCAATAATATACCTGGCTACTGATTCTAGCATGTACACGCACAAATATACACATATTCTACCCACTGTAGGCTCTTTGTAACAAAGTTCATAACATTAGGGTGAAGGAGATAATGATGGCTGAAAAATTAAGGTTGCTATCATTTTGACTGCTTATCATATGCTACATACTCTGCTTGGGAACTTTGAATGTCTTAGCTTATTTAATTCTCACCACATGACTGGTGAAATAGATGCTATTATTATTCCTGTCTTACTGAGGAAGCCAAGGTTGAAATAAGTGTTGTGAGATGATCATATAATGCCACTCTCCTAATTAAAGTTCTGTGATCCCCTCTTAACCTGAAGATAAAAGTCCTAATTCATCCCAGTTTCTGAGCTGTGTCCTGGCCACTGCCAAACTCCCTAGATTTATCTAGCCCCCTCTGTTTCTTTCTTGTAGTGGTTGTTCCAGCCATGCTGGACTATTTTTTCCCCCACTTCCTAGACTATTCTCTGTGTCAGCCTTCAGTCACCAGCTAGCTACTCATTCTTCATATCACAGCTTAGATATAAGGTTCTCAGGGAAGCTTTCTTAACAATTTCCTTAACTTTACAAGGTTTCTTGGACTATGGTAGGTCCCTTTGCTGTTTCCTTCCATTGAATTCTACATGATAGGTGTTCAATGAGTACTTGATAGATGAATATATATTTATAGTTTATAATTATTACATGGTAAGTGCTCAATAAATATAAATATAATTTTTAAAGGAAAAAAAAGTGTGTTTAACTTTATTTATTTACTTTTAATTGCCTGTGCACACACATGCTCACAAAAAGAGTAGAGAGAGGGAGAGAAAGCTGCTCTCAATGGGGCATGGTCATGATGCAATACTTTTTCCTCCATTTCTCCATCTCATTAGGATTTGGGACATTTGTGTACATGCATACAATGTGTTTTTCAAGTTGTTGGGGTTAGAATTTGAACTGTGACCAGTCATGTGAGATCCAGCTTTCTATGCATAGCCCTTAACTGCTATACTGTAAGGCCAGCCCAAGTTGTTACTATTTTTATCCAAGGGCAGAAAGCTGGTCAAGGCCAAAATCAGGATTTATACCTAGATCTGATTCTAAGGTACCTTTCACAATATGAATCTGCCTGCAGAAATGACCTAATTGGCTGTGTGATTAAGGGTGAGATACTATATCACTCTGAATCTCAGTTTCCTTCTCTGTAAAATGAGGGTAAAGAGTAGGCAAAGTTCAGGCTGGTCTGCATATAACCCAGCAGAGGAGGAGAACAGAAGTCTAGATAGGAGGGGATCTAAATAAGTAATTGGCCAGCATAGATCAGTATCATCCTTCTGTAAGACAGTTGGCCAGCTAGCTATACCAATAACCCTTAATATGTTCGTGCCCTTCAACTTGGTAACCCCAGTCAAGCAAGTATATAATTTGGGTAGTATGTAGGCTTTAGTATTGGAAAACCCTGAGTTCAAGTTATAGTACCCAATGTACTAGTCCATGGTCCCAAGCAAGTTACTACTTTGAACTTCAATTTATTTCTCTATAAATGGGATAATATCCATGTTTTTACCCTTTTCTAAGATTGAAAACAATATATTGGGTTGTTGAGAAAGTCATGAAGCATTTTTGCATAGAATAATACATCATAACTTTCCTGACCACCTAATAATAACATAAAAAGAAATTATTATAGCATTGAAAAAAAATCTTCCACCATATTACCCACCTAACACAGTTTGTGTTTGCCATGGGGAGGGGGTTGTACCGTTGAAGGCTGCCTCTCGAGATAGGAGCCACAGGTGGTGCTCAGAAAGGAAAGACTGAAGACAGAAGCGGACTGATGTCAGAGGTCAGAGCCCAGGGTATGGAGCTAGAGCACTCATGGGATAGGCTAGAACAGAAAAGAAGGCTAACTACTGAGGAAGAAGAAAAGAGATGACAAATGAATAAGTAGCTAATGGCTTAGTAGATACAATAAAACGGGGTCTCTCTATGTCATGATTCTATTGCTTCCACCTCCCAGTGGGACTAGGGACATGTGTCACCATACTTGGCTCGAGTTTATACAGGGTCTTGCTGTATTTCCCAGGCCAGCCTTGAGTTCACAATCCTCACGCCTCAGCATCCTTGAGTCTTTAGATTTATAGTTATATACCACTGCACCCAGCCTTTAGGTTGGACCACCATGTGAGCCTGGATCTCCCACGTGATCCCAGCCTGCTGAGCACAGTGTTTTAGCAGCCTGTACCACCATAGCTGGGCCTCAAATGGTCTTAAATTTCTTTAAAACTACATGTCTGCTAGTTACTTTCTTGTTTAGTCATGCACACGTATATATTTTGAAATTGCAGCCTTAGTGTATATACTTTTTCATGGAGTATTATGTCTTTAACATTTTACATATTGCAAGCCTTTTAATGGCTGCCAATTATTCCAGTTTTGCCCTTAGGCCAGAAAGCATGTCTCTGTGTATTAACTTTCTGCTACCTGAAGTACTTTCTTAGAATAAATTCCCAGGAGTAGGTTTACTGAGCCAGAGAGTATACAACTGGGATTTAACAAACAGAAACAGATTTTTGTCTAAGAATGAAATGACCCACAGTAATTGCTTTCATCTTCTGGAACAGATGAGTGACCCTCTAGATCTGTGTGGTCCAGTATGAAAGCCATTAGCTACATGTGGCCATATAAAGTTTGATCAATTAAAATTTAATAAAATTCAAAACTCAGTTTCTCCATTGTACTAGTCCCATTTCCAGTGCTTAATAGCCACATATGCCTAGTAGCTGCTGAATTGGAAAACTCAGATATAAAACTTTTCCATCACTGCAGAAAGTTTATTGGAAAATGCTTCTCCAGAGTTTCTTAAGACTTCACTGTTAGCAACTTGGGTGGCAGGTCTTTGTGGTGTGGTACTTTCCTGTGCATTAAGAGCCTATTTAGCATCTCTGGCATATGTCCATTACATGTTAGTAGTGCGAGTCCCTGAATCAATCTAATAGCTTGCTCCACGTTTGCAAATGTCCTACCAGGGAACAAAATTAATCTTATTTGAGACCTACTAAGATTTTATCTTAGAAGAAAGAATGGTTTAACTTTTGGGGAATTACCTAGATTAGCTCTGCCTAAAGAGAGGGAAGCTTGGAAAGATGGTTTAGAAAGAAAACTCTGGCTTAAGGCCTGACTTTGTACTCCATTCCCATTTTCCTTCCTTCTCCTGCTGGCCTATTTCCTGCTTTTTGGGAATTGTAGGAACAAGACTTTGCAGATGGAGAAGATCAAGGCCCGTTTGAAGGCTGAGTTTGAGGCACTTGAGTCAGAGGAGAGGCACCTGAAGGAATACAAGCAGGAGATGGATCTCCTGCTACAGGAGAAGATGGCCCATGTGGAGGAACTCCGTCTGATCCATGCTGACATCAATGTGGTACGTGGCTGGCTACCTGGAGACTACCTCTGGGCCTCTTAAGGACGAGGCCTTAGTGAGTGTTATGGCTTCTCCTTGAGATGTGGCTGTGGCCAACCTTGGGGATCAGGCATCAGGCTGTGGTGGAATAAAAAATAATCCAGTTCTGATCCAGTTCTGATATCTAGGCATGTCTCTGTCACAGCTGACTGTATGTACATCACAGGGCAAGTCCTTTCTCTCTAGGCCTTGTCTTCCCTCTTTGCACTACAAGAGTTACTCAATTACCTTGAAAGACTTTCTCAACTCTCACATGCTTTCATTCTGGGCGTTTGAAAATCTGAGTCAAGATCTAGTTTTGGAGAAAAGTGGAACAGGCAACTACTTCTGGGGTGTAGCTTAACATGCTCCAAAGCTTCTAAACAAATCATTTGTCTGGCTACCGAAGCAGGGCTTCCTCATTAGAGTTTCTTCTTTGGAGATTCTTGTAACATGGGAAATGAACTTCTGGTAAGGTAATAAGCTTTCCTCTTTGGGAGTTGTTCAGGAAGGTTCTAAATGGTCACCCATCTAGGCTGATGTATCGAGTATTACTTCATCAGGAAAGAAGTTGGAGGTACTAACTAGCATGTAAGATCCTTTCCAACTTATACAGCCTCTGACAATGAGAGACTTTTTTTTTTTTTTTTTTTTTTTTTTTACAAATTCACTTTTGAAGAAACTAAGTTTTTATTTTTCTGATAATGCTCATTTTCTGATGTTGTAAAACCTGGAATTTTAAAAGAAATATTAATAAAGTTTGCACAGTAAGCAATTGAGATTTTTGTTAGAGATAACAGGATTCAGGATCTCATGAGGAACTGACAATTTTGCTGCCAGGTAACCAAGGATACACAGCCAATTAAATGAACAAGATACTTGTCAGAGAGGGTTTGAGAATCTTGTCCAGTAAATCTAAAGCTTGAACATGCATCAGAGTTACCTGGAGTGCCTATTAAAACATAGATTTCTGGATTCCACCCAAGAGTTTCTGATTCTGCATGCCTGGGGTAGAACCTGAAAATCTGCACTCCTAGATTCCCAAGAAATACAGATCTCCTGTGATCTGGCAATCATATTTTGAGAACTACTGATCTAGGAAAAAGGCTTCTGGTCTAGGAGGGAGAAGCCCTGAGTCTTTAACAAAGATTTGTCTAAGTAGGACCCTAAGAAGTATTTCCCTGGCAAAGTTTCTTTTTCTCTGTGAGCCTCAGTTCTCTGACCTGTAAAATTGTGGTAGGGTAGATCAAAAGAGCTTTAAAGGTAATTCCAACTTTAAAATGCTATATTTGAACAATAGCTATCATTTACTGAGACTTTATTCTGTTAGTCTCTGTACTGAGTGCTTTATATAAATTTAGTCATTGAATCTTCACCAGGATTGCATGGGGTAGGCACTATTACTATAACCATTACACAGATGAAGAAACTGAGATTTTCCAGCGTCACATAGAGGTAAAATGACAGGTTTAAGACATGAACATGGGTTAGTCTGACTCTGGAATACATGCTGTTATCCATTCACCTATAGATCCTCTCTGAGAACTTTGGAATCTTTTCTCTGTGCCTACCTCACTCTATGTTCCAGATGGAAAACACCATCAAACAGTCTGAAAATGACCTAAACAAGCTGCTAGAGTCTACCCGGCGGCTGCATGATGAGTATAAGCCTCTGAAGGAACATGTGGATGCCCTGCGCATGACTCTGGGCCTGCAGAGGCTCCCTGACTTGTGTGAAGAGGAAGAGAAGCTCTCCTTGGAGTAAGCTGCCTATCCTCTGTCCCTGCAACATACCAAATACAAACACATACACAGAGGCATGTACCTATACAGAAAGCCTAGTCCCAAGCCTGTCAATAGCTGACTCATTGCATGACCTTAGGTAAATCTCTGCACTGGGCTGTTATACAAGAAGAAGGATGATTAGACTATAATTACTAGATGGTGTTTAAAGTTCTTTGTGCAATTTTGACAAAATAAGACTATGTATGACTCTTAAGAGGTGACTTTCCAAGTTAAAGTCTAAAAGAATTGTCCATAAACCTTTGAAAACACAGAAGGCTGACCTTTCATGGTCTCTAGATGATAGCCTGGGACATTATCTCAAGACCTAGAGTTAAGAATACAATAACCTTGCAGAGAGACAGAGTTTGGCCCAGTAGAAGAAAGTTTTTCCTAAAGGCACAGCATTTGCTATGCAAGTGGTGAGTTTCCTAAAGGTATGTCAACAGAAGCCTGGAGATACTTACAAAGAATATTATTGATCATCAGAAAAATCGTGACACATTTTTTGCATAGAAAAATGTAAAAAAATACATCATGACTTTTCCGACAACCCAGTACAAACGAACATGGATGAAGGATAGACAGAATGTCCTTTGAGAACCTGATTAGTCCTGAGATTTCTTGATCTTCTGGGTTCTGTCAGTGCCAAAGAGCAGGAGGATTACTCTTCCCAGTAGACAATGGTCCTGGTATCTAGAGGGAAGGACCAGTGCCGAGGCAGGTGCAGTAACTTTCTAGAGTGAGCCGTCACAGCCCAACTCTTGGTTCTGTAGGATGGAGTCTTAAAGAGGGGCAAAGTTGGGACCAGCAGTTGGTGTAATGGCTATGTCGCTGGACTCCCAGGTAGTTGACTGCGGTTTGAGTCCCGGACCTGGTGGCTTACACTCATGCCGGGGCCATGTGCGTGCGTGCCCAAGATCCTGAGAGGAGAATGGAGAAGGGATTGCAATGTGGCCATTCCCCCTGGGGGGTGATTTCTCGCTGTTTCTCTGTCTTTCAGGTGAATGCATGCACCCTGTAACAAAAACATCTCAAAAAGGGGGGGGGGGCAAAATTCTCCTTGCTTTCAGAATGATCCATTCAATGTCTCTCATCTCCAAAGTTACTTTGAGAAGCAGAAAGCAGAATGGCAGACAGAGCCTCAAGAGCCACCCATCCCTGAGTCGCTGGCTGCTTCCGCCCCTGCCGCCCAA
>NW_006203629.1:125311-134892 GCF_000334495.1 Tupaia belangeri chinensis
GGCCCAGTGCCGAGGCAGGTGCAGTAACTTTCTAGAGTGAGCCGTCACAGCCCAACTCTTGGTTCTGTAGGATGGAGTCTTAAAGAGGGGCAAAGTTGGGACCAGCAGTTGGTGTAATGGCTATGTCGCTGGACTCCCAGGTAGTTGACTGCGGTTTGAGTCCCGGACCTGGTGGCTTACACTCATGCCGGGGCCATGTGCGTGCGTGCCCAAGATCCTGAGAGGAGAATGGAGAAGGGATTGCAATGTGGCCATTCCCCCTGGGGGGTGATTTCTCGCTGTTTCTCTGTCTTTCAGGTGAATGCATGCACCCTGTAACAAAAACATCTCAAAAAGGGGGGGGGGGCAAAATTCTCCTTGCTTTCAGAATGATCCATTCAATGTCTCTCATCTCCAAAGTTACTTTGAGAAGCAGAAAGCAGAATGGCAGACAGAGCCTCAAGAGCCACCCATCCCTGAGTCGCTGGCTGGTGCAGCCCCCGGCCCCTCACATGCGCAGGAAGCAGAACTCTCGGGAGACAGCCACTTTCAGGCAGCAGCCCCCACCTATGAAGGTGAGTGATCTGGGTAGGAGCTGTGGAGGAGGTACAGTATCTTTTCATTCAATGCTGGATCTGAGGCTTTGGCCTTATTTATGTTGGACCTTCCTTAATCAGTCTTTCCTTGTGATACAGTAGTGGGATGTGTGTGTGCTCTGTTAAATTCACTGAGTTTATTGCCCCACATTCCCCGAGAGGTTAGAATACAGGGAGATTGGCAGGCCTTGCTAAATATAATTTCTATAAAATTTAGAAATATGACTCTTAAACAAATATATAGTGTCATAAATGAGAGAGGCAGTAGAATTATAAAGCTGACTCCAACATCATTTGAAGAGCAGATATTTATGTAGCCATGAAAAGAAAGAAATGTTGAAATAAATTTGCAAATTTAAGTAGAGATTTGGTTTATGTCCTACAGGGCAATAAAACTGTTACTTTTGTAACTTTTTCTGAACAGAAAAAAGTTCTATCTCTACTGGGCAGAAACTATTTACAGCTTATCAGTATAACATCATAGAGTCTGGGCCCTGATGAATAGTTAATAGTCAAAGGGACATTTTCCTGCATCAGAGTCAGCAAACTATAGCCCATAGGCCAAGTCTGACCTGCTACCTGTTTTTGTTAAAGCTTTATTGGTACACATGCCTGTCTGTTTGCTTATGGGTTATCTGTAGCTCATTTTTCATATAGACTAGAGTTGAGTAGTTGCAGCAAAGATCATATGATATGAAAAGTCAAAAATATTTTCTTTTGCAGATATTATAGAAAAAAATGCTGACCCTTGTCCTAGAAAATAAAATAATACTTGGGTGGGCCTGTTAGGTGATGTTCCAGTATACTGCTAAATGGATATATAATCTTTATTTTGCCTTATTTCCAAGTTCTGTATACTTTTTCTCAACACCCTTCTATAACTTGGGTTATATCCTTTACTCCCATCTTCTATGACCTCTAAGAGCACTGATCTTTCTACTTGGGTCTTACTGATTATTCCTCCCTCCTGGTGAGAAACCACAATTACTTTCTGGGTTCCTGGGGATCAAAATTCTAAACTGTGGCCTAGAAGAATCTGATCACTAACTTTCTTTGTCCCATACCCCCCACCAGGCCTGCTTGTCATGTCACCAGCAAATTCACCGGAATGCACCTATTTGCCCTCTGTGCAAAGCCAAGAGTCGGTCCCGGAACCCCAAAAAGCCGAAACGGAAACAGGATGAATGAAGAGAGGAAGAGCACATGGAGCTCTGTTGATCATAACTCCTCCCCTTGGCCAGAGTGATTGATGTTCTCATTTGAAACAACCTTTCCCTATCCCCACCAAGTCTCCTGTTTATGGTGATTGAAGCACAACTCCTCTCACTTTACTCTTACTACTTCTTGCTCTTGGGAATTCCAGTTTAGGAAGAGATGTGGTTCCGGTGCTAATGACAGCGTGTCTGATGATCCCTTTTCTTCCACCTACATTTCAATCCCTGCCCTCATTTCAACTCTGCCCTCATTTGAAGTTTAGGCAAAGGCAAAAAGCCCAAATGTGTCTCTGTCTCTTATGCCTGAGGCCTGGAGCCTAAGGAGCTCTAGGGTCTGAAGCTGGGGGAGGCACATATCTTGTTTCAGATAAAGGGTCCAGGATTTCTCCTCCTAATATTTTTGTCTTAGGCTCTGAAGGGAAACCAGTCCTCTTGCCAGACTTCTCAACAGTCTGGGTGCATATAGCTCCCTGATCCCAACCCTTATCTTATTCTTAAAGCCCATAAGTATATTGAACAAGCCCTCCTGTTCATATTCATTTGGGAGACCTGGCTGTTATATCTCCTCTCACCCAAATCTCCCTGATATGCTAAAATTCTTAGGTACCAGGCTCTGTGCCTGAGGATCCTGAGCTTTTGTGGGCCTACCCCCCAAGTGTATAGTGTTTGCAAATCAGTAGTAGAAATTTCCCACAGTAAAATCATGGAGCCAGACAGACCCATTCTACGAGATCTGACTAACTCACTGTCAAAGTCAATGGGGCTGCCTTAGGCTGAGAAGGGACTTAGGCCGACATTGGTGTTGGCTTTCATTCAAAGCCATTACTCTAGCATCTGTTTAATGGTATATTGAAAGGGAAGAGGAGTGGATTTAGAGTCAAGTGAGTGCCAATTACTTTGTAACATATGTAGGTTAGTTGGACTTTCACTCCATTTATCACTTCCTCTCTTTGATCTGGCACCTTCTGTAAGATAGCCTCAGCTCAAGATAGCTGTTGGTCACCCCTTTCCTGTGGATTGTGTAAGTGTCCTTCCCTCCCCAAAGAAAAAGCACTAGACTCTCTAAGCCTCACAGCTCTCCTCTCTACCAAACTCAGCTCTCTTAGTTAAGACATTCCTAGACATAGAGATGGGAGTGGAGGTTGTCTATTTGAAAAAGTTTTAGCCCTGACTGGAGAGAAGGGGTTAGTTTTCCTCCCTTCCTTAACTATAGTTGCCACTGTGTTTATGTGTTCACAATATAAAAGGTTCCTCTGCTTTTGAAAGTAAGAATGTTATGTCTGTACAAATAGTTTTAAGTAAACATTAGTTCATTGGAGTAAATGCTGACTGCCTACTGTGTACTGAATAATACAAAAGATGTAATGCTATTCACTCTTTTGGATAGCTCTTTTTTGCTCCTATTCACTCATCCTTACAAATGAGAAAGCCAGGCACTAGCACATAATAATTTACATAATTATCCTAATAATTTCCATATGCTTAGCACCTATTCTGTGCCAGGGCCCTATGTATGATGCTTTACAGATTTGATTACATTTGATATTCAAAACAACTTTACAGGCTAAGTATTCTTACTGCCATCTTTTCTCCCTGAAAAGGAAACAACCTCAGAGAAGTTAAATGACTTGTCCAGAGTTAATGGCTAGTAAGAGGAAGTTTCAGGAGTTTAAACCAGATTTGTCCAATAGCAGAGTCTATTTTTTTCTACTTCTCCAAAGTCTTTTTTTCTTTAAGTCTTTCTCTGTTTTGGGATGACTTGATGATGAGAGTGACTGTAATAACTCTGAACCTGAAATCAGGTATAAGGTATCCGGTGACAGATTGATTCAGGGAAATAAAGTCCTGATCCCCTATAAGAATATAGTAGGGAACAACTCTGAAGGAGTATCACAGCTTCCCCTTAGGGTAGTTCGAGGTTGCTATTATGACTGCATCACAGTTCCAAAGTCTACCTCTATCAAGACTTTTTCCCTTCCCTTTCCTTCTCTCCCCTTCCTTTGCCTTTCTCTTCTCTTCCTTTCTTTTCCCTTCCCTTCCCTTTCTCTTCTCTCCCCTTATCTTTCTTTCCCTTCCCTTCACTTTCTCTTCCCTTCTATTCCTTTCACTTCCCTTCCTTCTCCTTCCCTTCTTTAGTGTTGATCCCAAGGGCTTCCTAATTAATATTCTGTACACTACACTGTCCCAATGCTTCTCAGGGAATCCAACAACTGATTAAAAACTTCTATACCTCAGTGTCCTCATCTGGAAAGTGAGGAAAATAATACTTTATTCTCCACAGAGTCATTGTGAGGAATGCCAGGTATATAGGAAACACTCAGTAAGTGTTAAATTGCATCTCTCTCATGCCTCTGGGATCAGGCGAATTGGATGAATAGTCAAAAGAATTATTCTTTATCTTACCTGATACTACTCAATCACCAGGTTTTGTTCAGCTACAAGTCTGCTTTTGAGGTTACCCAGGCACTCTAAACAATAGGAAGAGACTCAGCTATGTGCAACTTGGGGTTTATCTTAACTGTATTAAGTCTCCATGAATCCCTGGAAAGTATAGAAAGCATGATCATTGTTATGCATCTTTGGTACAGTGTAGGTAATTTCTGTCAATTCTGTCATAGTGAAGGTAGCAGGTCTTTTTAAGTCTTTGTATGGAGATTTTATTTATTTACTTATTTTAGGGTTTTGCCATCGAGCGTTTACACTCACCAGAGAGAGTCAGAGAGGGAAAGTGAGAAATCACCCCTCCAGGGGCTCTGGCCATGCCACAATTCCTTCTCCTCCATTCTTCCTCATATGGTTTTGGGCACACACACACACACACACACACGCACACGCACACGCACACGCACTTGTGCCTGGCATGATTTTCAAGCTGCTAGGTCCAGGGCTCAAATTGCAGTTGGCCATGTGGGAATCTATTGCCTTAACGAGTATGCCACCTGCTTGCCCCAGTCCAGATATACTTCTAAATGAGAAGAGATTAATCATATGTTGAGCACCTATACCTGCCAGCCACTTCATACAGTGCTATTATTTCATTTAGTCTTTTGGGTTCATTTCTCTATTATTGTGAAACAGACCACTGAAAAACTTAGTGGCTTTAAACAATCATCATTCATTACTCATGATCTGCAGTTTGAACAGGACTCTACTAGGAATGACTTATTTCTGTTCCATGTGGTATTGTCTCAGACAGTATGGCTGGAGCTAGAGGATCTAAGATGGCTGCACATCTGGCACTTCAGTTGGAGTGGCTGGAATAGCTGTGGGTTGACTGTCCCCTACCCCTTTGTAGTCTTTTACCCCATTTTTTCTCCATCTTGCCTCTTCAGTAGTCAGACCTTTTAACCTAGAAGCTGACTTTCAAAAGTATGAAGACCAAAACTGCAAGGCCTTTTGTGGCAGAAAACCAGAAATCATACAGTAACACTGGACTGGTCAAAACAAGTTACAGGGCTAGCTCAGACTTAAGGGATGGGGAAATAGACTTTGTCTCTTGATGGGAGGCATGCCAGAAATGGGAGGAATTGTTGCCACACAAATTTTCAGACAATCTACACAATTTCCAATAATAACCTTGCAAAAAACCTGTTATGTGTGTCCATTTTTAAAGATGGTAGAACTAAGGCTCAAAATGAGTAAAGTAATTACTCAATAAACAACTAGAAAGGGACAAAGCTAGATCAGACCCAACCAAGTCTGTGTGCCTCTTAAACTTTTTCTTTTGCCTAAATACAGTACTTCAGGTAAGCCTGAGATCCAGTTAAGGGGGAATAAGTAAGGTAAGAGAAGGAAAAAAATAACAGAAGGAATAAAATTATACTCAAGGGGAAACACAAGGGAAATCGGGGAAGGGGAGAAGGAGAAAAAAGAGGAGAGGGAAGAAGATAGTAAGAAAAGTGCCTTTTATACTGGTAAATGCTTTATACTTAAAGCAGTGTTGTTAATTTTTTAAATAATTATTTATTTAGGGACCAGCAGTTGGCATAATGGCTATGTCACTGGACTCCCATGCAGTCGACTGCAATTCAAGTCCTGGACCCGTTGTCTTAAACTCACGCCAGGCACGTGTGCGTGTGCGCCCAAGATCCCAAGAGGAGAATGGAGAAGGGATTGCAGCATGGCCATCCCCCCTGGGGAGTGATTTCCCACTTTCTGTCTCTCTGTCTCTCTGTTTTACTGGTGAGCTCATGCTCCCCATAGCAAAAAGCTCTCCAAAAATTATTTATTTAATTATATTTATTATTATCCTTTGCTATAGAGCATGTGTGTTCACCAGAGAGAGAGAGCAAGCAAGCCTCAAGGTCTGGGACTCTAACCACGGTCAGTCATGTGGGAGTCCAGTGCCCCAACCACCATGCCACCTACTGGCCCCTAAAGCACTGTCTTTAAGATAACATTCCCACTTGAGCCTCAGATTAGTAACCCTACATTGTTAATAGAACATATGTTATTATCATTCATGTTTTATGGATGAGGTTCCGAGAGGAAAACTGACTGGCCCAAAGTCAAAAATTTTGCTATTAAAGTCTAGTTTCTTGTTATTATTGTATTATGCCGTTAGTTTTTCAACAGCAACTATCAGCATCTTTGTAATAATCGATTAACATTTTCCAAGGTGAACTCTGGAAAGGCTGTTAACTCAGGGTCATGTTGGTTTAATTTCTTAATTTCTCTGGGTCTTCTTTCTTATATGTGAGGCAAGAATACTAACAGTCCTTTCCTCACAGCATTATTGTGAAGATTAAATGAACTAACATGTGTTATATGCTTAGAGGAGTATCTGAAAAACATTCAGTAAACTAGTTATGAGGATTATTGGCTTCTTGAGAAACCAAATATGAGAATAATGATGATGGTGATGAAAATGGTGATGATGAAAGCTTACTTATAATTCCAAATGTCCAAAAGAGTCAGAGGGTAAAATGAGAAAGAGGTTGTCCCTGTGTAAAGCCTCCCATAGAAGGAAAGCTGAAATCTGGGAATCATGGTAATGCAGGGGTGTTATTAGGTCCAGCACCCGTGGCAGGAGGCAGGAGAACATGGCACTGGTTCTTGATCATAGCTCACAAACAATTAGAGATGTGGACATAGGTAAGCAAGTGCAGTTTTATTAGGAGAAGGGTAGAAGGAAGGCAAGCCTTTCACTCTGAAAAGGGAGTTCCTGAGTGAGAAGCTGAAGTGAGGGGTTTTTATCTTGGTTAGGAAGGGCTCTGTTCAGGCTTATTCTAGGAGGGGCTTGTGCATGTGTTCCCCTTGTGATGGGGGTTGCATATTAGATGGGTCTGGTCATTCTTGTAAGTTTGGACAGGGTATGAAGGTCGTGAGACATTCTGTCTAAAATACCATTACCTTTTTCTCAAAATGTGGTGGTACTGGAAAAGTCTTAATTGTTACATTAGCTTTAGGCCTTGTTGCCTAAAATAATCATTGAGTCACTGTTATAAGCCAGTATTCTTTTTTTTTTTTTTTTTTTTTTTTTTTTTTTTTGATTTGAGTCAAGAAGAAAATGGCCCTTTGGACCTTGACTCTATTTGTTGTTTTGTGTGCTTGGCAAGGAGGTTTACAAGGTTCATTATATCTGGAGGACCAATTGATAGAAAAGAAATTTAGATTTCTAATAAGCTAGTTTCAGCTGGCTGGTCTCAGAAGACTCCCCTTCCCCATTTTGTCAGCATTCCATCATGTCTCCTCTGATGCCCTAACTACATAACCAGTTGCTGACTTAATGGTGCCTTTCTTGAAGACTGATGAAACTCTCAGGCTCTGCTACCACCAGTCTTTTTAATGGTTTCAAAAGGTACACACTCCTCCTGGTAACTCTGTGGAAGCCCCTTTGCTCTTCTGCTTGTGACTGAGGAAAGAAGACTATCCTTAAGGACTCTCCATCAATCATCTAGGCCAACATGTATATCAGTGGTTTCCATACTGCACAGTACAGGAAAATTACACCCTGGAACTAGTTATTCCTGTGTTCAAATCCCAGATGCTCTACTTACTAGCAGTGTATTCTTGAGCAAGTTATTAAACTCCTGTCTCTAGTTTCCTCATCTATAAACTGGAGATAATACCTGATATGTAGGATTGCAGTGAAATTTTTAAAAGTAAAAAAGAAGATAATCATCATCCACTGGATGTTGTAATATGGTGGGTGCTGTGCTAAGTGCTTTCACATAGTGAAAGGGTTAAAAGTATCCCAGGAGGACTGGTGCTGGACTCCCACATGGCTCACTGCCGGGGTCCAACCTCGGCAGGGGTGGGTTTATCTCGTTGGAGGCAGCACAGGAAGGGGAGACTGAAGCCTCGGTGCCATTTTTTTTTTTTTGAAGAGAAAATCAATTTTAATTTTAAAAGATTAGAAGGGGAGTATCATCAAAATTATCAAAGAAAACATGAAGGCCATGCACATAGCTTAAATAATGTGCAATATTTGAATGCTTGTATACAGGTACAAATGGATTAGTTCCAGTTGCAGCATTCACCTAATTATTTGGAATTTTGTCTGCCAAAAGTGAAGTCTAATATAGTAAACATTCTCATGACAATTAGCTGGAGGCAAGGTTTCATTTCCTCATAACTGGATTTTGTTTATAGCAATTCTTTTTTTTTCCCTTCAATTGCTTGTACCATGCAGAAAACATTTTAGGAAAAACAAAGGACATATAAAAAAAAAATCACCCTTATCTCATGACTTTAGCACATCAGACACTTTTCTGTGTTTTCTAGTAGTCCATGATAAATACGTATTTAGCTGTGTGATAATTATGGACACAGCATAGTTATGGTTTTTAAGATTTATAATTACCTAATGTAATTCTTCATATTGTTTTAGATTTTCTAATTATAGTTGAAGACTATATTATCATTTAATTCATTTTATAACTACCTTAAGAGAAGGAACCTTTTCCCTTCTAAACCATTCTCTTATACATAGTAGGACCTAGAAAAACTTTGTGTATATAGATTTTTTTCTTATTCATAATTTATTTTAAGGTAGATCTCTGAAGAGAGAAAGGTCGAGAGAGAGAGAAAGAAGTTATCCTCATTCTCTGCATGGAGCATTGTGCCTTTTTAAGATGAAAACAAATCAAGCTCCTGCCCCATGGCCTACTGGTTAAAGAAAATGGATCCCACATGACCAAAATGCAGTTTGAGTCCTAGGTTTGGCAGCCTGACAAACATATTGGGTGCACGTATGTGGGTACCCAAATTGCCTAGAGGACAAATAAAGGATAAGGAAATATGCTGTGGTCATTCCCCCGTATGAGGAGGTGCTTTCTTTCTCTCTGTCTCTCTCCAGGCCACATACATTTTCTAGCAAATTAAGAAAATTTAAAAAAGCATATTCAGAGACTTGCTAATAACATTTTGAGAATGACCTTGATTTTTAAATTTGAAATGTCATTTGAAAAATGAAAATTGAAGTAGCTAATTATGTCATTTCTCCTTAAGAATATGATGTGGCAATTTCTTCTTTTTTATTTTTATTTTTATTTTTATTATCATAATAATCTTCTTTATATTACATTGGATTACATATAACTTTACAGTGTATTACATTGTTTTTTCAAAAGGGAATGCCATGCATGTCAGTCAATACAGAGACATTAATCTCCCCACTTCAACATTCAATATCTTTTCTATAATTTTCCCAGTTATTATTATTATTCTAATTATTTTTTAAAACAGTCAATCACTATTTCTCATTTTGCTTGTAAAAAGACTTTACCCATCATCAAATACTTCTCAGACCAATCCAGTTGAGAATACTATACATGTCATCATCAATAGG
>NW_006203629.1:135088-146489 GCF_000334495.1 Tupaia belangeri chinensis
TCAGTTTGTGGACATTTAGGTTGGTTCCATGTCTTGACAATTGTGAATAATGCTGCAATAAACATTGATGTGCAAGCACTTTTATGACTGAGCATTTTCCTGTCCTTTGGGTAGATACCCAGAAGAGGGATTGCTGGATCAAATGGTAGTTCTATTTGTAGATCTTTGAGGAATCTCCATATGGTTCTCCACAGTGGTTGAACCAGTTTACATTCCCACCAACAGTGTAGGAGGGTTCCCTTTTCACCACATCCCCGCCAACACTTATCCCTTTTTATATTCTTAATCTTTGCCATTCTGACAGGGGTTAGGTGATATCTCATTGTGGTTTTTATCTGCATCTCCCTTATGATGAGAGATGTTGAGCATTTCCTCATATGCTTTTTGGCTATTCGTATGTCTTCCTTAGAGAGATTTTTGTTCAGCTCATTTTCCCATCTTTTAATTGGGTTAAACATTTTTTTGTCACATAAGGCACTTGAATTCCCTGTGTATTCTGGTTGTCAGTCCCTTATCTGAGGCATATTTAACAAAAACAGTTTCCCATTCTGAGGATTGTCGCTTCACACTTGTTACTGTGTCCTTTGCTGTGCAGAAATTTCTTAGTCTAATATAGTCCCACTTGTCTATTTTAGGGATTATTGCCTGTGCTTTGGAGTCTTTTTAAAGAAGTCTTTGCCTACTCCAATGTCTCCCAGAGTGAGCCTTGATGCCATTTTTATGTACGTCCTCAGTCAGACACTCCCCAGAGATCGCTCACTGTAGAGTGACCACTGCTAGGAATCATCATGCCTTTTTATTGAAAATGTGATACATGCAAGTAAATGGGTAAGGGGCAATGTGTTCTAATTATCAATTCATAAAGTTTTAACAATAGGGAACATAGGTTCCATTCAGGGTTGAATTAAGGGTGGACCTATTGCAGTTCTGCAATTGTTCATTTGATGTAGGCAGGTCTTCATGGAATGCAGTTTCAGGAAAGCAGTTCCAGCAAGCAGAGATAATTATGAGCTGATAGGTGGCAGCCATCTTGTGACTACTGAGCATGACGCTGAGAAAAGGAAATCTCAAGTATAGATATTAGTTCTTATGGATCTCAATAAAAAATGGAACTTATATAATTTTATAGGGTTCTAAACTTAATTCAAGGAATCCTAATATACTTATCTATTTAAAATGGGTGAAGCTAAAGTTCACTTGGTGAGGGCGGGGATACGGCTTTTTCAACTGGTGGTAAAGTGACCAACTAGTTAACGAAGAACTTTAAAGTGGGTTTGTGGCATATCTACGCATTTTATTGTGCCTGTGGCACCACTGTTATGTATTTTGTTAGATCATTAGCTACTGTGGGGCAGGAGTGTCCTGGGCCAATTTCGGCCTAAAAGGTTATTTTTAAGCTTCTGTTAAATGTATTTTGAAGGGCCTTTTAAAGGTCAAGAAGATTTCTGCCTACATGTGACTTCAGCACACCCTCTATTGTGACTGCAGGGATGAAGCATTGTAATTAACAGTAGGTGGTCAGGGCAAAGGGGAGCGGTCGAGGGGACTTTTGGGAAATCTTATCAAATACTTAGGATGTATAAAAAAGCTATATAATTCTTTTAAAGTAGTATATCAGGGAGTCGGGGGGGGGGTCACTTCCCAGCAAGGCTACAGCACACTCTGGAGCATTACAACAAGCGGCCTTGCCAACATGCTGAGTTGACCCAAGCTTTGCTCATAGGTCTGGAGGCTTACAGCAGCAGCCTTGCCACCGTGCTGAGCTGACCAAAGCTGTGCTCAAAGGTCAAAGGCTTGAAACAGATCCTGGGGCCCCACCGGGTTGGACTCCTACAGAGAAGCATGATTTAAGTTCTAGATCTGGAGGCTTGCTTTCTCTCTCTCTCTCTCTGTTATAAGCACACATGTCCTATAGCAAATTAAATAATAATAAAAATAAAATAAAAATTTCCCAGTACCTTATGGGTTGGAAAGGGTCAATTCAGTGTCTCTGTGTCTTCCTGGCACTGGGTTGATTCACCGAAGCCATAATGGGAAGGGCCATTAAAACTCCCAGTTGCTTCAACATTCTTTTTCCTTCTCTTTCTCCTCCCTTTTTATTCCCTGGCTAGCTGGCCCCTATATGATCTCACTGCACATGGCTTTTTGTTTTTATAAGTCTCTGCCTACATATATGGAGATTGAGACCAGTCTTTTGCTGACACTACAACATCAAGAAACATCCAAATATATAGCAGATCAGAGTGGTGAGATATAACAACTAGAAATATCGATAAACTAGTCGGAGTCTGTAAAAAATCAATGGGCATCGTGTCCCAGAATTGTGCTAATTAGCCAACCATAAACCCCTTGTTTTCAAAATCCAATACAAGATACTTGCCCTCACCCTTTGGGGCCAATACACCTCTTTGCATCTGGCCCTTTCCTGCCCTTTGGAAAGTAAATAATTTTTTAAAATACAAAATTAATATTTATTTTTTAAAAAATTGTTTGGGGACCAAAAGGTGATATAATGGTTACCTCACTGGACTCCCATGTAGTAGACCTCAGTTTGAGTCCTAGAGCTGGTGACTTAAAATGCACACTGGGTGCATATACATGCATACCCAAGATCCCAAGAGGAGAATGGAGAAGGGATTGCAGCATAACAATACCCCTGGGGGATGATTTCTTGCTTTCTGTCTCTTTGTCACTTGGGTGAGTGCACATGCCCTATAACCAATAAATAAATAAATAAATAAATAAATAAATAAATAAATACAATTTTAAGAAAAAATAGTTATTTTCACAGAAATGAAATGGAGAAATTCAAAATTATAGCCATTATTATTCAAAACAAGATGTAAGATATCTTAAAGTTAATGTTTACAGTTCAAGTAGAATTATACACTTAATTACTTTGATATATGGCTTCCACACAGCTGATCATGGCTCAAGTCCCAGACCTAAAAATTTGCTTTCTCACTCTCTCTCTCCATTTCTGTTCAAATTAAAATAAATAAATAAAGTTAAATAAAATAATTCTTTTTAAAAAATTAAAGCCGAGACCAGCAGTTAGCATAATGGCTATGTCGCTGGACTCCCACACGGTCGACCGCGGTTCATGTCCTAGACCCAGTGGCTTAAAACCCACACCTGGTGCGTGTGTGTGTGTGCCCAAGATCCCGAGAGGAGAATGGAGAAGGGATTGCGGCATGGCCATCCCCCCTGGGGGGTGATTTCTCACTTTCTGTCTCTCTGTCTGTCTGGTAAGTGCAACGTGCCCTATGGCAAAAGCCTTTCAAAAAAAAAAAAAAAAGAAAGAAAGAAAGAAAAAATAAATAAAGCCATAAACATTAGTACACAAGAATAAAGCGATAACTTCCAAGTCCCGGAAACTTAAAAATTCCAATAGTTGTAGAATTTTTAAGCCATTCCTAATTTTCTAATAAATGTGATTAACTGGATAAATAGCTGTAATTACCTCTAAGTAATACTTCTTATTAATCCACTATTTTCATTGTTGTTATATCAATATTACTTATTTATTTACATATATTATTATTTTAATTTACTTTATACTTTCAATCACTATATATCACTACAGCTTATAAAATGAATTTACCCAAAGTAAATATATTTCACACCCAGTTCAGTTAGATATCATATATGTTATCAACAGACAATCCTCCATTTCTGTGTCCCTTGAATCTATTTCCTCTCTGTTTAATCACTGTATATCTTTACAATGTATAACATGTTTTTTTCTGGCATAAATACAGTGCATATTATCAACTAAAAGGCATTATTATATATATTATCATCAATGGATAAGTTTTCACATTTGTGTCTTTGCAATGTTTTGTTTGTTTTTTACATGATCCCTTGCTCTCATCCCCTATTACTCATCCACTATTATCCACCCACTCCTGTACTGTGTCTAATATCTACAGTTGCCCTCCCTGCTGTTATACCTTCCAATCTTGCAGTTCTGCTATAAAGTACAGGCATTTGGTATATATTAAGTGGAGACATAGAATGCCCATCTTATATAGTCTGACTTGCTTCACTTAGTTTCAAATCTTCTATATATGTTCACATTGTTTCAAGTGTCAGGGTCTCATTTTTTTGATGGCTGAGTAGTATTCCATAGAGTACATGAATCACATTTATTCCATCATCTCATCTGTTCTTGGACATTCGGACTTTTGGGTTGATTATATGCCTTAGCTATTGTGAATAGGGCAAACATAGATGTGTAAGGACAAACATAGATGTGTAAGGGATTTTCCAACTGAGGGTTTTCCTACCCTTTGAATAGATGCCTAAAAGTGTAATTACTGGATCGAATAGTAATTCTATTTGATGTTTTTTGAGGAAACTCCGTATTGCTCACCACAGTTCTTGTACTAACACATTCCCAGCGACAGTGTAGGAGGGTTCTATTTTCATCACAACCTTATCAGCACTTACCATTCTTTCTTTAAAATTTCTTATCTTATATTCATTCATTGCATATCACTACATTGTACAAAATGAATTTTCCCACCCAGACTACACAGAATATTGGCCCAATCAAAGATATTATCATACCTATCATCTTCAATAGATAATTTCCCATTTTTGTGTTTCTTAACTGTTTTACTTCTTTCTTTTTTCCCCTTGATTCCCTCCTTCTCACCCTCTACTATTTCCCACCCACCTCCCACACTGTCTCTGGTATCCACAGCTGCTCTCCTTGCCTTTATATTGTCCCATATTTCACTTTCTGCCATAAAATGCAGACATTCAGTCATGTATTGAGTAGAGATATATAATGCCTCTCTCATTTTCTGATTTGCTTTATTTAGCAGTAAATCTTCCCTATTTGTCCACTTTCTATCAAATGCAAGGGTCTCATTGTTTTTTATGGCTAAGCAGTATTCTGTAGTTCCACACTTTTTTAATCCATTCACCTTTTCATGGACATTTTGATTGACTCGATGTCTTAGTAACTGTGAATAGTGCTGCAATAAATATGGATGTACAGATATTTTCCCCAACGAGCATTTTCCCATCCTTTGGGTAGATGTCCAGGACTGGAATTGCTGGATCATATGGTAGTTCTATTTGTAGGTCTTTGAGGCGTCTCCATATTGCTCTTTGCATTGGCTGTACTAATGTACATTTCCACCAACTGTATATGAGAGTTCCCTTTTCACTACAGCCTTGCCAGCATTTATTATTCTTTTTAAAAATTTATTCATTTTTACATTCATTCACTGAGCATAATCACAGCATACCAGCTCTCCAAGAAGTTCTAAAGTGAGTGCTATATCAGTAAAATTAAATACAGGCACACAGAAATAAGAGTTCAAAACACAACTAAGAAAATTGCCAACTTAGTGGTAGAGACAAGTCTGGAGTTGAATGTTATCTTCTAGAATTTAAACGGAGAGATTGGACCACAACAGAAGTTAGATTAAGTACATTTATTATTCTTTATTTTGTTCATCTAAGCCTTTCTGACTGGCGTTAGGTGATGTCTCATTGTAGTTTTGATTTACATCTCCTGTATGATAAGAATGTTCAGCAATTTATCATATGCTTTTTGACTGTTGATATGTCTCCCTTGGAGAGGTTTCAGTTTAGCTCATTTGTCCATCTTTTAATTGAATTGATTTTTTTTGGAGGGGGTAGGCTACTTGTATCAGTCCCTCATCTGAAGCACAGTTTGCAAATACATTCTCACATTCGAAGCATTTTCTCTTCACTCTAATTATTGTTTTTTGTTTGTTTTGTATTTTAAATTATTTTATTTTATTTTTATTATTTATTTATTTATTTATTTTTAACTGGGCAGAGTTTTTTTTTTGTTTTTGTTTTTTTGTTTGTTTTTTTGTTTGTTTGTTTGTTTTCTTGATGTAACATCACTTTTCTGTTTTGGGGATTTTTGCCTGTGCTTTGCAGTTCTTATTTAAGAAGTCTTTGCCTACTCTGAAGTCTCCAAGAGTTTCCCTGTGTTATCTACCAGTAGTATTAGAATTTGAGGTTTTTTTCTTAGAACCTTGATTCATTTTGAGTTGAGTTTTGTTAATGATAAGAAATATGGGTCCAGTTTCTTCTTTCTGCTGGTGGGATATTTAGTATTTCCAGCACAATTTGCTGAAGAGATTATTTATTCCCACTAGGTTGTCTTGTGCCCTTTATCAAAAATCAGTTGACTATACATTTGGGAGTTTATTGCTGGGGTTTCTATTCTGTTCCAATGATCTGCATGCCTTTTCTGTGCCAGTATCATGCTGTTTTGATTATCACAGCTTTGTAATATATTTTGAGTTTGGAGGGCGAGATGTCTCCTACTCCACTCTTCTTGCACAGTATTGCTTTGGTGATATGGGGTATTTTGTGGATCCAGACAAATTCTGTGATTGTCCTTTCAAAATCCGTGAAGAATAGCTTTGGTAGTTTGATTAGGATTATATTAAATATGTACATTAATTTGGGTAGAATTGATATTTTGATTATATTAATTCTTTCAATCCACCTGCTGGCCACATCTTGTTGAAAATATCTGCATCTGTATTCATCAGGGATATTGGTCTGTAGTTTTCAATTTTTATTTGTCCTTGTCTGTTTTGAGGATTGGGAAGATGGAGGCTTCATTGAATGAATTCAGGAATGTTCATTATTTTTTGGATCTTTACAAACAGTTTGAGGAGAACCAAGGTTAGTTACTCTTTAATAGTTTTGTAGAATTGGGAAGTGAAAGCCTTAGAAGATTTTTTTTTTTGAGTGGAGACTATTTATTACTAATTCAATCTTATTGCTTGTTCTTAATCTGTTCAGGCTTTTTATATCTCCCTGGTTCAATCTTGGTAAGTTATATGTGTCCAGAAATTTGCATGTCTCTTCTAGGTTTTCTTGTTTGTTGGTATATAATCACTCATTATATTTTTTCATGATTCTTTGTATTTCTCTTGTGTCTCTTGTAATATTGCCTTTCTTATTGTTGATTTGATTTATTGGTTCCTTTCTCTCTTCTTGATTATTATACCTAACACTGTTTCTATTTTGTATGTTTCCTCAAAGTGTCAGCTTTTGGTATTATTTATTTTCTGTACAGTTCTTTTCGTTTCTATTTCCTTTATTTCTATTCAAATCTTTATTATGTATTTTCTCCTGGTACTTTTTTGAGTTATTTTTTTCATTTTGTTTTTACAGTTTCCTGTGATGAGTTTGTCTATTTGCCACCTTTCCACTTTTTTCATGGGAACTACCTGACATGAACTTCCCTCTTATGACTACTTTTGCTATGTACCATAGGTTATAAAAACTTGTTTGTGGGACCAGCAGTTAGCGTAATGGCTATGTCGCTGGACTCCCATGTAGTTGACTGCGGTTTGAGTCCCAGACCTGGTGGCTTAAAATCACACCGGGTGCATATGAGTGCATGCCCAGATCCTGAGAGGAGAATGGAGAAGGGATTGCAGCATGGACATCCCCCCAGGGGGTGATTTCTCGCTTTCTGTCTCTCTGTCTCTCTCTATCTTTCTGGTGAGCACACATGTCCTACAGCAAAAACCTCTCCAAAAAAACCCCATTTGTTTATTATCATTAGCTTCAAGGAATCTTTTGATTTCAGTCTTAATTTCTTCAGTTGTGAAATCATTCAGGAATATGTTGTTTCATTTTCATGTATTTGTGTATTTTCCATGGATCTTTTACTAGTTAATTTCAAGTTTGATTTCATTGTGATCAAAAACTAGATATAGTTTTTGTACATTTGAATCTGTAAAAGCTTGTTTTATGCCTTATGATGTGGTCAGTCTTTGAAAACATTCCATGTGGAGGTGAGAAGAATGTGTAATTTGCAGTTGCTGGGTGAATTGTTCTGTATATGTCTGTGAAACCTACTTGATTTATGGTATCATTTAGATCTTGTGTCTCTTTATTTTTTGTCTAGATGATCTGTCCAAACGAGGCAGATTTTCTTCATTTATTGTTGAGGTCCCCAATGAATATTGTGTTCCAGTCTCTCTCTCTTTAGATCCAACAGTTTCTCTTCCATATATCTGGGTGCTCCATTGCTGGATAGCAGATATTGTTAAGTGTTATATCTTCTTGGTGAAGTAGCTGTTTTAGTGCCATGTAATGTCTTTCTTTTTCTCTTTTTACAGCTTTTATCTTGAAGTCTACTTTGTCTGATACAAGTATCTCAAATGCAGTCTTTTTATGGTTTCCGTTTGCACAGAATATCTTCTTCCAACCCTTTACTTATAGTCTATGTGTATCTTTATCGGTGAGGTGTGTTTCTTGTAACCAATATATATATAGGGCTCCTATTTTTTTATGTATTCAGCCAGTCTGTGACTTTTTTTAAAGTTTATTTTATTTTAAAATGTATTTATTTTACATTCATTCCCTGTATAGCATTGAGCATACAAATGAATTTTTCCATCCACAATACACTGTATATTGATTCAATCAAAGATACTTCCATCCTATTATCTTCAACAAATGATTTGACATTTTGTGATTTTATATATTTTACTTCTTTTCTTTTACCCTTGATTTATCTCTCACCCTCTGCTATTTCCCAGCATACTCCCACTCTGTCTCTGCTATTTACAGTTGCTCTCTATGCCTTTATACCATCCAATATTTCAGTTTCTTCCATAGAGTGCAAACATTTGGTATATGGTAACTGGGAACATACGATGCCTCTCTTTTATAGTCCAGCTTGCTTCGCTTACCAATATATTTTCCATATTCGTCCACTTTCTATCAAATGCTAGGGTCTCACTGTCATTTTATGACTGAGTAGTATTCCATATGTGTATGTGCCTCACTTTCTTTTTTTTCCTTTTTTTTTTTTTTTCTGGAGAGGTTTTTTCTTATTGGGCGTGTGCACTCGCCAGAAAGACAGAGAGAGACAGAAAGATAGAAAGCGAGAAATCACCCTCCTAGAGGGGATGGTCATGCCTCAATCCCTTCTCCTCCATTCTCCTCTCGGGATCTTGGGCACACACGTACATGTGCCTGGCATGAGTTTAAGCCACCGGGTCCGGGATTCAAGCTGCGGTCGACTACATGGGAGTCCAGTGACATAGTCATTACGCTAACTGCTGGTTCCGATGTTCCACACTTTTAATCCATTCATTTGTTCATGGACATTTGAATTGATTCCATGTCTTAGCTATTGTAAATAATTCCACAATAAATGCAAATGTTTTTCTGACTGAGTGCCTTCATATCCTTTGGGCACATACTCAGGACAGGAATTGCTGGATCATATGGTAGGTCTATGTGTAGGTCTTTGAGGGATCTCTATACTGTTCTCCACATTGACTGTGCTCTCACCAACAGTGTAAGAGAGTTCCCTTTTCTTCACAACCTCACCAGCACTTATCATTCTTTATTTTTTTAATCTTAGCCTTTTTTATTGGGGTTAGGTCGTATTTCTCTCTCTCTCTCTCTCTCTCTCTCTCTCTCTCTCTTTCTCTCTCTCTCTCTTTACCCAGAAAGATTTTTGCTATAGGGTGCATGTGCTTGCCAGAGAGACAGAAAGTGAGAAATCACTCCCTGGAGGAGTGGCCATGCTGCAATCCCTTCTCCACCATTCTCTCAAGGATTTTGGGTATGCATGTAAATGTACCCAGCATGAGTCTCAATCCTCTGAGTCTGGGATTTGAATCATGGTCCACCATGTCGGAATCCAGCAATGTAACCATTATGCCATCTGCTGGTCCTGTTAGGTGGTATTTCATTGTGGCTTTGATTTTCATATCTGTTATGATAAGGATATTGAGCATTTTTTCATATGCTTCTTGGCTGTTTGTATGTCTTCTAAAGAGAGTTGTCTGTTCAACACATTTGCCTGTCTTTTTAATTATGTTGATCAATTTTTTTCAGATGAGCTGCTTGAGTTCTCTATACATCCTAGTTATCAGTCCTTTTCTGAGGCATTAGCTTGCACATATATTCTCCAAATCTGAGAATTGTCAATTTTCTCTAATTATTGTTTGTTTTTCTGTGCAGAAGCTTTTTAACTTTATGTAATTCCATTTGTCTATTTTGGATTTATTGCCTGTGCTTTGGGTTCTTATTTAAGAAGTCCTTACCTATTCAGATGTTCCCAAGAGTTTTTCCAGTGTTTTCCACCAGTAGTTTTATAGTTTGAGGTTTTAGGTTTAGATCTTTGATCCATTTGGCATTGATTTTTGTTAGCAGTGAGAGATAAGGGTCCAGTTTCATTTTTCTGCAGGTGGATACCCAGTTTTTTCAGCACTGTTTTCTGAAGAGATTTTCTTTTCCCCACTGGATTGTCAGGTGTTCTTTGTAAAAAATCAGTTGGATATATGTTTTGTAGTTTAATTCTGGAATCTCTATTCTGTTCCATTTGGTCTACATGCCTTTTCTTTGTGCCAGTATTGTGTTGTTTAGATTATCACAGCTTTGTAATATATTGTGGGGTCAGAGAGTGAGATGCCTCCTACACCACTCTTATTGCATAACGTTGCTTTGGCAACATGTGGTCTTTTATGATTTCAGAGAAATTGTATGATTGTTTTCTTCTAGATCTTTCCTTCCATGACAGTTTTTGCTGTGTCCCATAGGTTATGGAAACTCGTGTACTCATTATCATTGGTTTCAATGAATATTTTGCTTTCAATCTTAATTTCTTCAGTAGTTCTGAAGTCATTTAGGAGTAGGTCATTTAATTTTCTTATGTTTGTATATTTTTGATGTTTTTTCTGAAGTTAATTTCGAGTTTAACTTCATCATGATCATAGAAGATGCTGAAAATAATTTCTATGTCTTTGAGTTTGTAAAAACTTGTTTTATGCCATATTATGTGGCCAATCTTTGAAAACGTTTTATACAAAGGTGGAAAATGTATATTTTCTGATTTTTTAGTGGAAAATACTATAAATGTTAATTAAGTCCATTTGATTAATGGCACCATTAGATTCTGTATCCTTTTGCTTAATTTTTAAAATTTTTTTGATACATTCAATCACATTATTTTGCTTAAAAAGTGAACAGTTCAATATGTGAACATTTCTCCCCAGTCCAGTTGATACAAATATCTTCAACAGATAACACCACTCCTCCCCATCCCATCAATGCTCTGCCTCCATATCCCTCCTCCAAATGTCCTTCCCTAGGCCCCTCTCCTCCACATTCACCAAACCTGGCATTCACACTCATCTCTTGTGTTTGTACATCCTTTAGTCAATCAGATTCAGTCATAGAGTTCAGACACTCATTACAGATTAAGTGGGGACATACAATGTCTCTCCTTTATAGCCTGGCTTGCTTCACTCAGCAGTAAATCTTCCATATTCTTCCACTTTCTGTCAAAAGGTGGTTTTTTTTTTTTTTGGTTTTTATAGCTGAATAGGATTCCATAGAGTATATGGGCCACCGTTTTTAAATC
>NW_006203629.1:146688-148119 GCF_000334495.1 Tupaia belangeri chinensis
AGTGACTAGACCAATTTACATTCCCACCAGCAGTGTAAGAGAGTTCCCCTTTCACCACAGCCCCGCCAACACTTACTTTTTATTTTATTTTAATTTCAGACATTCTGAATGGGGTTACATGGTATCTCATTGTTGTTTTGATCTGCCTTTCTCTTACAATGAGGGATGTTGAGCATTTTTTCATATGCCATTTGGCTAGTCATCCGTCATTTTTAGAGAGTGTTTTTTTTTTTTTTTTCAGCTCGTTCTCCCATCTTTAAATAGGGCTGATCATCTTTTTTCCAAACAGCTGCTTGAGTTCATTGTGTATTCTGGTTATCAGTTCCTTATCTAATGCATAATTTACAAAAATATTTTCCACTTTTAGGGCTGTTGATTCACAGTAATTGCTGTGTCTTTTGCCATGCAGAAACTTCTTAGTCTGATGTAATCCCACTTGTCTATTTTGGGGTTTATTGACTGTGCTTTGGGGGTCTTATTTAAGAAGTCTTTGCCTACCCTAATGTCTCCCGGAGTTTCCCCATTGTTTTCCAGGAGCAGTTTTATACTTTGAGGTCTTAGGTTTAGATCTTTGATCCACCTTGAGTTGATTTTTGTCAAAGGTGAGAGGTAGGGGTTCAAATTCATTTTTTTCTGCAGGTGGAAATCCAGTTTTTCCAGCACCATTTGCTGAAGAGGTTTTCCTTTTCCCATTGGATTGACTGGTGCCTCTTGTCAAAAATCAGTTGACTGTAGATTTGGGAACTTATTTCTGGGGACTCTATTGTGTTCCATTGGATCCACCTGTCTGTTTCTGAGCCAGTATCATGCTGTTGTGATTACCACAGCTTTGTAGTATATTTTTGGGTCAAGGAGTGAGATGCTGCCCACTCCACTCTTCTTGCGTAGAACTTCTTTGGCAATAAGGAGTCTTTTATGATTCCAGATGAATTTTATGATTGTCTTTTCTAGATCCACGAAGAATGTGTCTGGTACTATCTACCCAAATATGTAGATTAATTTGGGTAGAATTGCCATTTTGATTATATTAATTCTTCCAATCCAGGAACATGGGATGTCCTTCCACTTTTTTGTGTCATTTTCAATTTTTTTTTATGCTGTTCATAGTTTTTCTTTTGGACGTCTTTCACTTCTTTGGATAAATTTATTCCTAAATTTCTTATACTTTTTGTGACTATGGTAAATGGAATAATTTTTTTCAGTTCTATCTCAGTCTACCTGTTGTTCGTATATAGAAATGCTATAGATTACTGTATATTGATTTTGAATCCTGTAACTTTACTTTATTCAGGCATTACTTCCAGAAATTTTTTCATGGAAACAATTAGATCTTTTATGTATACAATCATGTCATCTGTGAATAGAGAGAGTTTCACCTCTTCTTTTCCTATTTGAATGCCTTTTATTTTTTCCTCTTTTCTGATTGCAATG
>NW_006203629.1:148671-152759 GCF_000334495.1 Tupaia belangeri chinensis
AGGTGAAGCCATCAGGGTCAGGGCTTTTCTTTGTTGGGAGGTTATTTATTACTGATTCAATCTTCTGGCTTGTTATGGGCCTATTCAGACTTTCTATATACTCCTGGCTCAATCTTGGTAGATTATATTTGTCCAGGAATTTGTCCATCTCATCCATATTGTCTTGTTTCTTGGGATATAGTTGTTCATGTTATCCTCTAATGATCTTTTGTATTTCTACTTTGTCTGTTGTTATTTTGCCTGCTTCATTACACATTTGATTCACCTGGTTTGTTTCTGTCTTCTTCTTAATAAGTCTTGCTAGTGGTGTATCAATTTTCTTTTTCTTTCAATGAACCAACTTTTACTTTTATTATTTTTTGTATAGTTTGCTTATTTTCTAGTTTATTTATTTTTGCTCATATCTTTATTATTTCCTTTCTCCTGGAGCTTTTTGGATTTTTTTTTTGCTTTTGGTTTTTCAATTCTATAAGGCATGATGTTAGGTGATCCATTTGTCTTCTTTCCATCTTCCTCTTATGTGTGTTAATTGCTATGAACTTCCCTCTTATGACTGCTTTAGCACTGTCCCAAAGATTATGGAAACTTGTGTCCTCATTGTCATTGACTTCCATGAACCTTTTGATTTCAGTCTTTATTTCATCAGTAGTTGTGGAGTCATTCAGTAGTAGGTTATGTAGTTTCCATGTATTTGAGTATTTTTGAGGATTTCTCTTTAAATTAAACTCAAGTTTAATTCTGTCATGGTCAGAGAAGATGCTGGGTATAGTTTCTATGCCTTTGAATCTGTAGAGGCTTGCTTTGTGCCCTATGATTTGGTCAATGTTTGAAAAGGTTCCATGTAGAGGTGAGAAAAAAGTGTATCTAGTGGCTTTGGGATGGAAAGTTCTATAGATGTCTGTTAAGTCCATTTTTTGATGGTATCATTTAGATCCTTTATCTCTTTATCTATTTTTTGTCTAGATGATCTGTCCAAAGGGGATAGTGCAGTGTTGAGGTCTCCAACATTTAGTGTGTTGGGCCTATTTCCCCTTTTAGATCTAACAGTCTTTCCTTCACATATTTGGGTGCTTCTGTGATAGGCGCATCGATATTTATGTGTTATCTCTTTTTGATCTATTGATCCTTTTACTACAATATATTGCCCTTCATTGTCTCTTTGAAAAGTTTTTGTTTTAAAGCCTATTTTGTCAGATATTAATATCAAAACCGCAGCTCTTTTTTAGTTCCCATTTGCATGGAAAACCTTTTTCTACCCCTTCACTTTCAGTCTATGTATGTCTTTATCCATGAGGTGGGTTTCCTGTAGGCAACAAATAGAGGATTTCTGTATTTTTTTTTTTATCCATTCAGCCAGTTTGTGTCTCTTGAGTAGGGAATTTAATCCATTGACCTTCGATGTTACTGGATCTGTCCAGACCTTTATGTTGGCCATTGTCTTAGCTGCCTTTTATTCTTTTGTTTCTGACTGTTAATTCTTTAGTTTTCCTGGAACAGTACTTCTGGGTTTCTTGAAGAGCTGGTCTTTTTTTGGCAAGTTCTTACAGGTTTTGTTTGAGAAGATTTAAATCTTTTTTCCCCCCATATATAGGATAATCTTGCCGGATATAATAATCGTGGTTGAAATTGTTTCTCTCCTAACAGTTTCAGTATATCTTCCCATTCTTACTTTGCTTGCATTGTTTCCATTGAGAGGTCCGGTGTTAGCCTGATGGGATGACCTTTGTAAGTCACTTCTCATTTCTCTCTTGCCAGTTTTAGTATCATGTCTTTATCTGTGTGGTCTTGGAGAGTCTGACTACTATGTGCCTTGGGGAAGATCTTCTGGGGTTCAGTCTATTTAGGTTCCTTTTTATTTCTTGGATCTGGCTGTTTGAGTGCCTCTCTAAATTTGGGATAGTTTCTTCTATGATTTCATGGAATAGATTTTCCATGCTGTTATTAGGTTCTTTACCTTCTGTGATGCCAATTGATGTTTGGCTGTCTTATGGAATCTAGTATTTCTCATATATACTACTGGTGGGTTTGTTTGTTTGTTTGTTTGTTATTTTCTCTATCTTCTTGGTAGTTTTTTCTAGGTCAGAGGTTTTATCTTCTTTATGGGAGATTTAATCTTCTGCATGGTCTAGTTGACTTTTAATATTTTCATGAGAGTTTTGATTTCCTGTACTACAGACTTTATCTCTAATAGCTCCATCCCATTCTTTCTCCGAGTGTCCATATCTTCTTTCATATCGTGGTAGGACTTCCTATTCTCCTGAAGTTCATTGTCTCTTTTCCGTTCCAACTCATAGAATTTGTTTACCATGGACGTTCTAAATTCTTTCTCTGACATTTTGGTAACATCCTCAGATTTTTGGAGAGATGGAGAGAAGTTGCTCTGTTCCTTTGATGGAGACATATTTCCTGGCTTATTCAGACCTGAGGCTCTTCTTCTACTTCTAGGCATTGGAAGATGTATTCCCTTTTGTTTTTGTTTTTGAGAAGTTTTTGGTATAGGTCGCATCCACTTGCCAGAAAGACATAGAGAGACAGAGAGACAGAAAGTGAGAAATCACTCCCCAGGTGGGATGGCCATGCGACAATCCCTTCTCCATTCTCCTTTTGGGATCTTGGGCATGCACGCACATGCGCCCGGTGTGAGTTTAAGCCACCAGTTCCAGGACTTTAACTGCAGTCAACTACATGGGAATTTAGTGACATAGCCATTATGCTAACTGCTGGGCCCAGATGTATTCACTCTTGAATACCTCTTTGAAGAATGTTTTTTCATCTAGGAGCGTATGTGTTTCTCTTTTGCTGTGGATTGATGTGTGTAGAAATCTCTCTTCTGTTGTTTTTAGCAATGTGGTTTCATGAGGGGTACTCTATTCAGGTGTCTGAAGAGTACTATCTACGTATTCACAGGTGGTTCAGTTCAGGGGCGTATCCCAGGAAACCTAGGGGATACTAGGGAATTTTTTTAAAAAAAATTTAAATTGATTAATTTTTTTTTCATTTCATTTTCTTCCATACATTCAATCACATTATTATTTGTCTTACAAAATGGACACTTCAACAGGCGAACATCTCTCCCCAATACGGTTGATAAAACTACGAAATATCTTCAAAAGACAACACCATACCTCTTGGTGCCACCAATGCTTTTCCTCCCTGTCCCTCCCCCCCAAATCCCCTTCCTCAGACTCTCCTCTTTCACACACACTATATCTGGTATTTACATCTATATACTGTGTTTCTATATCCTTTAGACCATTAGTTTCAGTCATAGAGTATAGACACTCAGTATATATTAAGTAGGGACATACAATGCCTCTCCTTCATAGCATGGCTTGTTTCTCTCAGCAGTAAGTCTTCCATATTCATCCACTTCCTGTCAAAAGCCAGGGGTTTGTTGTTTTTTATGGATGAATAGTATTCCATTGAGTATATGTCCCACAGTTTTTCTAACCATTCATCAGTTTGTGGACATTTGGGTTGTTTCCACGACTTAGCAATCATGAAAAGTGGCACAATAAATATTGATGTGCAAGCACTTTTCTGGTTAAGTATTCTTCTGTCCTTTGGGTAGATCCAAGGAGTGGGATTGCTGGATCATATGGTAGTTCTATTTGTATATTTTTGAGGAATCTCCAAATTGTTCTCCACAGTGGTTGGACCAATTTACATTCCCACCAGCAGTGTAAAAGAGTCCCCTTTTCACCACACCCCTGCCAGCATTTACCATTTTTTTTTTTAATCTTAGACATTCTGACTGGGGTTAGGTGATATCTCATTGTTGTTTTGATCTGCATTTCTCTTATAGTGAGGGATGTTGAGCATTTTTTTCATATGCCTTTTAGCTATTCGTATGTCATTTTTAGAGAGTGGTTTTTCAAGTCATTATCCTATCTTTTAAAAGGATTGATTGTCTTTTTCCGGAACAGCTGCTTGAGTTCCTTGTGAATTTTTGTTATCAGTCCCTTATCTGATGCATATTTTACAAAAATACTTTCCCATTCTGAGGGCTGTCTGTTCACACTAATTACTGTGTCTTTTGCCATGCAGAAACTTCTTAGTCTGATGTAATCCCACTTGTCTATTTTGGG
>NW_006203629.1:156847-160314 GCF_000334495.1 Tupaia belangeri chinensis
GTCCCTGAGCCCCTCCCGGCTACTGAGATTGTTTTGCCCATTAGTAGCTTTAACTTAAACTTTTTAATGCTTATCTATGTAATCCCTAGTAGGAGAAGTGAATGTGGCATCCAGGAGGGTGGAGTGAGTCTAATGGGAGTAACTCCTGTTTGCAGCTGCCGCCCTAGTGGATCTGCATTTTTTCAGGATTATTGTAAAAATTATAGTAAGGCTGGGGGTGCCTTTATGGGGTACCAGGGTATGGCAATAAGGCCCATGGCAGAGAAACTGAGTGCAGGCCAGTACAATAACACAATGAAGGTGAGGTCCAGAACCCGTAAAACTGTTGACCTTGCAAACAGTTCTCCTCAGCTGAGTCCTTGCTCTAGGCCTGAGGGGCAGTTCTTTCATACTCAGCTTGTGTTAACTGCATGGTCCCAGCACTTCAGGGTTTCTTGGAGAGCTGGCCTGGTGACGGCAAATTTTTTCAGGTTTTGTTTGAGAAGATTTTAATCTTTTTTTCCCATATGAAGGATCATCTAGCAGGATACAATAATCTTGGTTGAAATTGTTTCTCTCTTAACACTTTCAATACTTCTTCCCATTCTTTCCTTGCTTGCATTGTTTATGTTGAGAAGTCTGATGTTAGCCTGATTGGGTGACATTTGTATGTCACTTGTTGTTTCTCTCTTGCCAGTTTTTTTTTTCTCTTGCCAGTTTTAGTATCTTATCTTTATCTGTAGTCTTATCCAGTCTGGCTATGATGTGCCTTGGAGAAGATCTTCTTGGGTTGATTCTATTTGGGGTCCTTTGTATTTCTTGAGTCTGGATGCTTGAGTGCCTCTCTAGACTTGGGAAGTTTTCTTCCAAGATTTCATGGAATAGGTTTTCCATGCCCTTATTAGTTTCTTCATCTTCTGGGATACCAATTATTCGAATGTTATGACGTCTAATGAAATCTAGTATTTCTCGTATGTTATCCTCAATTTTTTTTTGTTATTTTCTCTATCTTTTTGGTGGTTTTCTCTAAGTCAGAAGTTTTGTCTTCTACATCAGAGATTTGATCTTCAGCATGGTCTAGTCGACTTTTAATACTTTCGAGAGAGTTTTTGATTTCTTGTATTATACACTTCACCTCTGATAGTTCCATCTTATTCTTTCTTAGCTTGTCCATTTCTTCCTTCATATCCTGGAAGGATTTTCTCATCTCCTGTAGTTCATTATCTCTTTTCTGTTCCAGCTCATAGTATTTGTTCAACATGAATGTTCTAAATTCCATCTTGGACATTTTGGTAACGTCTTCTATTTTTTCAAGAAATGGAAGGGAGTTACTTTGTTCTTTTCATGGAGACATATTTCCTGCTTTATTCAGACCTGAGGTTCTTCTTCTAATTCTAACCATTGGGAGATGTGTTTCCTTTAAAATACCTTTTAAGAGAAAGTTTCCTCGAATAGGAAAAAGAGTGTTTCCTTTTTGCTGTGGAATGAAGACTGCCAAAGTCTCTCTTTGATTGTGTTTAGCAATGTGATCAAAGGAAAATTATTCGCTTCAGCTGTACAAAGGAAAGTATCTCCTTCTTTGCAGGTGGTACAGTGAAAAGGAGGATCCCAGAGAGTCTTAAAATACTAGAATATCTCAGGACTTTAATTCTAGACCTATCTAAACCACCAGGGATGGTGTAGATGAAAGGAGTAAGGAACAAATAAGTGGGAAGAAAATAATAAGGAAAATAAAGAAAAAGTCGTGCGCCATGGGGGTTGAGAGATGGGAGTGGGGTGTCTGTAGGGCTGAGGGCCTTCCTATGTGGTAATGAGAAGAGAAATTTACAAATGAAAGAAGAGGAGAAGGAGAAAAAAAAGTGTACCTGGCTGATAGAGGGGTTTCTGGTTTGGGGAGTCCTGGGACTGGAGCTTTGGGGGACAGTCCTGCCTCACAGTTCCTGACCCAGGGGTTGAGAGATGGGAGTGGGGTGTCTGTAGGGCTGAGGGCCTTCCTGGCTGATATGGGGGTTTCTGGCTTGGGGGTCCTGGGACTGGATCTTCTTGGGACAGTCCTCCCTCGCAGTTCCTGGCTCAGGGGTCAAGAGATGGGAGTGGGGTGTCTGTAGGGCTGAGGGCCTTCCTGGCTGATATGGGGGTTTCTGGCTTGGGGGTCCTGGGACTGGAGCTTCAGGGGACAGTCCTCCCTCACAGTTCCTGGCCTAGGGGTTGAGAGATGGGAGTCTATACTAGGGAATTTTAGAACTGTGACTCTGGATCTGTCTAATCCTTCTGGCAGGGTGGAGGATGAGGAAGAGAGGATAAGAGGAAAGAAAAGAGTATAAAGGAGAATAAAGGAAAAGTCATGCACCACGTGATTTCCATGATTTCACCAAGGGACTAGAGATGGAACTGGAGGGCTCCTGCCGAGCAAGGGCCGGTCTCGTCTGTGGGACAAGGGAGAGGAAGGTATTAACAAAACAAAAAGGAAGAGCAAAGAAAAAAAATAAAACCCTGCCTACCTTTCTAGGGGGTGGGGTCTTGGTCTTGGGAGCCTGGAAGTGGAGCAGGGGCAACGGTGCCCCTGCCTTAGTTTCCCTTGATGACCAGGGTTCTCGAGATAGAACTGGAGGGCTCTTGCAGAGCAAGGACCTGTCTGGTCTTTCTAGGGGGTGGGGTCCTTGTCTTGGGAGCCTGGAAGTGGAGCAGGGGCAGTGGTGCCCCTGCCTCAGTCTCCATTGTTGACCAGGTGCCTAGAGATGGAACTGGAGTGCTCCTGCAGAGCAAGGACTGGTCTGGTCCCTTCGCTTATTTTTTGTCTAGATGATAAGTCCAAGGGAGACAATGGGACACTGACATCACCAATGATTATTGCACTCTATCTCTCCTTGTAGCTGTAGCAGTCTTTCCTTCATGTATTTGGGTGCTCCCAATTTGGGTGCATAGGTATTTATAAGTGTTATATCTTCTTGATGAATCAGCCCTTTTAGTACCATTTAATGTTTGTATATGTCTCTTCTTACAGCTTGTCTTATAGTTTATTTTGTCTCAGGTCAATATAGCAACTCCTGCCTCTTTTTGGTTTCCATTTGCATGGAATAACTTTTTCCAGCCCTTCACTTTTGGTCTCTGTAAGACTTTATCCTTGAGTTGTGTTTTTTGTAGAGACCAGATAGAAGGTTTCTGGTTTTTTACCATTCAGCCAGTCTGTGTCTCTTCCTCAGAGAATTTCAAGCATAACATTGAACATTATAACAGATATTTGCAGACTTGTCTCTGTCATTTTACTAACTACTTTCTTGGTTGGTTGTTCTCTAGTTTCTGTCTGTCTATTTCTAGTTGTCTTGTTATAGCACTCTCTTCACTACTTCTTGAAGAGCTGGTCTAGTGTTAGTAAATTCTTTCAGGCTTTTATTTTATTTTACTTTTTTGGAGAGTTTTTTTTGCTATAGAGCATGTGTGCTCGCCAGACAGACAGAGAGAGACAGAGAGATAGAAAGCGAGAAATC
>NW_006203629.1:160393-161403 GCF_000334495.1 Tupaia belangeri chinensis
CCCGGCGTGAGTTTAAGCCACTGGGTCCGGGACTCGAACTGTGGTCGACTATATGGGAGTCCAGCGGCATAGCCATGATGCTAACTGCTAGGCCTGAGGCTTTTATATTTTTAATCAGAGATATTTTTATCTTTTTTTCCTCCCATTGGAAGAATGTCTTGCTGAGTATAATATTCTCAGTTAAAATTGTTTTTCTTATAGAGTTTTGAATATATCTTTCCATTCTTTTCTTGCATGCACTGTTTCAGGTGAGAGATCTGAAGTTAGCTCCCAAAAATGAGAATAATATATAAGAAATACTAGATACCATTAAATGTCCAAACATCCAGAAAATTGGTATCCCAGAAGGTGAAGAGACTAATAAGGGCATTGATCATCTATTCCATAAAATCCTGGAAGAAAACTTTCCAAACCTAGAGAGGCATTCAATGATCCAGTCTCAAGAAATACAAAGGACCCCAAATAGAATCAACCCAAGAAGATCTTCTCTAAGACACATTATAGCCAGATGGACCAAAACCACAAAGACAAGATATTGAGATTGGCAAGAGAGAAACATCAAGTTACCTAGAATGGATATCCTAAAATTGAAGAATATTCTGAATATTTCTAGAAATGGATCTGGAGGGTGAAGTCTCAGCAGAAAATCTTCCTTTTTAGTCCCTGAAAGCAATATTTCACAGTTGAAGTTCAATAGCCATCTCAGAGAGGCTCTTTTTAAAAATTATTTTATTTATTTTATTATTATATTTTATACATTCAATTGCTATACATAATTTAGATTGTAAAAGGAATTTATCCAGCATGAAATACAACTCAGAACAGTCCAGTTGAGAATACTATACATGTCATCATCAACAGGAAATAAGCCATTTCTGTGCCCCATAAATGTCTTACTTTCTTATTTTTTCTTTCAAATTTCCTTCCCTGCCTTCTTTGCCTCTCCCACTCTCCTTCCACTCTATCCCCAGTATCCATAACTATTTTCATGCTTTTATGTCCTCTAGCCT
>NW_006203629.1:161689-165462 GCF_000334495.1 Tupaia belangeri chinensis
TCTCTCTCACTCTGTCCCTCTCTGGTCAAATTAAAATAAATAAATTAATTAATTAATTAATTTTAATAAAATAATTATTTTTTAAAAATGCCAGAGTCTTGGGAACCAGCAGTTAGCGTAATGGCTATGATGCTGGACTCCCACGTAGTCGACCGCGGTTCGTGTCCCGGACACGGTGGCTTAAAACTCACGCCGGGCGCGTGTGCGTGCGTGCCCAAGATCCCAGGAGGAGAATGGAGGAGAAGGGATTGTGGCGTGACCATCCCCTCTGGGGGGTGATTTCTCACTTTCTGTCTCTATGTCTCTCTCTGTCTGTCTGTCTGGCGAGCGCACACGCCCTATAGCGAAAACCTCTCCAAAAAAAAAAAATGCCAGAGTCTTGTTTTTTATATCTAAGAGTATTCCATGGGCTATATGTGTCACACTTTTTCAATCCATTCATCTGTTTGTAGACATTTGGGTTGGTTCCATGTCTTAGCAATCATGAATAATACTGCAATAAATATAGAAATGCAAGTACTTTACTAACTGAGCATTCTCCTGTCTTGGATAGGTGCCTGGGAATGGTATTGCTGGATCATACAGTACTTCTATTTGAAGATCATTGAGGGCCATCTATGTTGTTCTCCACAGTGGCTGGACCAATTTACATTTACACCAACGGTGTAGGAGAGTTCCCCTTTCACCACAACCCAGGCAACACTTATCACACTTATCATTTTTTTGTATTTTTAGTCTTTACCATTCTGAAAGTGGTTTTAATCTGCATCTCCCTTATGATGCTTTTTTGCTATTCATATGTGATCCTTAGAGAGTTGTTTATTCAGCTCATTTTCCCATTTTTAATTGGGTTAATTTTTTTTCTGGGTAAGCCACTTGAGTTTTCTGTGTATTCTGGTTATCAGTCTTTCATCTTGGACATAGTTAAAGAAAATATTCTTCCATTTCTAGGGTTGTTGATTCATGCTAATTACTGTGTCCTTTTCTGTAGAAACTTCTCAATCTGATATAATCCTTTTTGCCTATTTTTGGAATTACTGCCTGTGCTTTGGGTGTCTTACTTAAGAAATCTTTGCCTACCCCAATGTCTCCCAGAGTTTCCTAAGTGTTTTCCATTTGTAGTTCTATAGTTTGAGGTCTTAGGTTTATAGCTTTGATTCACTTTGAGATGATTTATGTTAATGGTGAGAGATAGGGGTTCAGATTCACCTTTCTGCAGGTGGTTACCCAATTTTTCCAGCACCATTTGCTAAAGAGGTTTTCCTTTTCCCTCTGGATTGACTGATCACTTTTGTCAAAGATCAGTTGGCTGTATGTTTTGGGGTTTATTTTTGGGGTCTCTATTCTATTCCATTTGTCAAAGAACATATCTGTTTTACTACCAATACAACGCTTTTGTTTGTTTGTTTGTTTTGAGAGGTTTTTGCTATAGGGCATGTGTGCTCACCAGAAAGACAGAGAGAGACAGAAAGACAGAGAACAAGAAATCACATTACAGGGAGGATGGCCATGCTACAATCCCTTCTCCTCCATTCTCCTTTTGGGATCTTGGGCACACATGCACACGTGCCCAGCGTGAGTTTAAGCCACCAGGTGCGGGATTCAAACTGCGGTTGATTACATGGGAGTCCAGTGTCATAGCCATTACGCCATCTGCTGTTCCCCAATGCTGTTTCAATTATCACAACTTTTTAATAAATTTTGGGGTTAGGGAGTGTGATGCCGACGATGCTAGTCTTGTGTAGGATTGCTTTGGCAATATGAGTTATTTCATGATTCCAAACAAATTCCATGATTGTCTTTTCTAGGTCTGTGAAGAATGTTTCCTGTAATTTTACAGGGGTTATATTAAATATGTAGACTAATTTATTTAGAATTGCTGTTTCTGAGTATGTTATTTCTCCTATTCCAAGAAGATGGGATGTCCTTCCACATTTTGTGTGATTTTCAATTTCTTTTTTAAGATTTTCATAGTTTTCCTTGTAAAGGTCTTTTACATCCTTTGTTAGATTTACTCCTATATATCTTTTACTTTATGTGGCTATGGTAAATAGGATTACTTTCTTCCATTCTGCCTCTGTCTGCTTGTTTGTATGTAGAAATGAAATAGATTTCTGTTAAGTGTAGTTTGTGTACTGCCACTTTGTTGTGTTCATTTATTACTTCTAGAAGTTTTTTCGTGGGTATCATTGTGTCTTCTATGTATAAAATCATCTTATCAACTGCAAACTGAAGTAATTTCAACTCTCCTATCCCTATTGGAATGCCTTTTATTTCATTTTCTGGTCTGATTACATTGACTAGTTCTTCCAGTACTGTATTGAATAGGAGTGGAGAGAGTGGGCAGCCTTGTCTTGTACCAGTTTTTAGTGAAAAAGTTTTCAGCTTTTACTCTTTAAGTATAATGTTAGCTATAGACTTTTCACAGATGGCTTTTATTATGCTGAGAAATGATCCTTCTATGCTGATTTTGCTGAAATTCTTAATTGTGAAGGGATGTTGTGTTTTGTTAAATGTTTTTTATGCATTGATTGAAATGATCATATGGTTTTTATCTTTCTTTTTGTTAATATGGTGTATTATGTTTATGATTTTGCATATGTTAAACCATCCTTTTATACTTAGAATAAAGCCTACCTGGTCATGATAGATAATCTTTTTTATATGCTTTTGGATACAATTTGAAAATAGCATGTTGAAAATTTTTGCATTTGTATTCTTCAGAAAAATTGGTCTGTAGTTTTTCTCTGGTCATATCCTTATCAGTTTGGGGAATGAGGGTGAAGGAAGCTTCATAGAATAAATTCATGAGGTTCCTTTCTTATTGATCTTTAGAAGCAATTTGAGTAGAATGGGGGTTACCTCTTCTTTAAAAGTTTTATAGAATTCAGAAGTGAAGCCATCAGGACCTGAGATTTTCTTTGTTGAGAGACTATTATTACCGATTTAATCTCATTGTTTGTTATGGGTCTATCGTGCTCTCTTTGACCTATTGAGACAATCTTGGTTGACTATATGTGTCTAGGAATTTGTCCATCTCATCCAGGTTCTCTTGTTTGTTCACATATGTCATTCATAGTATCCTCTAATGATGTTTTGTATTTCTATTATGTCTGTGGCAGTATTACCTGTCATTGTGAATTTAATTTATCTGATTTCTTTCTCTCTTCTTAATTAGTCTAACTAATGATGTGTCAATCTTGTTTATTTTTACAAAGAACCAGCTTTTGCTTTCTTTTATTTTCTGTATAGTTTGTTTATTTTCTATTTTATTTATTTCTGCTCAAATCTTTATTATTTCTTTTCTCTTGGCAAGTTTTGGATTTTTTCTTTGGTTGTTTTTCCAATTCCCTGATGCATGATGGTAGGTTCCCCATTTGCCACCTTTCCATCTTATTCTTTTTGTTGTTGATATCTCTCCAAGAAATAAAACAAACTTGTTCATTCTTTCTTCACTAAATCATTTTCACTTAATGTATAGATTTCCAAACACTTACAAGTCCACTGAGAATCTCTTCCAATAGGTTATTTTCGAAAGTGAGGAAGACCTTGAGTTTGGCATAGCTCAGGTTAAAAAAAAATTAGTCTTATTCAGGACAAATATTTAGCACAAAATATCATTATATAAACACTTTCTTAAAAAATATTTCTAAATATATTCTTTAATAACTATAGTACATTGACCTCTTATTCTGTGCTAGGTGCTCTGTGTACATTACTTCATCTAATCTTATAAATAGTTAAAACCTATCAGATAGATATTGCTATTATTA
>NW_006203630.1:0-1122 GCF_000334495.1 Tupaia belangeri chinensis
ATGGAGACATGTAATATGGTTTGTATGGACAGATTCCACAATGTAAAAATGTTAATTCTTTTCCAGATCCTGTGTGTATGTTTGTATAATTTATAATAAAGTTTGTATAATTTATAATACCACAATTCTGATCAAAACTCTAACAGAATTTTATTGTTGATTTTAGCAAGCTGGTTCTACATTGTAAAAGGAAAGACAAAGGAAATAGATTAGGCAAATGATTTTGAAGAATAAAGTAAAGGAATGACATTATATGGTTTTAAGACTTAACTGAGGATTTGCAATAATCAATTCAACATGGAATGCAAAGTGTTAGGTATAGAACAATGTAGCAGAATAGAGAGTCTATAAGTAAACTTACACCATTAAGGAAAATTAATTTTTTAAAAGCAAGAAAGAGTACATTGGGGGAAAGAAGAGAGAGAGAAAGAGATAGGAAAATTTGATGGTGTTACTTCATGTCGTGATTCCTCTGCCCAAGCATACCAGTTAGATAGGACCATAGGACCATAGGCTCTTGGCAATGCGCCTGACATGTTTTGGTTTGGCTAGGAACCCAATGGGGTTTCCCATGTGACTTCAGAAACCCTGCAGTGGCAAATACCTACTTATATCACTGTGTCTGCATGGAGGCAAATTGATTTTTTAAAAAATTCAAAGGTGAACAATGGATAAATGATAGTCTTTTTTAATAAATGAGTTTTGGAATAATTGGACATCCTTCTATAAACAACAAATGAATGAAGAACTTCACTTTGATCTAAACTTCATACCCTATACAAAATTAACACGAAATGTGGGGAAGCAGATGGTATGGTGGTTAAGGCACTGGGTCCCACACGGCTGACTGTGGTGTGAGTTCCAGACCTGGCAGCTTGAAAATCACACCTGGTGCATGTGTATTAGTGCCCAAAATCCCAGAAGGAAAATTAAAGAAAAGCAAATTCAAAATGATTATTCCTCCCTAATGGGTGATGTGTGTATGAGAGAGAGATTTTTCACTTTTCCTCTCCGTGTCTCTCTCCAGCAAGCACATGCACGCTATGGCAAAAACCTTACAAAACAAAACAAAACAAAAATCCTCAAATGACTCAGTCTAATTTTAATATGTGATGGTCAGGA
>NW_006203631.1:0-6869 GCF_000334495.1 Tupaia belangeri chinensis
GGCCAAGGAGCCTATACTACCAGAGGCCACTAACTATTCCATGAGTCTGCAGCAGCCTGTCTTTTCTCTGACCATCTGGTCATGGAGCTGCTGAGCCATATTTCTGCCAATGTCTGACTTGTAGTCAGTCTCTGGAGTGACTAGGGCAGGGCGGCCATTCTCTGGTCTCCAAAGCACCATCACAAAGGACCCTCTTGGCCCATCCTTATGGACCAAGGCCCTGGTGAGTCTGTGGAAGCAGTCCTCTTGGCTTTGGTGTGACAGACTCACAGGCTAACTTTACAACTATGTGAGGCCCCATCTAGACTAGTTGGAGGGGCTCCTCTCTTTTAGTTGTTTTACTGTATATAACATTTAAAGACAGTACAATTAGTTTTAGAACATTAACTTATTCATTTTTATAACTGTTTCTTAGGCTTTTGTAGCATAACTCAACTTTTTCTTAGACTTTTGTAACACAACTCAAACATTTAACAATGTGCTTCACATCCTCTAGTTTCTGTTCTCTTTCAATCCCATTCTGATATAGCCATTTCACTTTTAGACAAAAATTCACTACACGAAATTCTTTCTATATAAAACCTTTTTCTTTTAACTTTCTCTACTAGAAATACATTTTTACAGCCATAACCCTTCTTTCAGTTTTTTCTTTGTTTTTATCTTTACAAGTTTGATGTTGAAAATTGCCTTGATCTAAAAGACAAGTTCAATGATAAACATTTACTCCATTTACATTTATCTAATTTTATCTAATTATTGTTTTAAATTAAAATTATTTATAGAAACAAGGCTGTTTATTTAAGGGTTTTTTTTTTTTTTTTTTTTTTTTTTTTTTTTTTTTTAAAAAAAAAAAAAAATGGCTTTTTTTTTTTTATTTTCATTTCATTAAGAGCCTGAACTATTTGGCACTATAGATTTTTCTTAATGGTCCCTAATTTTTTTCTTTTTTCTGGGATTTGATTTCCAAGGGAGCCTTGCCTGAGGGTTTTAGGATTTACCTGTGTATGAGCAACACATTTTGAGACAACACCATTGGTAAGGTTATTTAGACTAGGCACTAAGTATTTTTCTCTTAACCAGCTTAGCAAGTTTTGTTTTCTCAGGTAGGCAATCTGATGTACCTGATCTATAATGACTTGTTCAAGGACCTTGGGGACTATTGGCCTGATGATCTGCTAACAGCAATCATCTTTCGGGTTCTCTAGTAGCTTACTGCTTGTGCACACAGTTTTTTTTCTCCTGAGTTTAGGACAGAATGTGGGGTGGCTACAAGAACTTTTAGTTGCTGATAGAGATGTCTCCCCTCCGGCTGGGTCTTATAATTCTCTCTCTTGTCACAGACTCAGTCGACCTGTTTACTACTATTTGTTCTTATTTTTTTATGAGTGTACTTTTGGAAACAATCTTAACCTCTGATTTAGACAGAAATTAATCTTAATTACTTTAAGGGTTACCTGAGGCTTGTCCAGTGAAATTGTCAGATGTCCAAGGGGAGCCATTGGGGTCTCGGGCCCCATCAATCCTCAATTGTAAAGGCCAGCAGCCTTAATTTCAAAGGCCAGCATAGACTCCAGAAGTCCAGAGCTCCCTTCAGAGCTCAGTGCATTCTTTCTGGTCTCTAGTGGCCAACTCCACACTGGGAACAAGGCCTCATTGGAGGACATGAGGACGCCAGTCATGGGCATTGTTCAGTGCCCGGGCTACCCACATTGGAAACAGTTTCTTCTGAGGCAGAGGCTCTGATCTGGGCCACTTCCAGATCCTGCCCTCAGAATAGTTCCCAGTCTTCAGGATTATCATGAGTGACTACTGGGTGAGAGTTATATCAAAGGTTAAGGTGCCTTGCCAATTTTGTTATAACACTTCTCTGAGTTATTTGGGAGCTTTTCCAATATCTGTTCTGAATTGTCCCTACACTGAGAAGTGAACCTAAGTTTCAATAGATCCTGCAAGGAGTAGCTGAGTACTATCAGGAGGGTGAAGCTCAGTTTACAGGTTTTTACAAGGCATCTCCCTTATCACTTATACAAAAGCTCTAGCTGGAGAATGCAGTCTCAATTTAAATTTTTGTTTTTCTAGCTAAACCTTTTTCTTAATCATTTAACTAAAGGGTGAGCCCAGTGGGGAAGAGGCCTAACTGAAAGAAACAGAAGTACAAAAAGACAAAGGGTTGGGGGACAAGGCAGCCTGGAGCTCTAGCCTTAACTTGTTCCATCCCATTCCTTGAGACTCTTACCCTATTAAACTTTTAGACAGTAGTTTTCTAGCTTTTTTTCCCAGACATACAGGCCCAATTTTTAATAACTACACATATTTATCTTTTTTTCTTTTACCTTGGGAAATTTAATGTTTCAAAGGCACTATTAAACTTGTCATACATACATCTATATTGAGCAATTTTTTATTTTTGACAACCCTAAATTTTAGCATATACCAGCAGCTTATGAACATGTACAAACAATAACAAAATTTGTTGAACAACTTTCCAATGTAAAACTGAACAATTTTACTAATAGACCAATAATAAGAATAACTAAAGCATGTTAACAACAAGAATTATAAGGAGGACTCAGAGGGAACCATGCTGCAATAATGTTTCTGTGAGTCCATGTTTAACATTGAATTTATAGTCTTTTATACCAATTTTACTTCTTTAACTCAGGTGCATTGTATTGGTCACCCAACATGCAACCTTGTCAAACTTCCCTCTTTTTTCTTTTTTTTTTGAGAGATTTTCACTATAGGGTGCATGCGCTCGCCAGACAGACAGAGACATAGAGACAGAAAGCGAGAAATCCCCCCCCCAGGGGGGATGGTCACGCCGCAATCCCTTCTAAACGCAATCCCTTCTCCTCCATTCTCCTCTCGGGATCTTGGGCACGCACACACACGCGCACGGCGTGAGTTTTAAGCCACTGGGTCTGCGACTCGAACCATGGTCGACTACGTGAGAGTTCAGCAACATAGCCATTACGCTAACTACTGGTTCCCACTTCCCTCATTTTTATTTGGCCAACCTTGGCTTAGTAGTTTAGAAAACCAGTTAGTTTACATAGAAAATAAAGATTTTACCCAAATATTAGAAACTTGTACTTGTAAGAGTACATTCTCTTTATCCTCTTTGTGAATTTCTATAAGGACATAACATTAGGATTAGAGCCATAGTTAATGCTCTGACAAAAATTCATAACTGACAAAGAAATTTGGCTATATATACCAGTTTAACATAATACCCTACCATTAACTCTTGGAAATCTCAAATTATTTTGGAACACAATGCATATATAGGCATACAAGTACAGGACAGTTATACATATACCTCAAATTAGAATATCAAGAAAATTAGAATTACTTAATTTGGCAATGCTTTCAATTTTTGTCCAGCATATAAACAGTAAGCCCGATTGGGTTTTTTTCTTTTTTTTTTTTTTTTTGGAGAGGTTTTCGCTACAGGGTGCGTGCGCTTGCCAGACAGACAGAGAGAGACATAGAGACAGAAAGCGAGAAATCACCCCCCAGAGGGGATGGTCATGCCGCAACCCCTTCTCCTCCATTCTCGACTACGTGGGAATCCAGCCACATAGCCATTACGCTAACTGCTGGTTCCCCAGCCTGATTGGTTTAACATCTCCCTTTTGGATGTTTCAGGGGGCCCTCTGTAAACATCCCAGAGTTACTTTGAGGTCAAAGAGCTTCTGTTAGCACTAAACTAAAGCCAGAAAAAGCTCGTCATGAATTTATTTTTCTGTTAGATATCCACTATGTAAAATGTAACACGCAACACATAAATACTAGCTGTCATTAAACCAACCATATTAAGATAAACATGATATTGATTAATAAAACCTGGACAAAATATGTGTTGGAAATTGTGAAGACTTTCACTTATTAATCTTTTTCTTTTACTACATTTCAAGCCAGCCCATTTACTAAAGTTCTATGAACTTCAGAAACATTTAAACCAATTTCTGTACATGCTCTTTTTATAAACAAATTAAATAGAATACTTTAAGGCCTGTTTTCACACAGACATACAACATGTAGTACATAACATGACATATTACATGTATAGATGCACACACACATCAGGACTATAAGAGCCAATTTCCCTGGGGTTACTTGGACGCTAATACTCTTTAGAGTAACCCCCTTTCTTGAAATCTTTAAGTATACATACACTTGAGGAAGGTGGGTTTTAACCTTTTGTTGCCTATACCAATAGAATTTTTACAACACAAATATTTTTGATATTTCTACCCCATTTAAGTGTGATATTTTTAAAAGGCCCTCTTAGTTTTTGTATGGAGAGTTTGATGCCATAATCATAACTTAACCTCCCTCTGTTGGGGGTGCTTCCCTTAAGGACAGCATAGTCTCTGAAGAATCAGGGCTTCGGTCCCTCCTTTCCTCCCTAGACCTAGGAGGCAGGGATGCCGAGGAATCAGGACGCCGATTCCTTCTCATCTCCCTAGACCTACTCCAGGTGTAGGGTGGAGAGAAGGGGATCGAGATGGCCGCCTCCTGTGGCTCCTCCTCATTTCCCCTGAGTTGCCATCTTTGTGGATTATAAGGGGGAGGTAGGTCTGACTCCTCTGGATCTGACTGTAAGACAGCAAGTTTTTGTTCTTTTTTGAGGCCCTCCTAATGGGCCGATTACGAGGACATGATTCCCAGGTTTTTTTTTTTTTTAAAGAATTATTTTTAAACTATATTTATTATTATTATTATCATTATTATTTTCCAGTTTGATCAGAGAGAGAGAGAGAGGAAGTGAGAAAGCAAGCCACCAGGTCCGAGACTTGAACCATGGTCGGCCATATGGGAGTCCAGCACCTTTAACCACTATGCCACTTGCCAGCTGCTGATTCCCAGTTTTTAAGGCACTGCTGCTTCTTTTTTTTTTTTTCTGCTATAGTGCACGTGCGCTCGCTAGAAAGACAGAGAGAGACAGAGAGACAGAAAGTGAGAAATCACCCCCCAGGGGGGATGGCCATGCCACAATCCCTTTCCTCCATTATCCTCTCGGGATCTTGGGCACGCATGCACACGCGCCCGGCATGAGTTTAAGCCACCGGGTCCGGGACTCGAACCGCGGTCGACTACGTGGGAGTCCAGCGACAAATAGCCATTATGCTAACTGCTGGTCCCAAGGCACTGCTTCTTAACCAAGATGGGGGTCTCTGAACTAAAGCCATCCATTGGTCAATTTTCCATTTTTCTATATCCTCCACTGAAGGGGATAAGGGCTAGAACCAAGAAATATTCTCCAAGAGGTTCTGAAGGAAATAAACAAATCAAAAGTAAAAACAATAGAAACCCACAGATCTCTAAGACTCCTGTTAAGAGCTTCCAGCCCGAGTCTTCCCAAACCGTCTAAGGGCACCCCACCCCCAGATTCTAAGCATGTCTGGTGGAACCTGAGTAAGTGCTCTATAACTGCATCCAGTCAGCCCCAAGTCCCAGCCACCTGCAGAGAAGGGTTTCACGGCTCTTGTCTCAGGTCGGAATCCAGGGGGCTCTTCCTGTAGCCCACCCCTTACTCACCAGTTTGTCTTCAAGGGCCTCTGAAGCAAAGAGGACAGGACAGGACAGGAACACCCAAAGAAATGCCTCCGCAGGTCTTACAGCAAAGAAACTCCACAAACTTTTGGAGGAGCAGTCAGTGTCTCTTGTTAGCTGTCAACAATCCTGAGTAGAGCTCCAGGGCCCTGGGAAGTCCCAGGGGGCGCCTTCCCCAGAGCAGTCTCTGAGTAGCCAGCAACTGGGCCAAGCAAAGCTGTTCTCCCTAGGATGCCTCACCCACGTGCTAGACAGGTACAGATCTCACTGGGGCCTCCAAATGTTACAGTCTACTCAGTGAGAAATAAGAGGAAACTCAGACTTAGCCAAATTTATTGGAGTTTATTGATTAAGCCGGCAGCATATGGGGGACTCGTGTCTCACAAAACCCCGCAGCCCCGAGTGAAAGGAGAAAGGAGCTTATATAGGCCAAAAATGCACAGATGTTTTTCAAGGGCAAAGGAACAAAGTAAAAGGGCTTCAGGAGAGATAGGGGGTAGGGTTTTCTAACTTCAAAGCAAAAAAGCCAGTTACGGAAGCAATGCAAGCAGGTTAATTAGTCTTGAGAGTAAGTTCTGATTTTACTGGAATTTTAATGGCTTCCCTGGTTCGGGTCAAGGTTCTTGAGGCACCTGGGAGTGGGGTTTCTTTGGATCTTATCTGCACTCATGGGGAGGGTGAGAAGGAGGCACAGTTTCTAAAATGAAATCACTCATACAAAATGGAGTCACACTTGTTTCATTCCCTACTTCTCTTGGAGGTGCTCTTCCAAAATGGGGTCATGTCTGCTTCACCTCTTGTTCTGCTCTGTACCCTCTAACTTTTTTCTGTTTGTATATATATGTGTGTATTTTTTCTTTCTTTGCACAATTCTAGGGTTAATTGATCTCTTTTTCCTTCACACAGGATTGAAACCCTCCAGGGTCCTCCCCCTTTGTCTGGGTCCGGCCTTTGGATTCAGTTTCAGAGTGGCCAAATACACAGCCAGGGCTCCTCCATGGACCTCAGTGCCAGTCAAGTATGCAAGTGTCTCGCTCTTATCCTGCTCTGTAACTTGAAACATTTCTCTGTCAAAAAAAAAAATCAGCATTTATGCCTTGTTTGAGCCTTTCCCATGTTAATTGATTTCTTCTCTCTTCACCTAGGATAGAAAGCCTCCAGGGTCCTCCACCTGTGTCTAGGTAGGGCCTCTGAGTTCTTCTTCAGGGCTGCAAAGCACCCGGCATCCAGGGTTTCCCTGCAGAGCTCAGTGCCAGTCAGGTACGCAAGTGTCTCCCTTTTCTGCTCTGTACCTTCTAACATTTTTCTGT
>NW_006203631.1:7061-7893 GCF_000334495.1 Tupaia belangeri chinensis
TGCCAGTCAGGTATGCAATTATCTCCTTCTTTGTCTGGTTTGTACTTTGTAACTTTTTTCTACATTTTTTATTTTTATTTTTTATTTTTATTTTTTAAATAAGAACAGCTTTTTGGCTTGTTTGTTCCTTTTTCTAGTTAATTGATTTCTTCTTCCTTTACCTAGGATAGAAAGCCTCCTGGGTCCTGGACCTCTGTCTTGGTTGGACCTCTGGGTTCAGATTCAGGGCTGTGAAGTGGTCTCGCATCCAGGCATCCCCTGCAGACCCTAGTGCCAGTCAGGTACACAAGTATCTCCCTCTTGTTCTGCTCTGTGCTTTCTAAATTGTTTTTGTATTCTTTTTTTTTTAATCAGCATTTTTCCTTGTTTTTAATCAGCATTTTTCCTTGTTTTTACCTTTCTCAGGTTAATTGATGTCTTTTTCCTTTTCTTAGGATAGAAAGCCTCCAGGGTCTTCCACCTCTGTCTGAATCGGGCTTCTGGGTTGATGTTCGGGGCTGTGAAGTTCTCCCCCATCTAGTGCTCTGTCAGAGACCCTAGTACCAATCAGATTCGCAAGTGTCTCTGTCTTGTTCTGCTCTGTAACTTCAAACTTTTTTCTGTCTTAAAAACAAAAAAACAAAAAACAAACAAAAAACAGACTCCCATGTAGTCGACCGCAGTTCACGTCCCGGACCTGGTGGCTTAAAACTCACGCCGGGCGCATGTGCATGCATGCCCAAGATCCCGAAAGGAGAGTGGAGGAGAAGGAATTGTGGCGTAGCCATCCCCCTGGGGGGTGATTTCTCACTTTCTGTCTCTCTGTCTCTCTCTGTCTGGCGAGCGCACACAC
>NW_006203631.1:7928-22692 GCF_000334495.1 Tupaia belangeri chinensis
TAAAAAAACCCCAACCCCCCCCCCCCCAAACCCAGCAATTTTGCTTTTTTTGTGCCTTTCTCAGGTTAATTGGTCTTTTCCTCCTTCACCTAGGATAGAAAGCCTCCAGGGTCCTCCACCTCTGTCTGGGTCAGGGCTCTGGGTTCAGCACTAGGGCTGCAAAGTACTCCCCAAGACAGGGCTTCCTTGCAGACCCCAGTGCCAATCAAATACACAAGTGTCTCCCCCTTGTTCTGTCTCTTTTTTTTTTTAAAAAAAAAAAAGCAAAAATAAATTAAAAAAACCTGAACAGCTTTTTTGCCTTGTTTTTGCCTTTCTGGGTCCTTCACCAGGGATAGAAAGTCTCTAGGGTCTTCCACCTCTGTCTTTGTTGGGCTTCTGATTATAACTTCAGGGCTGTGAAGTACACCCTCAGCCAGGTCTACTCCACAGACCCCAGAGCCAGTCAGGTATGCAAGTTCTCCCTCTTGTTCTGCTCTGTAACTTCTAATTTTTGTTTGTATTCTTTTTCTTTTTTACTTTTAAGGAAAAAAAAAACCAAACACCTTTTTGTCTTATTTGTGCCTTTCTTGGTCTAATTGAATTCTTCTTCCTTCATCTAGGAGAGAAATCCTCCAGGGTCTTCTACTGCTGTATGGGTCCATCCTCAGAGTTCATCTTCAGGGCTGCGAAGTTCTCCCCCATCCAGCTCTCCTCCCCAGACCCTAATACTAGTCAGGTATGCAAGTGTCTCCCTCTTGTTCTGGTTTGGATCTACTAACTTTATTCTGTCTTAAAAAAAAAAAGCTTCTGTTACTTGGCATTTTTGCCTTTCTTGGGGTAATTGATTATTCTCTCTTCACCATGGATAAAAGCCTTCAGGGTCCTCCACCTCTGTCTGATTGGGCCTCAGGGCGGTGAAGTAGTTCCCCAGCCAGGACTACCCCGTAGACCCTAGCATCAGTCAGGTACGCAAGGATCTCCCTTTTGTTCTGCTCTGTACCTTCTATCTTTTTTCTGTCTTGTTTTCCTTAAAAATAAAACCAAAACAGCAAAACAACAAAAAAACAGGTTTTTACTTTATATGTTCCTTTCTTGGGTTAATTAGTCTCTTCTTCCTTCACATAGGCCTCCATGTCTGTCTGGGTCAGAGCTCTGGGTTAAGCTTCAGGACTGCAAAGTATCCCTGAGCCAGGGCTCCCCCACAGACCTCAGTGCTTGTAAGCTACACAGTTGTCTCCTTGTTCTTCTGCTCTGTACCTACTAACATTTTTCTGTCTTTTTTTTTTTTAAACAGCTTTTTTTTTGCCTTCTTTGTGCCTTTCTAGGGTAAATTGATCTCTTCTTCCTTCACCTTGGATAGAAATCCTCCCGGGTCCTCCACCTCTGTCTGGAACAGGGCTGTGGCTTCAGCTTCAAGGCTACGAAGTTGTCCCCCAGCAAGGGCTCCCCCACAGACCACCGTGCCAGTCAAGTACGCAAGTGTCTCCTTGTTCTGCTCTGTAACTTCTAACTTTATTCTGTCTTTAAAAAAAAAAAATAATAAAAGAGCTTTTTTGCCTCATTGTGCCTTTATCAGGTTAATTGATTTCTTCTGATTTCACCTAGGATTGAAAGCCTCCAAAGTCCTCCACCTCTGTGTGGGTCAGGCCTCTGGGTTCAGCTCCAGGGTGGTGAAATACTCACCTAGACAGGGCTCCCCCGTAGACCCCAGTGCCAGTCAGGTTTGCAATTGTCTCCCTCTCGTTCTGTTCTGTACCTTCTGATGTTTTTCTGTGTTATTAAAAAGAAAAAAAAAACTAAACAGCTTTTTTTTGCCTTGTTTTTCCCTTTTTTGGGTTAATTGATTTCTTCTCTCTTCACCCAGGGTAGAAAGCCTCCAGGGTCCTCCACCTCTTTCTAAGTTGGGCCTCTGGGTTCAGCATCAGGGCTTTGAAGTACTCCCCAAGCCAGGGCTGCCCCGTAGACCCCAGTGCTAGTCAGGTATGCAAGTGTCTCCCTCTCATTCTGGTTTGGACCTACTAACTTGTTTCTGCCTGAATAATAATAATAATAATAATAATAATAATAATAATAAAAACTCCTGCTATTTGGCTTTTTGTACCTTTCTCGGGGTAAACGATTTTTGTATCTTTCTTTTTTTTTTTTTTGGAGAGTTTTTTTTTTGTATCTTTCTCCACCTAGGATAAAAGCCTTCAGGGTCCTCCAACTTTGTCTGGGTTGGGCCTCTGGGATCAGCTCCAGGGTGGAGAAGTACTTCCTAAGCCAGGGCTCCCCCATAGACCTCAGTGCCAGTCAGGTATGCAAATGTCTCCTCCTTGTTCTGCTCTGTAACTTCAAACATTTGTCTTTTAAAAAAAGAAAAATCAGCATTTATACCTTGTTTGTGCCTTTGTTGGGTTAATATATTTCTTCTCCCTTCACCTAGAATAGAAAGCCTCCAGGGTCCTCCACCTCTGTCTGGGTCGGGCCTCTGGGTTCATCTTCAGGGCTGCAAAGTACTCACCCCCATCCAGGGCTCTGCCCAGACCCTAGTATCAGTCATGTACACATGTGTCTCCCTCTTGTTCTGCTCTGTAACTTCTAATTTTTTTCTGTCTTTTTTTTAAAAAAGAAACAATATAAAGCAAATACAAAACAAAAAAGAAAACAAAACCAAAAACAGCTTTTTGGCTTCTTTGTTCCTTTCTCAGGAAAAGTGATTTCTTCTCTGTTATCCTAGAATACAGAGCCTACAGGGTCCTCCACCTCTGTGTGGGTCAGGCCTCTGGGATCAGCTTTAGGTCTGCGAAATTGTCCTCGAGCCGAGGCTCCCCCACAGAACCCAGGGCCGCTCAGGTACACAAGTGTCTGCCTCTTGTATTGCTCTGTACCTTCTAACTTTTTTGGTATAATTTTTTTAAAAAAAGAACAGCTTTTTTTGCCTTGTTTGTGCCTTTATCTGGTTAATTGAATTCTTCTTCCTTCGGTAGAATAGAAAGCCTCCAGTGTCCTCCACCTCGTTCTGGGTCGTGCCTCTGGGTTCAACTACACGGCTGTGACATTTACCCCTAGCCTGTGTTTTCCTGCAGACCCCAGTGCCAGGCAGGTACGCTACTATCTCCCTATTGTTCTGCTCTGTACCTTCTAAATATCATCTTTTATTAAAAAAATATATAAAAAGTGCTTTTTTCCTTTTTTTTTTTTTTTTTTTTTTTTCTTCTATTTGCTTTAGAATGTGTGTGTTTGACAGAGCGTGGGTTAATTGATCTCTTCTTCCTTCACCAGGGATGAAGGCCTTCAAGGTCCTCCACTTCTGTCTTGGTTGGACCTCTGGGTTCAACCTCAGGGCTGGCAAGTAATCCCCCAGCCAGGTCTCCTCCTTAGATCCCAGAACTAGTCAGATACACAAGTTCTCCCTCCTGTTCTGCTCTTTACCTTCTAACATTTTTTTTTGTATTCTTTTTTTTTAAAAAACAAACAAACAAACAAACAAAAAATAAACCAAATAAACAGCTTTTTGCCTTGTTTGTACCTTTCTCATTTTAATTGAATGCTTCTTCCTTCACTAGGATAGAAAGCTTCCAGGGCCCTGCACCTATGTCTGAGTTTGGCTTCTGGGCTGCAAAATACTCCCCCAGACAAGGCTGTTTTGCAGACTCCAGTGCCAGTCAAGTACACAAGTGTCTCCCTCTTGTTCTGCTCTGTACCTTTTTCCCTTTTTTGTCTTTTTATTTAAAGAAGAGAAAACAAACAAATACTGTTTTTTGCCTTATTTTTGCCTTTCTTGGGTTAAGTCATCTCATCTTCCTTCCCCTAGGAGACAAAGCCTCTCCTAGGTCCCCCACCTCTCTCTGGGTCTGGCCCCTGGTTCCCCATCAGGGCTGTGAAGTACATCCTCAGCCAGGGCTTCCTTGCAGATACCAGTGTCAGTCAGGTACGCACGTGTCTATTTTTTTGCTCTGTACCTTTTAACTTTTTTCTGTCTTTAAAAACAAAAACAAGAACAAAAACAATACACGCTTTTACCTTGTTTGTGCCTTTCTCAGTTTTATTGATTTCTTCCTTCGCCTAGGATAGAAAGCCTCCAGGGTCCTCCACTTCTGTCAGGGTCAGTCCTCAGGCTTCAGCTTCAGGGTTATGAAGTTCTCCCCTAGCTAGGACTTCCCGGAGGATCCCAGTGCCAGTCAGGTACGCAAGTTCTCCCTTTTGCTGTGCTCTGTACCTCTTAACTTTTTCTGCCTTTAAAAAATAAAGCTTTTTTGTCTTGTTGGTGCCTTTCTCGGGTTAAGTGATGTCTTCTTCCTACACGTAGGATAGAAAGCCTACAGGGTCCTCCATCTCTGTCTGGGTCGGGCCTCTGGATTCAGCATCAGGGCTGCAAAGTACTCCCACAGTCAGGGTTCCCCTGCAGAGCCCAGTGTCAGTCAGGTACGCAAGTTTTCCCTCTTGTTCTGCTCTGTAATTCTAAAATTTGTCCTTTTTTTAAGAAACAAACAAACAGAACAGCTTTTTTGCCTTGTTTTTCCATTTCTGGGTTAATTGATATCTTCTTCCTTCACCAGCGATAGAGAGCCTCCAGGGTCCTCCACCTCTGCCTTGGTCGGGCTTCTGAGTTCAACTTTAGGGCTGAAAAAAAAGGGGCGGTAAAGTCCCCCCCCAGCCAGGTCTATTCTGTAGAGCTCACAGCCAGTCAGGTACGCAAGTTCTCCCTCTTGTTTTGCTCAGTACCTTCTAACTTTTTTAAAATATATTTTTTTAAAGCAGCTTTTCCCCTTGTTTGTGCCTTTCTCAGTTTAATTGGATTCTTCTTCTTTCACCTAGGATAGAAAGCCTCCAGGGTCCTTTACCTCTGTTTGGATCGGGCCTCAGGGTTTGGCTTCGGGGCTGCGAAGTAACCCCATCCAAGGTTCACCTGCAGACCCCAGTGCCATTCAAGTATGCAAGTTCTCCCTCTTGTTCTGCTCTGTACCTTATAACTTTTTCCTGTATTTTTTTTAATAATAATAAAAAAAAGTTTTTTGCCTTGTTTGTACTCTTTCAGTAGGATAGAAAGCCCCCAGGGTGTTCCACCTCTGTCTGGGTTGGGCCTCTGAGTTCGGCTTCAGGGCTGCGAAGGACTCCCCCAGCCAAGGCTTTAGTACTCCCCCAGCCAAGGCTTCCCTGCAGTCCACAGTGCCAGTCAGGTATGCAGGTGTCCCCCTCTTGTTCTGCTCTGTACCTTCTAAGTTTTTTTAATAGAATTATTTTATTTTATTTATTCATTCATTTATTTTTTAATTTGACCAGAGGGAGATAGAGATAGAGATAGAGATAGAGATAGAGATAGAGATAGAGAGAGAGTGAGAGTGAGAGAGAGAGAGAGAGAGAGAAAACACGTGAAAAAGCAAGCCACCAGGTCCAGGACTTGAACTGTGGTCAGCCATGTGGGAGTGTCCAGCACCTTAACCTCCACACCACCTGCTGGTACCCCCTAACTTTATTTTTTTAAACAAAACAAAACAAAACAAAACAAAACAAAACAAAACAAAACAGGTTTTTTTGCATTGTTTGTGCCTTTGTCGGGATAATTAACCTCTTTTTCCTTCACTAGGAAAGAAAGCCTCCAGGGTTCTTCACCTCTGTCTGTGTCAGACTCTGGCTTAAGCTTCATGACTGTGAAGTACTCCCCCAGCCACGGCTCCCCACAGACCCCAGTGACAGTCACATACGCAAGTTCTCCCTCTTTCTCTGCTCTGTACTTTCTAACTTTTTTCTATCTTTTTAAAAACAAAACAAAACAAGACAAGACAAGACAAAACAAAACTTTTTTGCCATGTTTGTGCCTTTCTTGGGTTAATTGATCTCTTTTTCCTTCACCTAGAATAGAAAGTCTCCAGGGTCCTCCACCTCTGTCTGGGTCAGGCCTCTGGCTTCATCGTCAGGGTTATGAAGTTTTCCCCCAGCCAGGGCTTCCCTCAGAACCCCAGGGCCAGTCAGGTATGCAAGTTCTTCCTCTTGTTCTGCTCTGTACCTCCTAGCTTATTTCTGTTTTTTCTTTTTCTTTTTCTTTTTTTTTTTTTTAGAAAGGTTTTTGTTTTGTTTGTGCCTTTCTCAGGTTAAGTGACGTTTTCTTCCTACACCTAGGATAGAAAGCCTCCAGGGTCCTACCTGTCTTCTGGGTCAGGCCTCTGGGTTCAGTTTCAGGGCATCCAAGTACTTCCCTAGCCAGGGCTCCCCCATCCACCCCAGTACCAGTCAGGTATGCAAGTGTCTCCCTCTTATTCTGCTCTGTAACTTCAAACATTTGTCTGTCTTAAAAAAAGAGAGAGAGAAATACCAGTATTCATGCTTTCTTTTTTCAGATTAATTGATTTCTTCTCTCTTCACCTAGGATAGAAAGCCTCCAGAGTCCTCCACCTCTGTCTGGGTCCGGCCTCTGAGGTCATCTTCAGGGCTGCCCAGTTCTCTCCCGTCCAGGGCTCCGCCGCAGACCCCAGTACCAGTCAGGTACACAAGTCTCTCCCTCTTGTTCTGCTCTGAACATTCTACATTTTTCTATTTTTTTTAAGTCAAACAGTTTTTTGCCATCTTTTTGCCTTTCTCAGGTTAATTGATGTCTCTTTCATTCACCTAGCATAGAAAGCCTCCAGGGTCCTCCACCTCTGTCTGGGTTGGGCCTCTGGGTTCAACACCAGGGCTGCGAAGTACTCCTTCTGCCAGGGCTGCCCTGCAGACCCAAGTGCCAGTCAGGTACTCAAGTGTCTCCCTCTTGTTCTGCCTGTACATTCTTACTTTTTTCTGTCATATTTTGTTAAAACAAAAAAACAAAAACCAGCTTTTTTCCTTTTTTTATAACTTTCTTGGTTTAATTGATCTCTTCTTCCTTTACCTAGGATAGAAAGTCTGCAGGGTCCTCCACCTCTGTCTGGGTCGGGCCACTGGGTTCAGCAACACTGCTACAAAGTTTTTCCCCAGCCAGGGCTCCCCCGCAGACCCCAGTGCTAGTCAGGTATACTAGTTTCTCCCTCTTGTTTTGCTCTGTACCTTATAACTTTTTAATTTGTTAATTAAAAAAAAAAGATGAAAACAGAAACACCTTTTTTGCCTTGTTTGTGTCTTTCTTGGGTTCGTTGATTTTTCTCACTTTACCAAGGCTAGAAAGCCTCCAGCATCCTCCACCTTTTTCTAGGTAGGGCCTCTGGGTTCAGCACCATGGCTGTGAAGTACTCCCCAAGCGAGAGCTCCCCTGCAGACCCCAGTGCCAGTTAGGTACTCAAGTGTCTCCCTCTTGTTCTGGTTTGTACCTACTAACTTTTTTCTGTCTCTTTTTAAAACAAACAAAAATCAAGAAAAAAAATAAACCCTGTTTTTAGCTTTTTGTGCCTTTTTTGGGGAAATTGATTTTTCACTCTTCACCTAGGATAAAAGCCTTCAGGTTCCTACATGTTTGTCTGGGTCGGGGCCTCTGCGTTCAGCATCAGGGCGGCGAGGTACTCCTCCCACCACGGCTCCCGCAGACCCCAGTGAAGTCAGGTACACCAGTGTCTCCCTCTAGTTCTACTCTGTACCATCTAACTTTTTCCTGTCTTTTTATATATATATACATGTACATACATACACACACACACACACACACACACACACACACACACATATATATATATATATATTTTTCCTGCACCTTGGACTGAAAGCCTCCGGACTCCTCCCCCTTTGTCTGGGTTGGGCCTCTGGGTTCAGTTTCAGGGCTGCCACATACCCCTCCAGCCAGGGTTCCCCCATGGACCCTAGTGCCAGGCAGGTATGCAGGTGTCTCCCCATTGTTCTTCTCTATAGCTTCTAACTGTTTTTTGTATTATTTAAAAATAAAAAATCAAAACATCTTTTTTGCCTTGTTTGTTCATTTCTTGAGTTAATTGATTTCTTCTCTCTTCACCTAGGATAGAATGCCTCCATCGTCTTTTACTTCTGCGTAGGTTGGACTTCTGTGTTCAGCATCAGGACTGTGAAGTACTCCCCAAGACAGGGCTCCCATGAAGGCCCAAGTGCTCCTAAGGTGTGCAAATGTCTCCCTCTTGTTGTGCTCTATACCTTCTAACTAGTATTTTGTCTTAAAAAACAAAACCAAAAATAAAACAAACAGCTTCTTTTCCTTGTTTGAGCCTTTCTTGCATTAATTGATTTCTTATCTCTTCACCTAGGATAGAAGGCCTCCAGGGTCCTCCACCATTGTCCGGGTTGGGCAGCAGGGCTCCGAAGTACTCCCCAAGCTAGGGCTCTCCCACTGAACCCAGCACTAGTCAGATAGGCAAGTGTCTCCCTCTTGTTTTGCTCTGTAACTTAAAACATTTCTCTGTCTTAAAAAAAAAAAAGAAAAGAAAAAGAAATACCAGTATTAATACCTTGTTAGTGCCTTTCTCGAGTTAACTGCTTTCTTCTCACTTCACCTAGGATAGAAAGCCTCCAGGGTCCTCCACCTCTGTCTGGGTAGGGCCTCTGGGTTCATCTCCAGGGCTAGGAAGTACCTGGCATCCAGGGCTCCCCCACAAAGCCCAGTGCCAGTCAGGTACGCAAGTGTCTCCCTCTTCTGCTCTGTACCTTCTTACTTTTGTCTGTCTCCTTTTTTTACAAAAAGAAAAAGCTTTTTTGTTTTGTTTGTGCCATTCGTGGGTTAATTGTTATCTTCTTCCTTTACCTAAGTAGAAAGCCTCCAGGGTCCTCCTCCTCTGTTTGGGCCATGCCTCTGGGTTCAGCTTCAGGGCTGTGAAGCAGTTTCCCAGCCAGGGCTCCCCTGCAGACCTCAGTGCTAGTCAGGTACGCAAAATTCTCCCTTTTTCTGCTCTGTACCTTATACCATTTCTCTGGTTTTTTGTTTGTTTGTTTTTTTAAACAAAAACAAACAGCTTTTTTGCTTTATTTGTCCCTTTCTGGGGTTTGTACCTTTCTCGGGTTTGTTGATTTCTTCTTACTTCACCTAGGATAGAAAGCCTCCTGGGTCCTCCACCTCTGTGTGGTTGGGCCTCTGTGTTCAGCACCGTGTCTGCGAAGTTCTCCCCAAGCAAGGGCTCCCTCGCAGACCCTGTTGCCAGTAAGGTACGCAAGTGTCTCCTTCTTGTTCTGCTTTGTACCTTCTAACTTTTTTTGTATTATTTTATTTAAAAAAAAGAGAGATTTTTTTCCCCTTGTTTATCATTTTTTACTTTCTTTGCACATTTCTATGGTTAATTGATCTATTTTCCCTTCACTTAAGATTGAAAGCCTCCAGGGTCCTCCCCCTTTGTCTGGGTTGGGCCTCTAGGTTAAAAAAAGCAGCAGGGCTCCAAAGTACTCCCCCAGCCAGGGCTCCCCTATGGACCCCAGTGCCAGTCATGTATGCTAGTGTCTTCCTGTTGTTCTCTTCCATAGCTTCTAACTGTTTTCTGTGTTATTTAAAAACAAACAAACAAAAACAACTTTTTTGCTTTGTCCAATTATAGAGTTAATTAGTTTTTCTCTCTTCACCTAGGATAGAAAGCCTCCAGCATCTTCCACCTCTGTCTAGGTTGGGCGTCTGGGTTCAGCATCAGGGCTGTGAAGTACTCCCCCAGCCAGTGCTCCACCACCCTAGTACCATTCAGGTACGCAAGTGTATCCCTCTCGTTGTTCTCTGTACCATTTTTTTTTTTTGCATTCTTTTTCTTTTATTTTAAATAAAATAACATCTTTCTTCCTTGCGTGTGACTTTCTCAGTTTAATTGAATTTTTCTTCCTTCACTAGGATAGAAATTCTCCAGGGTCATTCACCTCTGTCTGGGTTGAGCCTCTGGGATCAGCCTCAGGACTGTGAAATAATTCCTAGGCAAGGCTATTCTAAAGACCCCACTGCCAGTCAGGTACACAAGGGACTCCCTTTTGTTCTGCTCTGTACCTTCTAACTTTTTACTATCTTTTTTTTTTTCTTAAAAATAAAACCAAAACAACAAAACAAGAAAAAAACCCCAGGTTTTTAATTTTTTTGTTCCTTTCTTGGGTTAATTGATCTCTTCTTCCTTCACGTAGGATGAAAAGCCTCCAGAATCCTCCACCTCTGACTTGGTTAGGCCTCTGGGTTCAGCTTCAGGACTGCAAAGTACTCCCTCAGCCAGGGCTCTCCCCCAGGCCCTAGTTCTAGTAAAGTATGGAATTCTCTTTCGCTTCTTCTGCTCTGTACTTTCTAACATTTTTCTGCCTTAAAAAAAAAAAACAAAAACAAAAAAAAAAAGAACACAGCTTTTTTGGCTTCTTTATGCCTTTCTAAAGTTAATTGATCTCTTTTTCCTTCACCTTGGAGAGAAATCCTCCCGGTTCCGCCACCTCTGTCTGGATCAGGGCTGTGGCTTCAGCTTCAAGGCTGCAAAGTTGTCCCCCAGCAAGAGCTCCCACTCAGGCCACAGTACCAGTCAGGTATGCAAGTATCTCCTTCTTGTTCTGCTCTGTAACTTCTAATTTTATTTAGTCTTTTAAAAAAAAATATTAAAAGAGATTTTTTTGCTTCATTTGTGCCTTTCTCAGGTTAATTGATTTCTTCTTATTTCACCTAGGATTGAAAGCTTCCAAGGAGCTTGCAAGTGTCCTCCACCTCTGTGTGGATGAGGCCTCTGGGTTCAGCTTTATGGTGGCGAAGTACTCCCCCTGACAGGGCTCCCCCGTAGACCCCAGTGCCAGTCAGGTATGCAATTGTCTCCCTCTCGTTCTGCTCTGTACCTTTTGACATTTTTTCTGTGTTATTAAAAAATAAAAAAAAGAAAAAGAAAAAACAAAGAGCTTTTCTGCCTTGTTTTTCTCTTTTTTAGGTTTAATTGATTTCCTCTCTCTTTACCTAGGATTGAAAGCCTCCAGGGTCCTCCACCTCTTTCTAGGTCGGGCCTCTGGGTTCAGCATCAGGGCTTTGAAGTACTCCCCAAGCCTGGGCTCCCCTGTAGACCCCAGTGCCAGACATGTACGCATGTGTCTCCCTCTTGTTCTGGTTTGTACCTACTAACTTTTTTCTGCCTTTATTATTAAAAAAAAAAAAAAAAGAAAGAGAGAGAAAAACACCTTGCTGTTTGGCTTTTTGTGCAGTTCTTGGGGTAAGTGATTTTTGTATCTTCACCTAGGATAAAAGCCTTCAGGGTCCTCCACCTTAGTCTGGGTTGGGCCTCTGGGATCAGCTCCAGGGTGGCGAAGTACTTCCTAAGCCAGGGCTCCCCCGTAGACCCCAGTGCCATTCTGGTATGCAGGTGTCTCCCTCTTGTTCTGCTCTGTAACTTCAAACATTTCTCTGTCTTTGAAAAAGAGGAATATCTGCATTTATTCCTTGTTCGTGCCTTTCTCGGGTTAATATATTTCTTCTCTCTTCACCTAGAATAGAAAACCTCCAGGGTCCTCCACCTCTGTCTGGGTCAGTCCTCTGGGTTCCTCTTCAGGGCTGTGAAGTACTCCCCCAATCACAGCTCTGCCACAGACCCTAGTACGTCATGTACACACATGTCTCCCTCTTGTTCTGCTCCATACTTTCTAACATTTTTCTGTCTTTTTTAAAAAAAAACAAAACAAAACAAAAAACAAAACAATTACTTAAACAAAAACAGCTTTTTGGCTTCTTTGTGCCTTCTCAGGATAATTGATTTCTTCTCTATTCACCTAGGATACGAAGCCTCCAGGGTCTTCCACCTCTGTGTGGGTCGATCCTCTGGGATTAGCTTTAGCGCTGTGAAGTTGTCTTCCAGCCATGGCTCCCCTGAAGAACCCAGTGCCAGTCAGGTATACAAGTTTCTCCCTCTCGTTCTGCTTTGTGCCTTCTAACATTTTTTTGGGTCACTTTTTTTTTTTTTTTAAAATAAAGAACTGCTTTTTTGCCTTGTTGTGTCCTTCTCCGGTTAATTGAATTCTTCTTCCTTCAGTAAGATAGAAAACCTCCAGCGTCCTCCACCCCTTTCTGGGTCGTGCCTCTGGGTTCAGCTACACATCTGATGTGTTTTCCCACTCCAATGGTTTCCTGCAGACCCCAGGGCCAGGTAGGTATGGTAGTGTCTCCACATTGTTCTGCTTTGTACCTTCTAAATTTTTGTATTTAAAAAAAATTTTAAAAAGGTTTTTCCTTTTTTTTTTTTTTTTTTTTTGCCTTTGTGAGTTAATCGATCTCTTCTTCCTTCATCAGGGATAGAAAGCCTTCAAGGTCCTCCATCTCTGTCTTGGCTGGGCCTCTGACTTAAACCCTAGAGCTGCAAAGTACTCCCCCAGCCAGGTTTCCTCCATAGATCCCAGAACCAGTCTGGTATGCAAGTTCTCCCTCTAGTTCTACTCTGTACCATCTAACATTTTTTGGTATTCTTTTTTAAAAAAAAGAACAAAAAAACCCCAAAACACAGATTTTTGCCTTGTTTGTTCCTTTCTCAGTTTCATTGAATTCTTCCTTCACTAGAATAGAAAGCTCCAGGGTCTATGTATGGCTTGGGTCTCTGGGTTCAGCTTCAGGGCTGTGAAGTACTCCCCCAGGCAAGGCCATTTTGCAGACCCCAGGGCCAGTCCCCTACGCAAGTGTCTCCCTCTTGTTCTGCTCTGTACCTTCTCCCTTTTTTGTCTTTTTATTTAAAGAAAATAAATAAATAGCTTTTTGGCCTTGTTTTTGTCTTTCCTGGGTTAAGTCATCTCTTCTTCCTTCACCTAGGAGACAAAGCCTCCAGTGTCCTTCACCTCTGTCTGGGTCTGGCCCCTGGCTTCCCCATCAGGGCTGCAAAGTACGTCCCCAGCAAGGGCTTCCCAGCAGACACGAGTGCCAGTCAGGTACGCACGTGTCTCTTTCTTTTTTCGCTCTGTACATTTTAATTTTTTTCTGTCTTTAACAAAACAAAACAAAACAAACAAACAAAAAACCAAGAAAAACAATGCTTTTGCCTTGTTTGTGCCTTTCTCAGGTTAATTGATCTCTTCTTCCTTCACCTAGGATAGAAAGACGTCAGGGTCCTCCATCTTGTCTGGATTGGGCCTTCGCACAGCACACTTGTGCACCAAGGGGTTTTCCATTGTTAAACCAATTTCATTTGCTGCAATGTAATTTTTAATTTTTTCCTTTTTCTTATAGCACTATCCTTCTTTTTTCTTTGCTTTCTCTTCTTCTATTTCCTACTCTTTTTCTTTTACCTCATGCTCCTGTTTTACTGAGCAGCCCTTACCCACTGGCCAGAGATTACTAGGTACACAGTAGATAAATTCTGAACATTGTGAGTTTTAGGAAATTCTGTTCAGGTTCATGGCAGTGGCGAAGTACTCCCCCAGACAGGGCTCCTCCGTAGACCCCAGTGCCAGTCAGGTATGCAGTTGTGTCCCTCCTATTCTGCTCTGTACGATTGCCTTATTGGTGGCTTTCTCAAGTTAATTGATTTCTTCTTATTTCACCTCAGGTTGAAAGCCTCCAGGGTCCTCCACCTCTGTGTGGGTCAGGCCTCTGGGTTCAGGTTCATGGCAGTGGCGAAGTACTCCCCCAGACAGGGCTCCTCCGTAGACCCCAGTGCCAGTCAGGTATGCAGTTGTGTCCCTCCTATTCTGCTCTGTACCTTCTGACTTTTTTTTTTTTTTTTTTTTTTTTTTTTTTTTTTTTAAAGAAACAAACAGCTTATTTGCCTTGTTTTTCTCTTTTTTGGGTTAATTGATTTATTCTCTCTTCACCTAGGATAGAAAGCCTCCAGGGTCCTCCACCTCTTTCTAGGTTGGGCCTCTGGGTTCAGCATCAGGGCTTCGAAGTACTCCACAAGCCAGGGCTCCCTCGTAGACCCCAGTGCCAGTCAGGTACTCAGGTGTCTCCCTCTTGTTCTGGTTTGGACCTACTAATTTTTCCTGCCCTTTTATTAAAAAAACAAAAAAAAAAAAACAAAAAAAAACAAAAACAAAAAAACAAAAAAACAACTAAAACCAAAAATAAACCCCTGCTATTTGGCTTTTTGTGCCATTCTCGGGGTAAGTGATTTTTGTCTCTTCACCTAGGATAAAAAAAAGACTTCAGGGTCCTCCACCTTAGTCTGGGTTGGGCCTCTGGGATCAGCTTCAGGGTGGCAAAGTATTTCCTAAGCCAAGGCTCCCCGGTAGACCCCAGTGCCATTCTGGTATGCAAGTGTCTCCCTCTTGTTCTTCTCTGTAACTTCAAACATTTTTCTGTCTTTAAAAAAAAAGAAAATCTGCATTCATGCCTTGTTTCAGCCTTTCTGGGGTTAATATATTTCTTCTCTCTTCACCTAGAATAGAAAGCCTCCAGGGTCCTCCACCTCTATCTGGGTTGGTACTCTGGGTTCATCTTTAGGGCTGCAAAGTACTGCTCCATCCAGGGCTCTGCCACAGACTCTAGTACCAGTCATGTACACATGTGTCTCCTTCTTGTTCTGCTCTGTAACTTCTATCTTTTTTCTGTCTTTTTTTAAAAAAACGAAAGAATATAAAGCAAATACAAAACAAAACAAAACCAAAAACAGTTTTTTGGGGCTTCTTTGTGCTTTTCTCAGGATAATTGATTTCTTCTCTATTTACCTAGAATACAAAGCCGGCATGGTCCTCCACCTCTGTGTGAGTCGGGCCTCTGGGATCAGCTTTAGGGCTGCGAAGTTGTCTTCCAGTCTCGGCTCCCCTGCAGAACCCAGTGCCAGTCAGGTACACAAGTATCTCCCTCTTTTTTTTTGTTTTCTTTTTTTTTTATTTTAAATTTATTCATTTTCTACATTAATTCACTATACACCATCACAACACACAAATTAATTTTCCATCCAAAATACACTGTGCATTGGCTCAATCAAGCACATCAACATACATGTTCTCAGCAAATAATTTTCCAATTCTT
>NW_006203631.1:24141-27836 GCF_000334495.1 Tupaia belangeri chinensis
GGCCGGGCCGCACAGGTGCCGCCGCCGCGCAGGCCTGGCCAAGTATCTCCCTCTTGTTCTGCTCTGTACCTTCTAACTTTTTCTTGTATACTTAAAAAAAAAATACCAGCTCTTTTGGCTTGTTTGTGCCTTTCTCTGGTTAATATAAATGTTCTTCCTTCATGCTTCCAGCATCCTCCACCTCTTTCTGGTTTGTGCCTCTGGGTTCAATAACAGGGCTGAGATGTTTTTCCCCAGCCAATCTTTCCTCCAGACCCCAATGCCAGGCAGGTACGCTAATGTCTTCCCATTGTTCTGCTTTGTACCCTCTAATTTTTTTTTTAAATAAAAAAAAAAGATTTTTTCTTTTTCTTTTTTTTCCCTTTGTGGGTTAATTGATCTCTTCTTCCTTTAGCAGGGATAGAAAGCCTTTAAGGTCCTCCACCTCTGTCTTGGCTGGGCCTCTGATTTCAACCTCAGAGCTGCAAAGTACTCCCCCAGCCAGGTCTTCTCCATAGATCCCAGAACCAGTCCGGTATGCAAGTTCTCCCTCTGGTTCTGCTTTGTAGCATCTAACATATTCTTGTATTCTTAAACAAACAAACAAACAAACAAACAAAAACCTACAGATTTTTGCCTTGTTTGTGCCTTTCTAAGTTTAATTTAATTCTTCTTCCTTCACTAGGATAGAAAGCTCCAGGATCCTCCACCTGTGTATGGGTTGGGCCTCTGGGTTCGGCTTCAGGGCTGCGAAGTACTCCCCTGGGCAAGGATTTTTGCAGACCTCAGTGCCAGTCAGTTACGCAAGTGTCTCTGTCTTGTTCTGCTCTCTACCTTTTTCCCTTTTTTGTCTTTTTATTTAAAGAAAAGAAAACAAACAAATAGCTTTTTTGCCTTGTTTTTGCCTTTCTTGGGTTAAGTCATCTCTTCTTCCTTCACTTAGGAGACAAAGCTTTCTTTGCACATTTCTAGGGTTAATTGATCTCTTTTTCCTTCACCTAGGATTGAAAGCCTCCAGGGTCCTCCCCCTTTGTCTGGGTCGGGCCTCTGGGTTCAGCTTCAAGGTGGCCACAAATCCCCCACCCAGGGCTCCCCCATGAACCCTAGTGCCAGTCAGGTATGCAAGTGTCTCCCTGTTGTTCTCTTCTATAGCTTCTGTTTTCTGTGTTATTTAAAAAACAAACAAACCAAAAAAACCAGCTTTTTTGCCTTGTTTGTCCATTTATTGAGTTAATTGATTTTTTTCTCTCTTCACCTAGGATAGAAAGCCTCCAGCATCTTCCATCTCTGTCTAGGTCAGGCTTCTGGGTTCGGCATCAGGGCTGTGAAATACTCCCCAAGCAAGGGCTCCTCCATAGACCTCCAGTGCCAGTCAGGTATGCAAGTGTCTCCCTCTTGTTCTGCTCTGTACCTTGAAACATTTCTCTGTCTTAAAAAAAAAATCCAGCATTTATGCCTTGTTTGGACCTTTCTCGGGTTAATGGATTTCTTCTCTCTTCACCTAGGATAGAAAGTCTCCAGGGTCCTCCACCTCTGTTTGGGTCGGTCCTCTGGGTTCATCTTTAGGGCTGCGAAGTTCTCCTTCATCCAGGGCTCCTCCGCAGAGCCCAGTGCCAGTCAGTTATGCAAGTATCTCCCTCTTGTGCCGGGGACCAGCTTCGGCGTGGGTGGGTTATCTCAACGAAGGCGGCGAAGGTGAACAGAAGATAGAGGCCTCGATGCCTTTTCATGCATGTCCTTTGCCGGACACCCCTCAGAGATCACTCTCTGAGGAGTGACAACTGCTAGGAATTATCATGCCTTTTTATTGAAAATGTGTTACATACAAGTAAATGGGAGAGGGGCTAGTGTTTCAATTAACAGCTCATGAAGTTTTTAACAATAAAGAACATAGATTCTATTCAGGGTTGGATTAAGGGTGGGTCTAGTGCAATTCAGGGTTTGATTAAGGGTGGGTCTAGTGCAGTTCCTATTCAGGGGTGGATTAAGGGTGGGTCTAGTGCAGTTCCTTAATTGTAGGTGGGTCTCCATGGAATGCAGTTTAGGGAAAGCAGTTCCGGAAAGCAGAGATGATTATCAGCTGATGCGGCGTAGCAGCCATCTTGTGATTACTGGGAATGGTGCTGAGAAAAGAAAATCTCAAGAATAGATATTAGTTTTTATGGATCTTAATAAAGAATGATACGTATACAGTTTTGTAGGGATCTATAACTTAATTTGAGGAATCCTAATATATTTATCTATTTCACTTAGAGAGGGCGGAGGTGTCCTGGGCCAGTTTTGGCCTAATCCTATTTTAGGTAAAGAAAGGATTAAGTTTACCTTAAATGTATTTTGAAGGGCCTTCCAAAGGTCAAGATTACTTCTGCCTAGAAAGAACTTCAGCCCACCCTCTATTGTGACCATGGAGATAAAGCATTGTAATTAATAGTAAGTGATCAGAGTAAAGGGGAGCGGTCGGGGGACTTCCTGGAAGATTTTATCGTATACTCAGGATGTATAAGAGAGCTATGTAATCCTTTTACAGTAGTATATTGGGGAGTCAGAGGGGGGTCGCTTCCCAGTAAGGCTGCCACAGTTTCTGGAGCAAATAGCAAACAGCCTTGCTGACATGCTAATTGACCCAAGCTTTGTTCCAAGGTCGGGGAGCACACAACAGTGGTCTTGCCATCATGTTGATCCGACCAGAAGCGGAGCTCAAAGGTCGGGGGGCTCAGACAGATCCTGGGGCCTCGCCGGGTTGGACTCCTCCACTCTTGTTCTGCTCTGTACCTTCTAACTAGTTTTTTGTCTTAAAAAAAAAAAAAGCAAAAAAGCAAAACTAAGCTTTTTTCCCCTTATATGAGCCTTTCTCTGGTTAATTGATTTCTTCTCTCTTCAGCTAGGATAGAAAGCCTCCAGGGTCCTCTACCTCTCTCTGTGTCAGGCTTCTGGGTTCAACTTGAGGGCTACAAAGTACTCCCCCAGTCAGGGCTCCCCTGCAGACCCCAATGCCAGTCTGGTTTGCAAGTGTCTCCCTCTCGTTCTGGTTTGGACCTACCAAATTTTTTCTGCCTTTGTAAAACAAACAAACAAAAAAACCTAGAAAACATTAAAAGCCCCCACTATTTGGCTTTTTGTGCCTTTCTCAAGGTAAATGATTTTTTTCTCTTCACCTTGGATAAAAGCCTTCATGGGCCTCTATCTTTGTCTGGGTTGGGCATTTGGGTTCAATTTCAGGGTGGTAAAGTCCTCCCCCTGCGAGGGCTACCTAGGAGACCCCAGTGCCAGTAGGGTACTGTCGATGGAAAAAATAACCAACTGTAAAATTAATAATTAATGCAGTTTATTTCCAAGCTAACTGTGAGTGACCTAGGCTGGAGAAGAGGCATACATGCCTTTTCTCGGGGTGATCATGTTACAGAGGTTCCTTTTATTTGTTTGAGATTGACAGACAACATTTAGTGAAAAGATTTTCCATTGGTCTGGCCCAAAAAGGCGGGATATGTAGAAGCGGGGGTGGGGGGCCTTGTAGGTTATAGGTGGGTTCCACAATTCTTAGGTTGGGGATTGGAAGGGAAGATCTGTGTCTTAATTAAAGAAAGGCTTAATCTACATCTCAAGGAAAAGGGAAGTTCTGTGTCTGGAGAAGAGATAAGCACAAGAATATGCTATAATTGGATGAAATATACATCTCAAAGATTCTTTTTTTTTTTTTTTGAGAGGTTTTTCACTAT
>NW_006203631.1:27854-29191 GCF_000334495.1 Tupaia belangeri chinensis
AAGCGAGAAATCATCCCCCAGGGGGGATGGTCACGCCGCAATCCCTTTTCTTCCATTCTCCTCTCGGGATCTTGGGCATGCACGCACACGCGCCAGGTGTGAGTTTTAAGCCACCGGGTCTGGGACGCGAACCGCGGTCGACTACATGGGAGTCCAGTGACACAGCCATTACACTAACTGCTGGTTCCCCTACATCTCAAAGATTCTATGCCAGGAACAGGAGGTAGGAAGAATCCTGTTAATAGAAAATAAATGGTCTGTTAATGTTTGTGAGTATGACTTCCCCAGTCCCCTTTTGAAAAGATTTTGGAAAAATAGGAAAAGTAGTCAGACTTCTGTCCACAGTACACAAGTGTCTCCCTCTTGTTCTGTTTGTACCTGCTATTTTCTAATTTAAGAAAAAGCAAAAAACAAAAACTCCCCCACTATTTGGCTTTTTGTGCCTTTCTCGGGGAAATTGATTTTTCACTCTTCACCTAGGATAAAAACCTTCAGGTTTCTACACGTTTGTCTGCATTGGGCCTCTGGGCTCATCTTCAGGGCCGTGAAGTACTCCCCCAGCCAGGGCTCCCCCTGCAGACCCCAGTACCAGTCAGGTATGCAAGTGTCTCTCTCTTGTTCTGCTCTATAACTTCTAAATTTTTCTATATTATTTTAAAAAGAAGGTTTTTTGCCTTGTCTCTTTCTTGTGTTAATTGATTTCTTTTCTTTTCACCTAGGATAGAAAGCCCTCAGGGTCCTGGATTCAGCTTCAGAGTGGCAAAGTACTCCCCAGCCATAGCTCCCCCATTGACCCCAGTGCCAGTCAGGTATGCAAGTGTCTCCCTCTTGTTATAGTCTATAACTTCGAACATTTCTTTGTCTTTTAGTAAAATAAAATCCAGCATTTATGACTTGTTTGGGCCTTTCTCAGGTTAATTGATTTCTTCTTTCTTCTCTCTTCACCTAGGATAGAAAGATTCACCTAGGATAGATAGGGCTCTGCTGCAGACCCTAGTATCAGTGAGGTAAACAAGTGTCTCCCTCTTGTTCTGCTCTGTACCTTCTAACTTTTTTCTGTCTTAAAATCAGACTAAGAAGTTTCTGCATGGCAAAAGACAGTAATTAGTGTGAATGGACAGCACTCAGAATGGGAAAATATTTTTGTAAATTTTGCATCAGATAAGGGACAGATAACCAGAATCCACAAGGAGCTAATGAAGCTGATTGGAAAAAAGATGATCAACCCTATTAAAAGATGGGAGAACCCCACTCCCATCTTTTGACCCCTGGGCCAGGAACTTTGAGGGGAGACTGCCCCCCATAGCTTCAGCCCTGGGACCCCCACGCCACACACC
>NW_006203631.1:29205-30008 GCF_000334495.1 Tupaia belangeri chinensis
CCCTAAGTTCTACTACACCTCACTCCCATCTTTCGACCCCTGGGCCAGGAACTTCGAGGAAGGACTGCCCCCCATAGCTTCAGCCCCTGGGCCCCAAGCCAGACACCCCTCTTTCAGCCTGGTACACTTTTTTTCCTTTCTTTTTCTCTCCCCTTCCCCTCTTCTTTCATTTGCAAATTTCTCTCTTCTGATTACTACATAGGAATGCCCTCAGTTCTACTACACCCCACTCCCATCTTTTGACCCCTGGTGAAATGGCGCGCTGTGCTCGTGTGCAGCGTGCAACTTTTTCTTCTACGTATTATTTTCATCACACTTATTCAGTCCTCACTTCCTTTATCTACACCATCCCTGGCTGTTTAGATAGGTCTAGAATTACAATTCTGAAACATTCTAGTATTTTAAGAATCTCTGGAATCCTCTCTTTCACTGAACCACATACAAAGAAGGCGATACATTCCTTTGCACACCTGAAGAGAATACATTTTCTTGGATTACATTACTAAAAACAATTGAAGAGAGACTTTGGTGGAGGAGTCCAACCCGGTGGGGCTCCAGGACCCGTCTGAGCCCCTTGACCTTTGAGCATCACTTCCGGTTGGTTCAGTAAGTTGGCAAGGCCACGACTGTTCGCCCCCCCGACCTTGGAACAAGCTTGGGTCACTTAGCATGTTGGCAAGGCCACCTGCTATTCGCTCCAGGACTGTGATAGCCTTGCTGGGAAATGACCCCCCTCTGACTCCCCGATATACTACTATAAAAGAATTACATAGCTCCCTCATACATCTTGAGTGTGTGGTAAG
>NW_006203631.1:35656-45336 GCF_000334495.1 Tupaia belangeri chinensis
ATCCATAAAAAACAACAAAACCCTGGCTTTTGAAAGGAAGTGGATGAATATGGAAGACTTACTGCTGAGTGAAGCAAACCATGCTATGAAGGAGAGGCATTGTATGTCCCCACTTAATATATACCAAGTGTCTGCACTGTATAACTGAAGCTGACGGGCTAAAGGATGTACAAGTACAAAGAGATGGGTGTGAATGCCAGATGTGGTGTTTGTGGAGGAGTGGGGCCTGGGGAAAAACATTTGGAGGAGGGATACAGAGACAGCATTGTTGAGACAGGAAGGTAGTATTGTTAATATTTTGATCAACTGGACTGGGGATAAATGTTCATGTATTGAAATGATCACCTTGTAAGCTAAAAAATGTTATTGAATGTATTAAAAAATGTAAAAATAAAAAAGAGAACAAAACAAAACAAAAAATAAAACAAAAACAAAACGAAAAACAGCTTTTTGGCTTCTTCGTGCCTTTCTCAGGATAATTGATTTCTTCTCTATTAACCTAGGATACAAAGCCTGCAGGGTCCTCCACCTTGTGTGGGTCAGGCCTCTGGGATCAGCTTTAGGGCTGCAAAGTTGTCCTCCAGTTAAGGCTCCCTCACTGAACCCAGTGCCAGTCAGGTACACAAGTGTCTCCTTGTTCTGCTCTGTACCTTCTAACTTTTTTTTTTTTTTTTGTATACTTTTTTTTTTAATGATAAGCTTTTTTTTTTGCCTTGTTTGTGTCTTTCTCCAGTTAATTGAATTCTTCTTCTTTCAGTAAGATAGAAAACCTCCAGGGTCCTCCACCTCTTCCTGGGTCAGGTACCTGTGTTCAACTACACGCTGTGAGGTTTTCCCCACCCAGTGCTTTCCTTCAGATCCCAATGCCAGGCAGTACGCAAGTGTTTCCTTGTTCTGCTCTGTACCTTCTAAAATTTTTTTAAATGGGCTTTTTTTGGCTTGTTTTTGCCTTTGTGGGTTAATGAATCTCTTCTTTCACCAGGAATAGAAAGCCTTCAGGGTCCTCCACCTCTGTTGTGGTTGGGCCTCTGAGTTCAACTTCAGGGCTGTGGAGTACTCCCCTATCCAGGGCTCCTCCGTAGATCCCAGAACCAGTCAGGTACACAAGGTCTCCCTCTTGTTCTACTCTGTACCTTCTAACTTTTTTTTGTATTCTTAAAAAAAAAAAAAAAAAAAGAAACAGCTTTTTTGCCTTGTTTTTGCCTTTCTTGGGTTAATCTCTTCTTCCTTCACTAGGATACAAAGCCTCCAGGGTCTTCCACCTCTGTCTGGGTCTGGCCCCTTGCTTCCCCATCAGGGCTGTGAAGTATCCCCGCAGTCAGGGCTTCCCTGCAGACACCAGTGCCAGTCAGGTATGCATGTGTCTCTTCCTTTTCTTGCTCCGTACCTTTTAACTTTTTTCTGTCTTTTTTTTTAAAAAACAAAACAAAAGAAAACAAAACAAACAAACAAAAACAAGGCTTTTTGCCTTGTTTGTGCCTTTCTCGGGTAAATTGATCTCTTCCTCATTCACCTGGCATAGAAAGCCTCCAGGGTCCTCCACCTCTCTCTGGGTCAGGCCTCTGGCTTCGGTTTCAGGGTTACGAAGTTCTCCCCCAGCCAGGGCTTCCCAGAGGACCCCAGTGCCAGTCAGGTACTCATGTTCTCCCTCTTGTTCTGCTCTGCACCTCCTAATTTTTTCTGTCTTTAAAAAAAAAACAAAACCGGGAACCAGTAGTTAGCGTAATGGCTATGTCGCTGGACTCCCACGTAGTCGACCGCGGTTCGTGTCCCGGACCCGGTGGCTTAGAACTCACACCGGGCGCATGTGCTTGCGTGCCAAAGATCCCGAGAGGAGAATGGAGGAGAAGGGATTGCGGCGTGGCCATCCCCCCTGGGGGGTGATTTCTCGCTTTCTGTCTCTATGTCTCTCTCTGTCTGGCGAGCGCACGCGCCCTATAGTGACAAACTCTAAAACCAACCAACCAACCAACAAACAAAAAACAAAAACAAAAACAAAACAGCTTTTTTTGTCTTGTTTGTGCCTTTCTCAGTTTAAGTGACGTCTTCTTTCTATACCTAGGATAGAAAGTCTATAGGGTCGTCCACCTCTGTATGGGTTGGGCCTCTGGGTTCAGCTCCACGGTTGGGAAGCACTCCCCCAGCCAGGGCTCCCCTGCAGAGTCTAGTGTCATTCAGGTACACAAGTTTTCCCTCTTGTTCTGCTCTGTATCTTATAAAATTTGTCCTTTTTTTTTTCTTTAACAGAAAAAAACAAACAAACAAAAAAACAAATGAACAGCTTTTTTTGCCTTGCTTTTGCATTTCTGGGTTAATTGATCTCTTCTTTCTTCACCAGGTATAGAAAGCCTCCAGGGTCCTCCAGCACTGTTTGGATTGGGCATCAGTGTTCGGCTTCACCACTGAGAAGTACCCCCAGCCAGGGTTCACCTGCAGACCCCAGTGCCATGCAAGTATGCAAGTTCTCCCTCTTGTTCTTCTCTATACCTTCTAACTTGCTCCTGTACTTAAAAAAAAAAAATACAAAACAGGTTTTTTTCCCTGTTTGTGCTCCTTCACTAGGATAGAAAGCCCCCAGTGTCTTCCACCTCTGTCTGGGTTGGGCGTCTGGGTTTGGCTTCAGGGCTGCGAAGTACTCCCCCAGCCAAGACTTTCCTGCAGACCCCAGTACCAGTCAGGTATACAAGTGTCTCCCTCTTATTCTGCTCTGTACCTTCTAACTTTGTCTTTTTTAATAAAACAAAACAAAACAAAACAAAAAGTTGGTTTTTTTTTTTTTTTGCCATGTTTGTGCCTTTTCTCGGGATAATTGACCTCTTCTTCCTTCACTAAGATAGAAAGCCTCCTGGGTCTTTTACCTCTGTCTGTGTCAGGCCTGTGGCTTCAGCTTCAGGACTGCAAAATACTCTCCCAGCCATGACTCCCTGCAAACCTCAGTGACAGTGAGGTACACAAGTTTTCCCTCTTGGTTTGCTCTGTACTTGCTAACTTTTTTCTGTCTTTTTTGTAAAACAAAACAAAACAAAACAAAACAAAACAAAACAAAACAAAACAAAACAAAAAACAAAGAACAAAAAAAACCAAAACAAAACAAAATGCTTTTTTCCTTGTTTGTGGCTTTCTTCAGTTAATTGATTTCTTCTTCCTTCACCTAGAATAGAAAGCCTCCAGGGTCCTCCAGCTCAGACTAGGTCAGGTGTCTGCCTTCAGCTTAAGGATTACGAAGTTCTCCCCCAGCCAGGGATTTCAGAGAACCCCAGTGCCAGTCAGATATGCAAGTTCTCCCTCTTGTTCTGCTCTGTACCTCGTAACTTTTTTCTGTTTTTAAAAATAAAAAAATACAGCTTTTCTGTCTTGATTGTGCCTTTTTTGTATTAAATGATGTCTTCTTCCTACACCTAGGATAGAAAGCCTACATGGTCCTCTACTTTTGTCTGGGTTGGGCCTCTGGGTTCAGTAGCAGGGCTGCGAAGTAGTCCCCAGCCAGGGCTCTCCTGCAGAGCCCTGTGCCAGTCAGGTACACAAGTTTTCCCTCTTGTTCTGGTCTGTACCTTCTAACTTTCTTCTGTCTTTTTTTTTTTTTTTTGAAAAAAGAAAAAAATCAGGGTTTTTGCCTTTTTTTTTTATGCCTTTCTCAGGATAATTGACCTCTTCTTTCTTTACCAGGAATGAAATCCTCCGGGGACCTCCACCTCTGTCTGGGTCAGTCCTCTGGGTTCAGCTTCAGGGCTGTGAAGTACTCCCTCAGCCAGGGCTCCCCTGCAGACTCCAGTTCCAGTCAGGTAGGCAAGTTCTCCCTCTTGCTCTGCTCTGTACCTTGTAACTTTTTTTTTGTATTCTTTTTATGTAAAAACAAAACAAAACAAAAAAACCAACTTTTTTCCCCCTTCTTTGTACCTTTCTCTGGTTTATTGAATTCTTCTTCCTTCACCAGGATAGAAAGCCTCCATGGTCCTCCACCTCTGTCAGGGTTGGGCCTCTGGCTTCAGCTTCAGGGCTGCGAAGTTGTACCCTAGCCAGGGCTCCCCTGCAGACCCCGGTTTCAGTCAGGTAGGCAAGTGTCTCCCTCCTGTTCTGGTTTGTACCTTCAAACTTTTTTCTGTCTTTTTTTTTTTTTTAAACAAAACAAAACAAAACAAAAAACCCAGATTTTTTGCTGGTTTGTGCCTTTCTCAGGATAATTGATTTCTTCTCTGTTCACCTAGGATAGAAAGCTTGCAGGTCCTCCACCTCTGCGTAGGTCGGGCCTCTGTGATCAGCTTCTGGGCTGAGAAGTACTCCCTCAGTCAGTGCTCTCCTGCAGACGTAAGCGTCAGTCAGGTATGCAAGTGTCTCTCTCTTTTTCTGGTCTTTACCTTCTAACTTTTTTTCTGTCTTTTTTGTTAATAAATAAATAAATAATAAATAGGAAAAAAAAACAGGTTTTTTGCCTTCTTTGTTCCTTTTTTGGGTTAACTGATTTCTTCTTCCTTTATCTAGGATAGAAAGCCTCCAGGTCCTACCACCTCTATCCAGGTCAGGTGTCTTCTGGGTTTAGCTTCAGGACTGCAAAGTATCCCTCAGCCAGGACTCCCCCGCAGAGCCTAGTGCCAGTCAGGTATGTAATTGTCTCCTTTTTCTGCTCTGTACCTTCTAACTGTTTTCTGTCTTTTTTTTTTTTTTTTGTATATATAAATAATCCAGTTGTTTTGCCTTCATTGCACATTTCTAGGGTTAATTGATCTCTTCTACCTACACCTGGGATTGAAAGCCTCCAGGGTCCTCCACTTTTGTCTGGGTTGGGTCTCTGAGATCAGCTTCATCGCAGCGAATTACTCCCCCAACCAGGGCTATCCCAGAAAACCCCAGTGCTAGTCAGGTATGCAATTGGATCCCTCTTGTTCTGGTCTATACCTTCTAAGTTTTTTCCTCATTTTTCTTTTTTTTTTCTTTTTCTTTCTTTCTTTTTTTTTTTTTTTTTATAAAACAAACAACTTTTTGCCTTGCTTATTCATTTCTAGGGTTAATTGATGTCTTCTTCCTTCACCTAGGATAGAAAGCCTCCAGGGTCCTCCACCTCTTTCTAGGTCGGGCCTCTGGGTTCAGCATCAGGGCTTCAAAGTACTCCTCCAGCTTGGCTCCCCCGTAGACCCCAGTGTCAGAACTATTGTTCTGCTCTGTATCTTCTAACTATTTTTGTCTTTTTTTTTTTTTAATAAAACTGGTTTTTTTTTTTTTTTGCCTTGTTTGTACCTTTCTCGGGTTAATTGATGTCTCCTTCCTTCACCTAGGATTGAAAGTCTCCAGAGTCCTCCATCTCTGTCTATATCAGGCCTCTGGTGTCACCAACAGGGCTGCGAAGTACTCTCCAAGCCAGGACTCTCCTGCAGACCCCAGTGCAAGTCATGTATGCAAGTGCCTCCCTCTCTTTCTGCTGTTTACATTCCAACTTTTTTCCATCCTTAAAAAAGTAAATAAATAAAACAAAACAGGTGTTTTTCCTTGTTTGTGCCTTTCTCAGGTTAATTTTTATTTTATTCTATCCTGGAGTATAGAAAGTCTCCAGGGTCCTCCATCTCTGTCTGGTTAGATCTTCTGGGTTCAGCTTCAGGGCTGCGAAGTACTCCCCCACTCAGGGCTCCCCCGTAGACCATAGTGCCAGTGAGGTATGCAATTGTCTCTCTCTTGTTCTGCTATGTACCTTCTAACTTTTTCTGCCTTTTTTTAAAAAAAAATAAAACAGCTTTTTTGCCTTGTTTGTGCTTTTCTCATTTTTTTTTATTTCTTCTTCCTTCACTGAGGATAGGAATTTTTTAGGGTCCTCTAGCTCTGTCTGGGTTGGGCCTCTGGGTTCAGCTTCAGTACTGTGAAGTACTGCCCTGGCCAGGGCTCCTCCGCAGACCCCAGCACCAGTCAGGTATGCAAGTGTCTCCCACTTGTTCTGCTCTGTACCTTCTATTTTTGACCCAGTTTTATTTTCTTAGACATAATTTGTAAATTTTCTCTCTCTTTTTCTGGAGTACTTTTCTTCTTTTTTTCTTTGCTTTTTCTTCCTCTATTTCCTATTCTTTTTGTTTTACCTTACCCTCCTGTTTTACTTCTCTGCCCTTATCCACTGATTAGAGATTACTATGTGCATAGTAGATAAATTCTGAACATTGTGAATTTTAGGAAATCTGTGTCTCACTGTAGTGGTTGCAAATATAGTGAAATTTGCCTTATAAATCCAATTATAAGCCTTCTGGGTTTCTTTTTTGTGCTGAAGAACACAGTATAAGGGAGAAAATACGACTGAATTATTTCACAGTAATGAAACACATGGGCTCACAGTTTTGCAATCCTTCTCTAACAATTTAAGCAGAAGTGAATACATTACCAAATGACTAAGAATCAGAAAAGAGCCTCAAGGATGAGAGAATCAAGTAATACATCTCCAGCAAGGGAACACTGTAACTTGTCTCCACATAGGGAACTATTAGAGGATATTGTCAAAATGTTAGAGAAATAATTTAGAATATTTATGGTAACAAAGTTCTATGAGATGCAAGAGAAAAGAGACATTGAGCTCCAAGAGATGAGGAAGTCCTTTCACAACATGAAAGAAGAATTGGACATAAGAAAGAACCAAAAAGAACTGTTAGATATGAAGACTATAATTCAGGAAATTAAAACTTCCCTCAAAAGTATTAAAATCAGGGTAGACCATGTAGAAGACCAAATTTTAGAAGTAGAAGACACAACTTCTAACTTAGAAAAACATCATAAATACTCAGAAAACAGCCAAGAAAACTGAGCATCATATACAAGAAATACTAGATACCATGAAATACCCAAATAACCAAATAATTTGTACCTTAGAAAGTGAAGAATCTAATAAGGGCATGGATAATCTATTCCATGAAATTCTGGAAGAAAACTTTTCAAGTCTAGAGAGGCATTCAAACATACAGACCCAAGAAATACAAAGAACCCCAGGTAGAATCAATCCAAGAAGATCCTTTCCATGGCACCTTATAGCTAGATTGACCTAAACGACAAAGACAAGATACTAAGATTGGTGAGAGAGAAACGTCAAATCACCTACTAAGGCTATCCCAACAAGCTAACACTGGATCTCTCATGGGATACAACGCAAGCAAGGAAAGAATGGGGAAATATATTGAAAGTATTAAATGAAAACAATTTCAACCAAGAATACTTTACCAGGCAAGATTATCCTTCATATGGGAAAAGAAAATAAAAACGTTCTTGGATAAACAAAACCTGATAGAATTTACCAACTCCAGACCAGCTCTTAAAGAAATTCTGAAAGGAGTACTATACCAAGAAAACTAAAGAGACAGACAGCAACAAGAGAACAAAAAAAACCAAGAATATGGCCAACTTAATGTTAGAGACAAGTCTGGAAATACTGATAATAACATTGAATGTTATTGTATTAAATTCTGCTATCAAGATATACAGGCTGATGGAATCGATTAAAAATCAGAAACCCTCCATCTGCTGCCTACAAGAAACCCATCTCAAGGATAAAGACATACATAGACTAAAAGTGAAGGGCTAGAAAAAGGTATTCCATGCAAATGGAAACCAAAAAAGAGCCAGAGTTGCTATACTGATTTGAGTCAAAATAGACTTCAAGGCAAAAGTGGTAAGAAGAGACAAAGAAGGGCATTATATAGTAGTAAAAGGGCTAATTCACCAAGAAGATATAATGCTTACAAATATCTATGCACCAAATTTAGGAGCACCCAAATATGTAAAGGAAAGACTGTAAGATCTAAAAAGAGTTAGACTGTAACACAATAATTGGTGGAGATTTCAACACCCCATTAACTTCTTTAGACAGGTCAACGAGACAAAAAATAAGCAAAGAGATCCAGGACCTAAATGACAGCATAAATCAGATGGACTTGATAGACATCTATAGAACTTTCCACCTAAAAAAAAAATACAAAATAGACTTTTTTCTCAGCCCCACATGGTACTTTCTCAAAGACTGACCACATAATAGGGCACAAAACCAGCCTTTACAGATTAAAAAGCATAGAAACTATATCCAGCATGCTCTCTGACCATGATGGAATTAAACTTGATTTTAACTTCAGGAAAAATCCTCAAAAAATACACAAATACATGGAAACAAAACAATGACTTCTAAATGACTTCATGACTACTGAAGAGATTAAGACTGAAATAAAAAGACTCATGGAAACAAATGATAATGAGTACACAAGATTCCATAATTTATGGGACACAGCAAAAGCAGTCATAAGAGGGAAGTTTATAGCAATTAATGCACACAAGAAAAAGATGGAAAGGTGGCAAAAAGACGACCTAACATCATGCCTCAGGGAACTGGAAAATCAACAACAAAAAAAGCCAAAAAATGCCAGGAGAAAAGACATAATAAAGATTTGAGCAGAAATAAATTAAATAGAAAATAAGCAAATTATAGAGAACATAAATGAAAGCAAATGCTAGTTCTTTGAAAAGATAAACAAGATTGACACACCATTAGCTAGACTAGTTAAGAAGAGGAGAGAAAGGAACCAGATACATCAAATTCGCAATGAATGAGGCAACATTACAACCGATATAACAGAAATACAAAACATCGTTAGAGGATACTGAGTGACTATACACCAACAAACAAGAAAGCCTCATGAGATGGACAAATTCCTGGAGATGTATAATCTAACAGGATTGACTCAAGAGAACGTTGAAAGCTTGAATAGACCTATAACAAGCAATGAGATTGAATCAATAATAAATAACCTCCCAACAAAGAAAAGTCCAGGTCCTGATGGCTTCACTGCTGAATTTTACAAAACTTTTAAAGAAAAGGTAACTCCCACCCTATTCACACTGTTTTTAGAGATCCAAAAGGAAGGAACCCTTCCAAATTCATTCTATGAAACCTCCATTTCCTTCATTCCCAAAACAAATAAGGATACAACAAAAAAGGAAAACTACAGACCTATATCTCTTATGAATATAGATGCAAAAATTCTCAAGATACTTGCTAATTGTATTCAACAGCATATAATAAAGATTATTCAACACGACCAGCTGGGCTTTATTCCAGGGATGCAAAGGTGGTTCAAAATATGGAAGACCATATATGTAATACACCATATTAACAGAAAGAAAGATTTAAAAAATGATCATTTCAATTGATTTGGAAAAAGCATTAGACAAAATACAACATCCTTTCATGATTAAGACGCTAAGTAAAATTGGCATAGAAGGATTGTTTCTCAGAATAATAAAAGCCATCTATAAAAAACCCTATAGCTAACATTATACTGAATGGGGAAATGCTTAAAGCTTTTCCATTAAAAACTGGTACAAGATAAGGCTGCCCACTTTCTCCCCTCCTATTCAGTATAGTACTGGAAGATCTAGCCAATGTGATCAGACAAGAGAAGGAAATAAAGTCATTCTAATTGTGAAAGAAGAACTGAAATTATCTCTATTTGCAGATGACATGATTGTTTACATAGAAGACCCAATAGTATCCACAAAAAAAACTCCTTGAATTAACAAATGCGTACAGTAAATTGGCAGGATACAAAATTAACTTACAAAAATCTATAGCATTTCTATATACAAACAACAAGCAGACAGACAGAACTGAAGAAAGTAATCCCATTTAACATATCCACAAGAAGTATAAGATACTTAGGAATAAAACTAAC
>NW_006203631.1:48214-49745 GCF_000334495.1 Tupaia belangeri chinensis
GCAAAACATACAGAAAACAAGAAATGGAAGATTATTTACTGACAATAACATGTTTGTTGATGTGCTTGATTAAGATAATATACAGTGTACTCTGGATGGAAAATCTCATTTTGTATGTTGTAATGATGTACAGTGAATGAATGCAAATAAATAAATTAATAAAAAGAAAGATGAATCTGAACCCCTGTCACCATTAACAAAAATCAACTCAAAGCGGATCAAAGATCTAAACTTAAGACCGCATTCTATAAAACTACTGTTAGAAAACACTGGGGAAACTCTGGGAGACATTGGGGTAGGCCAAGACTTCTTAAGTAAGACCCCCCCAAAGCACAAGGTATAATCCCCAAAATAGAAAAATGAGATTATATCAGATCAAGAAGTTTCTGCACAGCAAAGGACACTGTCACTAGTATGTATCGACAACCTTCAGAATGGGAGAGAATTTTTGTTAATTGTGCCTCAGATAAGGGACTAATAACCAGAATACATAGGGAACTCAAGCAGCTTACCTAGAAAAGAAGATTAACCCAATTAAAATATGCGAAAGTGAGATGAATAAACAACTCTCTAAGGAAGACATACGAACATCCAAAAAGCATATGTAGAAATGTTCAACATCCCTCATCATAAGGGAGATGCAAATCAAAACCACAATTAGATACCACCTAACCCTAGTCAGAATGGCAAAGATTAAAAAAACAAAAAACGATAAGTGTTGATGGGGATGTGGTTAAGGGAACTCTCCTACACTGTTGGTGGGAATGTGAATTGGTCCAGCCACTGTGGAGAACGATATGGAGGTTCCTCAAAGGCCTTCAAATGGTACTACCATATGATCCGGCAGTTCCACTCCTGGATATCTACTCAAAGGACAGGAGAATGCTCTGTCGGAAAAGTGCTTGCGCAATTCTATTTGTTGCAGCATTATTCACGATTGCTAAGACATGGAACCAACCCAAAAGTCCACAAACAGATGAATGGATTGAAAAAGTATGGCACATACACTCCATGGAATACTATTCAGCCATAAAAAACAACAAGACCCTGGAATTTGATAGAAAGTAGATTAACATGGGGGATATATTGCCGAGTCAAGCAAGTCAGGCTACGAAACAGTGACATTGTATGTCTCCACTTAACATATACGACTGTCTACACTCTATGGTAGAGACTGAAAGACTGGAGGACATAAAAGCATTGAAAATTGTTATGGACACTGGGGACAGAGTGGAAGGAGAGTGGGAGAGGAGAAGAGTGCAGGAAGGGAAATTTGGGGAAAAATAAGACATTTCTGTTACACAGAAAGGTTTGTTGCCTGTGGTGATATTGTGTAGTAGTCTCAACTCGTCTGCTGTGTGGTGTATATCATGTTGGGTAAGTCCCACCTCAGATGTAGATGTATTCTGAAATGAGCAACATAAAGGAGAAGTTATAGGCAAGAGAAAGTACTTACGGATTTGAAAAATTACAAACAAGGGACCAGCGGTTGGCGTAGTGGCTATGTCGCTGGACTCCCCCAAAACTTGCC
>NW_006203631.1:49757-56522 GCF_000334495.1 Tupaia belangeri chinensis
CACATCCTGGACCCGGTGGCTTAAAACTCATGCCGAGTGCATGTGCGTGCGTGCCCAAGATCCCGAGAGGAGAATGGATAAGAAGGGATTGCGGCGTGACCTTCCCCCCTGGGGGATGATTTCTCGCTTTCTGTCTCTATGTCTCTCTCTGTCTGGCGAGTGCACGTGCCCTATAGTGAAAACATCTCCCCCCCAAAAAAACCCAAAAACAAAAATTACAAACAAATTTCAAGAGAAAGAGAGAGAGATAGAAAGAAGACTGAGATCACCCTACCTGCCTAGATGTGTGGGAGGGAGGGAGAGGTTTGGAGCAGAAGCTCTTCAGTTAAAGCAGCAGGGCCAGGCCTACCTCAGATGTAGTTGGGTTCTGAAATTAGCAAGTTAAAGGAGAGGTCAGAGGCAAGAGACAGTACTTACAGATTTTACAATAATATAAAACAAATTTCAGGATAAAGAGAGAAAGAGAGAGACAGAAAGATGACAGACACTGGCCTTCCTAGGTAGGTGTTTGGTCTGGAAGAAGAAGTTTGGAGCAGAGGCTCCTTAGTTAAAGGAGCATGGCTGGGCTGCAGATATTGACGGATTCTGAAATTATCAGAGTAAAGGATAGCTAAGACACAAAAGACAGTACTTAGAGATTTACAAAAATATTGAATAATTTCAATTGAAAGAGAGAGAGGGAGAGACAGAAAGAAGACAGAGACGCCCTGTCTGGTGAGCTGTTCAGCCTGGAAGCAGAGGTTTAGATCTGAGGCTCTTTAGTTAAAGGAGCAGGGCTGGACCCACTGGAGATGTAGATGGATTCTAAAATTTGCAAGATAGAAGAAAGTTCAGAGGCAAGAGATAGTAATTACAGATTTTACAAGAATAAAAATAATTTCAAGAGAAAGAGAGTGAGAGACAAACAGAAATTAGACAGAGACCTCCCTACCTGAATAGGTGTTTAGGCTGGAAGGACAGGTTTGGAGCAGAGGCTCTTCAGTTCAAGGAGCAGGGCCAGGCCCACCTCAAATGTAGATGTATTCTGAAATTAGCAAGATAAAGAGAGGTTTGAGGCAATAGACAGTACTTACAGATTTTATATAAATATAAAAAATATTTCAGGATAAAGAGAGAGAGACAGAAAGAAGACAGTGTCCACCCTACCTGGCTAGGTGCTTGGGCTGGACGGAGATGTTTAGAGCAAAGGATCTTCAGTTAAAGCAACAGGGCCAGGCCCACAGCAGATTTTTATGGATTCTGAAATTATCAAGATAAAGGAGAAGTCATAGGCAAGAGAAAGTACTTAGAGATTTTAAAAATTACCAAAAACATTTCAAGACAAAGAGAGAGATTGAAAGAAGACTGAGATCACCCTACCTGTCTAGGTGTGTGGGATGGAAGGAGAAGTTTAGAACATAAGCTCTTCAGTTAAAGCAGCAGAGCCAGGCCTACCTCCGATGTAGATGGGTTGTGAAACTAACAAGATAAAGGAGAGGTCAGAGGCAAGAGGCAGTACTTATAGATTTTACAATAATATAAAACAAATTTCAGGATAAAGAGAGACAGGTAGACAGAAGACAGAGACTGCCCTACCTGGTTAGGTGTTTGAGTTGAAAGGAGAGGTTGGAACACAGGCTCTTCAGTTAAAGGAGTAGGGCTGGGCCTACCTCAGATGTAGATGGATTCTGAAATTATCAAGATAAAGGAGAGGTAAGAGGCAAGAAACAGTATTTCCGGATTAAAAAAAAAATTAAAGAATTCAAGAGAAAGAGTGAGACAGAGACAGAGACAGAAGACAGAGACTGTCCTAACCACCTATGTTTGGATTGAAGGAGCTGTTTTTAGCAGAGCCTCTTCAATTAAAGAGCAGAGCCAGGCCCACCTAAGATGTAGATGGATTCTGGCTAGGTGTTTGAGCTGGAAGGAGAGGTTTGGAGTAGAGGCTCTTCAGTTAAAGGAACAGGGCTAGGTTCTTCTCAGATTTAGATGGATTCTGGCTAGGTGTTTGGGCTCCAACAGTACTTTTTTTCTGATTGTGCTTCAACATTAAATATCTCTTTTCCACACTCATTTAAAATGCTAACTCTATCATTTATTAAATTACCATTAAATTTTTTTTTTGTTATAGGGCACATGTTATTGCTGGAGAGACAGAGAGGCAGAAAGCAAGAAGTTACTCATCAGAGGGGATGGCCATACCACAATCTCTTCTCCTCCATTCTCCTTTTGGGATTTTGGGCTCACACACCTATACGCTCAGCATAAATTTGAAGCTGCCGTGTGTGGGATTTGAACCACGGTCGACTACATGGGTGTCCAGCAACATAACCATTATGCCATCTGCTGGTCCCTAAATGACCCGTTTTTATTTGCATCTATTTCTATATTCTCTATTGAGTTCTACTGATTTTTCTTGCCAATGGTAGTATTTTTTGTAATATACCATATGCCACACGAAGTTCAAGGTAGGGATCCTACATGTTTTGCTGTAGTAAAATGATCAGAATGAGCTGTTTGTAAAGGAATGTGCTGTTTTAGGAACCAGTGATATGTAAGGTGTGACTGTGCCTTTAACTCAAGAAAAGTGGCAGCAGTTGGATTCTGCCCAGAAGATCCTGCTCAAGGATGTCGTGTTGGAGACCTATAGACATCTGGTTTCCTTGAGTAAGGGCAGATTCCCTATGTAACAATGAATCAAATGATCCTCACCCTTCAGAGTTATCAAGACCATAACCTTTTATGATTTTCCCTTAACAGAGTGTGTTTTTTTAAAATATAGTTTCAGTTTTTTTGCCTTTATGTTTTTGTTATATCTGGTATTAATTTTTGTGTATGGTGTGAGTTAAGGATCCATGTTTTTTGGGAGGACCCTGAAACTATTTCTTTTCCTTACAAATATTTGAGCTGTCAAGGCCATTATAATTTTCCCTTAACAGGGTGTTCAAGTATAAAACCAGTTGTAATCTCCAAGTTGGAATATGGAGAGGACCCATGCATCATACAGAGTGAGTCATTAATGTGGATTTAACCAGATAAGTGAGAATTGGGTAGATGGCAAGAGTGTATTTTCTTCCCTGTCATCTCTGCCATCACTGGCCTCGTCTCTTAAAATTTATTAGGCCTCCTTTATAACATTCACCTTAAAACAGTCATCTTCCAAGCACTTCTGTTCATTGCCAACTCTTTTATGCTTGTGTCTATTCGATTTACCATTTTCTTCATCTTTCAGAGAGAAAGAAAAGCCCTGAATCTTCTTGACAGATCATTTCTGGAGAACATTCATTTCAAAGAGAAATGCTGGAAAGAGCCCCAAAGGATAATTCATTGTACTCCATTTTAAAAGGTCAGGTGTGTCCAGGGTCAGCAGGTGGTATGGTGGTTAAGGGCATTGGATTCCCACATGGCCGATTGTGGTTCAAGTCCCAAACCTGGTGGCTTGTTTTCTCACATTCTCTCTCTCACTCTGTCCCTCTTGGTCAAATACAAATAAATAAATAAATAAAAGTGAAATGAAATAATTAAAAAAAAAGTCTGGTGTATAGATGATTCTACAGACAGATATCAAGGAAACCAAGATAGAGTTTTGAGGCAAGTCATAGTCATCAATCATGAAACACTGAGTTAGGATACAGGCTCCATATATAATGCATTTGGAAAAATATTCAATGGGTGCAAAGACGTTGGTCCTTTAAAAACCTCAATTATTTTGATTAATGTGAAAATAGCTTTAAATCTAATTTAGACTCACTAAATTTTAATAGGAAATATGGAAGAAAGAATTCCATTGGGAAATTTGGGTGTAGGAGAATTCCTAGCTATAGACTTCCTGTTATGTACAGAGAATGAAGGCCTCATTCATATTGTAATACAGCACTGTGGAGATAGTCAATTTGAAAAAGTCATCAGTCATAAGAAAGTTCAAGCTGGAGCTAGACTCCTAAAATATTCAGACAAGAAGCTATTTTATTTTATTTAAAATTTTTAAAAAATTTTTAGAGGTTTTTTGCTATAGGGCGCATGTGCTCGCCAGACAGACAGAGAGAGACAGAGAGACAGAAAGCGAGAAATCATTCCCCAGGGAGGATGGCCACGCAGCAATCCCTTCTCCTCCATTCTCTTCTCGGGATCCTGGGCACGCACGCACATGTGCCTGGCGTGAGTTTTAAGCCACCGGGTCCAGGACGCGAACCGCGGTCGACTACGTGGGAGTCCAGCTGATCAGAATGAGCTGTTTGTAAAGGAATGTGCTGTTTTAGGAACCAGTGATATGTAAGGTGTGACTGTGCCTTTAACTCAAGAAAAGTGGCAGCAGTTGGATTCTGCCCAGAAGATCCTGCTCAAGGATGTCGTGTTGGAGACCTATAGACATCTGGTTTCCTTGAGTAAGGGCAGATTCCCTATGTAACAATGAATCAAATGATCCTCACCCTTCAGAGTTATCAAGACCATAACCTTTTATGATTTTCCCTTAACAGAGTGTGTTTTTTTAAAATATAGTTTCAGTTTTTTTGCCTTTATGTTTTTGTTATATCTGGTATTAATTTTTGTGTATGGTGTGAGTTAAGGATCCATCTTTTTTGGGAGGACCCTGAAACTATTTCTTTTCCTTACAAATATTTGAGCTGTCAAGGCCATTATAATTTTCCCTTAACAGGGTGTTCAAGTATAAAACCAGTTGTAATCTCCAAGTTGGAATATGGAGAGGACCCATGCATCATACAGAGTGAGTCATTAATGTGGATTTAACCAGATAAGTGAGAATTGGGTAGATGGCAAGAGTGTATTTTCTTCCCTGTCATCTCTGCCATCACTGGCCTCGTCTCTTAAAATTTATTAGGCCTCCTTTATAACATTCACCTTAAAACAGTCATCTTCCAAGCACTTCTGTTCATTGCCAACTCTTTTATGCTTGTGTCTATTCGATTTACCATTTTCTTCATCTTTCAGAGAGAAAGAAAAGCCCTGAATCTTCTTAGCAGATCATTTCTGGAGAACATTCATTTCAAAGAGAAATGCTGGAAAGAGCCCCAAAGGATAATTCATTGTACTCCATTTTAAAAGGTCAGGTGTGTCCAGGGTCAGCAGGTGGTATGGTGGTTAAGGGCATTGGATTCCCACATGGCCGATTGTGGTTCAAGTCCCAAACCTGGTGGCTTGTTTTCTCACATTCTCTCTCTCACTCTGTCCCTCTTGGTCAAATACAAATAAATAAATAAATAAAAGTGAAATGAAATAATTAAAAAAAAAGTCTGGTGTATAGATGATTCTACAGACAGATATCAAGGAAACCAAGATAGAGTTTTGAGGCAAGTCATAGTCATCAATCATGAAACACTGAGTTAGGATACAGGCTCCATATATAATGCATTTGGAAAAATATTCAATGGGTGCAAAGACGTTGGTCCTTTAAAAACCTCAATTATTTTGATTAATGTGAAAATAGCTTTAAATCTAATTTAGACTCACTAAATTTTAATAGGAAATATGGAAGAAAGAATTCCATTGGGAAATTTGGGTGTAGGAGAATTCCTAGCTATAGACTTCCTGTTATGTACAGAGAATGAAGGCCTCATTCATATTGTAATACAGCACTGTGGAGATAGTCAATTTGAAAAAGTCATCAGTCATAAGAAAGTTCAAGCTGGAGCTAGACTCCTAAAATATTCAGACAAGAAGCTATTTTATTTTATTTAAAATTTTTAAAAAATTTTTAGAGGTTTTTTGCTATAGGGCGCATGTGCTCGCCAGACAGACAGAGAGAGACAGAGAGACAGAAAGCGAGAAATCATTCCCCAGGGAGGATGGCCACGCAGCAATCCCTTCTCCTCCATTCTCTTCTCGGGATCCTGGGCACGCACGCACATGTGCCTGGCGTGAGTTTTAAGCCACCGGGTCCAGGACGCGAACCGCGGTCGACTACGTGGGAGTCCAGCGACATAGCCATTACGCTAACTGCTGGTCCCCAAGAAGCCATTTTAAAACTGAGGTGTGTCCTGGTGTGTTCAGGGAAGCCATGCTCTAAACCCATCTTCTAGACTCTTAAAATATTCAGACAAGATAGGATGACCTCCATCTTCTCTCTCTCTCTGTCTGTCTCTCTTGTCTGTCTCACACTCTCTCTTTAAATTTTTAACTTAAATTTTTTTTTCCAAGCACCTCTCCTCAGCTTGGGCTTTTTCTTTCACTTGTTAATTTCAGAAGCCATTTTAAAGTGAGGTGTGTCCTGGTGAGGTTTTCATTTTTTACTCTTATTTGGTAGTATTTTTCTAGTTTTTTTTCTTTTATATTTTTTAACCTTACTTTCTAATTCTAAGCTTCACTCTCCACATGCTTAATGTCTAGATAGGCCTAGGTGCACAGTAGCAAAGCATCTGAATACTTTTAGACTCATTGCAATCCTCAACGCTTATTGAACCTCCTGCTTTAACAAATAAATTTCCTTTTATAAATCTGAACTCCTAATCTTACTGTTGATACCACATTGCTAAGCACTGTGGAGGAGAGATTTTGTCACAAAATGACCAGAAACAACCTTAGAGGCACAAGAAACATGAGAAACCAAGAAAATATCTCTCCACCAAAGGAAAAGAACAATCCCTCATCATCCACAGACAGTACAGTAAGATTCATGGAAATGTCTGATAGAGACTTCAGAATATTCTTAGAGACAAACTAAATGAGATCCAAGAGCTGAGAGATAATGAACTCCAGAAGATGCAGGAGAAAAGAGATGATGAGTTCCAGGAGGTGTTGAAGTTCTTTCATGATCTGAAAGAGGAAATA
>NW_006203631.1:58110-63022 GCF_000334495.1 Tupaia belangeri chinensis
TACGAGGATTATCTGGAGAATGACTTTGAAGGAAGAAAAAGAAACTAATCCTTACTATCAGATGGTACATCACAAAATACTTGGTAGGCAGGCCTGAATTGAGAAGGTTTATGTGTGACTAGTGTGCTGGGCATTTGTTTCTCAACAGTTTGAGTAGTTGACATGTAAATATTTTTTCAAAAAATTTTAAAACTGTATTGTTTCTGCTGTTATAGAGTCACAAACAAAATTATACAAAATTATAAGAAATATTTTGAACATAATCTTTAAAATTCAGTATTTTGAAATTTTGAAAGTTGTTTACTAACTATCAAGAATTATGGAGTACAAGCAAAATTTTTTTTGATATGTAAAGTTATTGTGGAAAAATGTAAAAGTTAATTAATTAATAATAATAAAAAAGAACGTTCAAGCTGGAGAGAAACCTAATGTTTGTAGTATATGTGAGAAAGACTGTCAAGAAGTCACAGCTCATTATACATTAAATAATTCATACTGGAGAGTTCATACTGGAGAGAGATTGTATATATGTGGAGAATGTAGGAAAGCCTTCAGTTAGAAATCACATCTCCTTGTGCATTAGAGGATTCATACTGGTTAGAAATTATGAATGTATTGAGTATGGGAAGGTCTTCTCCTAGAAGTCACCCTTCATTGTTCATAAGAGAATCTATACTGGACAAAAACCATATGAATGTTTTGAGTGTCAGAAGCCTTCTCCCAGAAGTCACATCTCATTATACATCAGTACATTCATACCAGAGAGAAGCCCTTTGAATTTGGGAAAGCCTTCTGTGAGAAGTCTCATCTTCTCATACAACAGATAATTCACACTGGCGAGAAATCTTATGAATAGACTGAATGTGTCAAGATTTTCCCTCAGAAAACACAGCTCATGATACATAAGAGAATACATACAGGAGAGAAATCCTGTAAGTGTAGTGAATATGGGAAAACCTTCTGCCAGCAGTCCCATCTCATGGGACGTCAAAGAATTCATTCAGGAGAGAAACCTTCTGTGTGTTCAGATTGTAGGAAGGCCTCTTCCTAGAAGTCATACCTCACTGGCCATCAAAGACTTCATACTGGAGAGAAACCTTATATGTGTACTGAACATGGAAATCATCTTTTATTATATACCATAGAATTCATACGGAAGAAAAACCTTATGAATGTAATGGATGTGGAAAAACCACCCAGAAATTTCCCCTAATTATTCATCAGAGAATTCATACAGGGGAGAAATTCTATGAATATATTGAATGTGGGAGGGCCTTTTGCCTGAAATCACATCTCATTCATCAGAAAGCTCATACTGGAGGGAACCAGCAGTTTGCGTAATGGCTATGTCACTGGACTCCCACGTAGTCAACCGCGGTTCACGTCCCGGACCCGGTGGCTTAAAACTCATGCCGGGCGCGTGTGCGTGCGTGCCCAAGATCCCAAGAGGAGAATGGAAGAGAAGGGATTGTGGTGTGACCATCCCCCCTGGGGGGTGATTTCTCGCTTTCTGTCTCTATGTCTCTCTCTGTCTGGCGAGCGCTGTCCGTGACACTCACGTGAAAGACACCCTCCAAAAAAAAAAAAAAAAGAAAGCTCATACTGGAAAGAAACCATCGATATGAATTTAGTGAATATGGAAAGGTCTTCTGTGAGAAGTGTCCACTTATTTTACATCATGGAACCCATAGTAGGGATAAACCATCCATATATGCTGAGTATGGGATGACCTTTTCCCAGAGATTGTAGGTGATCACATATTAGAGAACTCACCCTGGGGAGAAACCTTCTAAATGTGGCAATTGTGGTAAGGCCTTCTGCCAACATATATACCTCACTGGACATCAGAATCCATATAGAAGGGAAACTTTATATATGTACAGATTGTAGAAAGACATTTTCTTAGAAATCAGACCTCATTGTGCATGGGAAAACTCACACTAAGCAGAACTCTTATAATGATGTCAGACATGAAAAATGTGGCACCTCCTCAACTGAGAATAGATTTATGTTTTCCTCAGAATATCTGATTACCCCTCTATAGAATCATGTGGTTAGTCTTCAGAGTATTGAATGCTGTACATATGGAATTGATTTACTCATCCTCAAATTATCTAGGCCCCTTTCACAGAATAAATATATCTGGACCAATAGCACCAATTTGGTGTTGTCTAGTTCTTAAATGTTTTAAAGAATTCTGCATGGATCAGCCCTATGGCCTAATGGTTAAGGGAGTCAGATCCCACATGGCTGACCATGTAGTTTGAATCCTGGCCCCAGCAGCTTGAGAAACACTGGGCACATGTGCATGAGAACTCAAAATCCCAACAGGATGGAGAAATGGAAGAGAAGAGATTGCAGCATGACCATACCCCATTGGGAGGTGCTTTCTCTTTTCTCTGTCTGTCTCTCTATCTCTCTGTAGTGAGTACATGCACCCTCTGGCAAACTTTTTTTTTTAATTAAACAAAGTTCTGTGAATGTATATGGGGATGGTGCATAATTTAAAGGGTATCTCTTTTTTAATCCTTTTCTCTTAATACAGAAACTTAATCATCAATTTTTTGGTATTAGTAGGTGAGCCTTTGGGAGGCAATTTCTGCTCTCATAAAGGATTAGTGCCCTTATTTTACAAAAAAGGCCTGAGGGATCTTGTTTGCTCCTTCAACCAAGTATGAGGACACAGTAGTGAGGTGCCATCTATGGGAAACAGGTACTCATCTGACACCAAATCTGCCTAAACCTTGATTTTAGACTTCATAGCCTCCAGAACTATGAGAAATAAATGTCTGTTGTTTATATGTTTCCCAATTTATAATATTTTTCTTACAGCAGCCCAAGCAGACTAAGACAGTGGAGTGTCTGTATTTGCTAAGATTGCTGTGGCTGAACTGCTAGGGGCTGGTCTCCTGTCGAGTTAGTGACTTGTAACAAGCCACAGCAACAGTGGGGAATTTTCTTAAAATGTTCCAGATTGTAAATGGGCATCATTTTTTTTTTTATGTTAAACAAACCTCTATTGATCACAAACTGCATGGCAGAGACTTTTGTGGATTTTTCAGCTAACAAAGCAGAAAAAAAAGTCCCTGCCTTGTGGAAACATGGATAATAAAAAGATTATTATCTGTTTACCTATCTAGATATAGATATACTTGTTTGTCCTCTTATAGCTACATCTATCTGTGATGCTTAGTTGCTAAACTGCAATGGATGAAAGTAAAGCCAAGAATGGGAATAGGAGTTACTTGTGGAAATGGGGTGAGCAGAGAAAGCTTCAATGATAGGTTGCCATTTGAGTGATAGCTAAAAGAAATAAGGGAGTGTTTGAAGGAGGGTATGCTAGTCAGAAAGAACAGCAAATATGAAGGCCCTGAGGTAGAGGGATACTTGTCATTATGCTTTTTGCAGCCTCAAATCACATCTCCAATGTATCTCAAAAACACCTCAAAGATTTATCTTAAATGGTCTCAGGTTGTAGTGACCCCAGGTAACTGGGAGAAGTAAATTCACTCTGGTGCAAGCTGCCCTTCAACCCTTAGATACAATCCTAAGATTTAAAAGCTCACGGTCCAAAAAAATCATGAAACACATAAGAAAAGCCATAAAACACTATTAGCAAGATTCATAAGAAACAGCAATCAGGATTAAACCCGTACAACTTCAGGTACTAAAGTTGCCAGACAGACTACAAAGTATGTTTAAAGTAACAAAAAAAGGTGTTAATTCATTGGGGCTGCCATAGTAAAGTACCACAGACTGGTTAAAGCCACAGAAACGTATTATTTCACAGTTCTGGAGGCTAGATGTTCAGAAATCAAGATGTTAGCAGGGTTGGTTCTTTCTAAGGGCTGTTAGAGAAGGATCATTTCCAGGCCCTTCCTTGACTTGTAGATGCCTATCTTCTATGTTTCTTCACATGGTACTCCCTCTACGCATGTCTCTGTATTCAAATTTCCCCCTTTTTATAAGGGCACCAGTCAGATTAGATTAGGGCCCAATTTAATGACCTCATTTTATCTTGATTGCCTCTGTAGAGACTCTCCAACTAACACTAAAGCATATGATTTTTGGAGAAAACTTTCATAACATAGGAATGAAACATAAAAGCAAAGAGCAAGAGAGTTCAAAATGACCACACAGATTTTTGAAAGACTAAGAGGACTGATATAAATAAAAATAATAATGATTGGAAATGAAAAAAAATGATTAGAAATAAAAATGTAGCATATGAGGTTAATAGCAGATAAGAGTTAATTGAAGAAAGAATTAATAAACAGGAAAACTGATGTGAAGTGATTCTTCAGAATGCAGGACCATAAGCCAAGTTATGAAAATTTTAAAGAGCTTAAGAGGTAGAATAATAGAATAAGCAAGTTTAGCATATGTCTTAATCAGAATCACAGCAGATTAGAGAAAAATTGGGGCAGAGGCAATATTAAAAAATATGATAGCCAAGAGTTTTCTGAAATTGAGAAGACATCAATCCATGTGATAGTTGGACTCTGAAGTGACTTCTTCTTTTTTTTTTTTTTTCTAAAATTAATTTATTTATTGTCATCATAATCTGGTTTATATTACATTGCATCACTTATAACTTTACAGTGTATTGCATTTCTTTTTCCAGTCAATACAGTCATGCATATCAGTCAATACAGAGACATTAAAATCCCCATTTCATCATCCAATACCTTTTCATTTTTTCCCAATTATTATTATTCCAATTATTTTTTTAAACAGTCAATCACTATTTTTCATTTTGCTTGTAAAAAGACTTTACCCATCATGAAATACTTCTCAGACCAATCCAGTTGAGAACACTATACATGTCCTCATCAACAGTTAATAAGCCCTATCTGTTTCTCACTAACGTCCTGCCTCTCTATTGTTCACTTGCTATCTTTCTCTATACTCT
>NW_006203631.1:65980-67133 GCF_000334495.1 Tupaia belangeri chinensis
GCCGCCGCCACCACCGCTGCCGCCGCGCGCCCTGAAGTGACTTCTTAACAGGAGCAATGGAAGCCAGAAGACAGTGGAATTATATGTTCAATATGCTAAGAGTAAAGAATTCTCAACCTGAAATTATATACCAGAAAAATATCTTTCAAGAGCAAGGTGGAAATAAGGATATTTTTTGATAGATTAGCATTTAGGGAGCTTACTGCCAGCATACCCTCACTAAGGAAAAATTCTAAAAGACATTTTTTAAAAAGGTACTGCAAATGAACAGTCAGATTCAAGAATGATAAGCAAAGAAGGTGATAAATATGTGAGTAAATCTAAAAAGAAAAAGAAACACTACAGAAAACACTACAAAAATCCAGTAATAATAAATCATGGGGATAAGAAAGATAGAAAGAAAAGGTGGAGGTGACACTAAGAAATATACTAAGTTTAGACTTTCATAAATTAATATGCATGTTAGCATTTTGGGGATAACCAATTAAATTATAGTAAGAGTGTACAATTTTCAAATTAATAAAGTGAAGAAAAAGGTTGTATACTACTATTTTTAAAAATTTGCTATAAGGTGCATGCACTCACTGGAAAAGGGTAGAAATGGAGAGAGAGACAGAAGATGCAGTACCTTCTCCATTCTTCTCTTGCAATTTTGGGCATGCATGCACATGCCCCTTGTGGGATTTTTTTTTTTTTTTTTTTAAGCCATTAGGTTTGGGACTCGAACCGTGTACTTGGCCATGTGGGATCCAGCTGTCTTAACCACCATACCACCAGCTGGCTCTATGGTATATTACTTTCTTATTGCTGCTATAACAAATTGCCACAAACCTTATGGCTTAAAACAATACAAATGTATCATCTTGTAGGTATTACAGTAGGTCAGAAATCCAACATGGGTCTGATAAGCTAAGTGAAGCTGTTGACAGTGCTTCATTCATTTCTGGAGGCTTCCATGGAGAATCTGTTTCCTTGAACGTTCAGCCTCTAGAGGCCATTTGCATTTCTTGGCTCATGTCCTCCTTCCACTGTTGTCAAAGTCAGCAGTGTTGCGCCTCTCTGACCCTTCTTACATTGTCACATCTCTCTCTGATAGTGTAGTTGGGAAAGGTTTTCCACTTTTTTAAAAGAATTATTTAATTTAATTTATTAT
>NW_006203631.1:67195-67447 GCF_000334495.1 Tupaia belangeri chinensis
CTAGCTGCCAGGTCTGAGACTTGAACCACGGTCAATCATGTGGGAGTCCAGTGCTTTAACCACCACACCACCTGCCAACCCCAAGGTTTTCCACTTTTAAGGATTCATACAATTAGATTAGGCTAATTTTAACAACCCGAGCTGATCTCCTCATCTCAAGGTCCATAACTTTAATCACATTTGCAGACTTTTCACTTGTAAGGTAAAAACATACTTGCAGATTCTTTTTTTTTTTTTTTTTTCTGGGGATGT
>NW_006203631.1:67482-86481 GCF_000334495.1 Tupaia belangeri chinensis
TAGAGACAGAAAGCGAGAAATCACCCCCCAGGGGGGATGGTCACGCCGCAATCCCTTCTCCTCCATTCTCCTCTCGGGATCTTGGGCACGTACGCACACGCGCCCGGCGTGAGTTTTAAGCCACCGGGTCCGGGACGCGAACCGCGGTCGACTACGTGGGAGTCCAGCGACATAGCCATTACGCTAACTGCTGGTTCCCCATACTTGCAGATTCTTAAGATTAGGGTATGAACCTTTGTGGTGCCTATCTCAGGTGGATTAAAAAAAAGCCTAAAAGAGGTCAAGTAGAAAGACAAAAGTAAACATGGAAAAATTGCATTACAAATAAAAAGCATAAAAATATGGAAGAAATACAAATGTATTACCAATCACAATAAATATGAATAAACTGTACCCACCAGTGAAAAAGACAAAATTGTCAGATTGAATAACATCTGACAGCTCCCCAGAAATCAAACTAATATTGTGTAGCCCCAAGTCTCAAGCATATATAATAGGGAGTCATATAAATCTGATCCTTAGCATAAATCATCTGGCATGGCCCAAGGTCTTAAGTATACAAAAACACTCTTATTAGGCAAGATATTCCAAAGGTTCAGAGGTTATCTCCCAGGAGTTGCTCAAGGGCCATTACTGAAGACATTTGGAGTGTACAGGTTTGGGTAACTCAAGCCTGCTGCATAAGCCATCCCCTGGCCCTTGGCCTAGGTACTATTGCAACAAAATGATATTTGAGTACCTGCACTTAGTGTAGTACTTAACACAGCATACACAAGATATACCAATGTTATTAGTATGCATGTTCTTTTTTTAAATTTTGCTGTAGAGTGTGTGTGCTTGCCAGAGAGAGACATAGAAAGTGAGAAATCAGCCCTTGAGAGGGGATAGCCATGTGCCCCAATTTCTTTTCCATTGTTCTCTCAGGATTTGGGGCATGCAAGCACACATGTTCAGCATATATTCCAAGTTGCCAGGTCTGAGACCCAAACTGTACAGCCGTCATGTGGGATCTAGCTGCATTAACTACCATGCCACCTGACTGGCCCAGGACGCACATTCTTAGTATTTGCAGGAGCCAGTATGGGGTGGGAGTAGATTTAAAGAAACAAGTAATTCCCCCGGGACCCGCGCCGAGCAAGGCGGCGGAGGGCGGAGGGGCCCTGCGCCAGCCCACCCAGGCCCCACTGCGGCCCCCGCCACCCCCCGGACCCACGCCGAGCGTGCATAGCAAAGGAAATGATTAACAAAATGAAAAGGCAACTTATAGGTTGGTAGAAAATATTTGCTAAAATATATCTTTTAAGGGGTCAAAACTCAAAACATCTCAGGAATTTCTACAACTCAATTCAATGAAATAAATGGTTCAGTTTAAAAAATAGTCAACAGACATTTTTCTAAAGAAGATTTATAGATGACCAGCAGGTTTATAAAAAAAGTTCTCAATAATATTAATTATTAGGGAAATGCAAACCAAAACCCCAAAGAGATATCACCTCACACATGCTAGAAAGGCTAAAATAAAAAAGGCAGACCAGCAGGTGGCATGGTGATTGAGGTATTGGATCCCACATGGCCAAACCTGTGGTTTGAGACGTGGACCTGGTGGCTTGAAAGCACACTGAGCATGTGTGTATACATGCCCAAAATCTTGAGAGAAGAATGGAAGATTTCAGTGTGGTCCTCCCACTGGAGTATCTTTACTCACTTTTACTCTCTTAATGTCTCTCTCTGGTGAACTCATGCATCCTATATCAAAAGTCTAAAAAAACAAAGAAATAAAAGAAAGAATAAAAAAGATAACAAGTGTTAGTGAAGAAGCAGAGAAAAGAGAATACTTATACACAGTTGGTGGGAATATAAATTGGTATAGCCACTATGGAAAACAGTATTGGGGGTTCACAAAATATTAAAAATAGAACTATCATATGGTACAGCAATACTACTACTGGATATGTATTTATAGAAATTAAAATCATTATCTCAAAGAGGTATCTGCATTTTCATGTTCACTGCACCATAATTAATCATTGCCAAGCTATAGAAGCTAAATGTCTGTTAACAGATAAGTACATAAAGAAAATGTGGCCAGGGACAATGGGGGAGGAAGATGGGACATAGCAGAGGGTGGGGGATGGGGAATCAGGGATGGCAAGACAAAGGGCAAGGTATGCAGGACGTAAGAATTGGAAAATTATTTGCTGAGAACATGTATGTGGATGTGCTTGATTGAGCCAATGCAGTGTATTTTGGATGGAAAAAAAAAAAGAAATGAGTAATTCATCTTATAAAACCATTACATTTTTGTACTAACTTGATTTTTTTATTTGCTCTCTCAATCTACTGCTACTTGTACTTTATGATAAACTTGTACAGAACTATTTAGCATAGAAATTAACTGATGGTTAGCTAAATTTAGTTCTTCCCAAGCTAGTCATTTTCCATTAGTATTATATTCCTGAACCAGTTTTAACTTGGTTTCCCAATAAATTCTTCTTTTTCTTTTTTCTTTAAAGAGGTTTTTGCCTTAGGGTACATGTGTTTGCTGGAGAGAGAGAGAGAGACAGAGACTGTAAGAGGGAAAGTGAAAAAGCACCCCCCTGGGGGTGGTGGCCATGCCATAATCCCTTCTCCTTCATTTTCCTCCCAGGATCTTGGACATGTACACACATGTGCCCAGTACGAATTTCAAGTCACTAGGTCTGGGACTCAAACTGTGGTCAGCCATGTGAGAGTCTAATGCTGTAACCACTACACCATCTGTTGGCCCCCCTCAATAAATTCTGTCATCAATATTGGTACTATTACATGAATTATTCATATAAGGCAGCCAAATCTTAATAATGATGTCACTATTACACTATATCACAGTATGGTCAAGGTACAATTCATGTCAAGTCAGTAAGAATTACAGAGGGATTTGCTAAGCCTTTCTTATAGAACAGACCCTTGCCTATATACTAGTTGTTATTCTGGACAGGTATTATTATAACTGGTCAAGAATTGGTTATATCTGGGTCTAAGTCCATTGGGAGAAAAACCAGTTATCCTATTTCAATTCACAGGCTTGTACTGGGACTGGTTTCTATTATGTGTTATTATAAAGCAGTGTCCACCTTTCTCCTATAGGGAGGACATGGATGGTATTTAAGGATATATATTTTTTAATTGCCAGAGGGCATGTGTGCTCATGAGAGAGAGAGGAGAGTGAGAGAGAAAGTACCATCCCCCCTCCAGTGGGATGTGGTTATACCACAATCCTCTTTCCTCTATCTCCATCTTGTTGGATTTGGAGCACATTTTTTTTCCCCCTCTGAGGCCAGAATCCAAAGCAGGGTCAGCTGTATGGGATCCAGCTCTCTTAACCACTAGCTTATTGAGCAAGCACAAGTATAGTTTTTTTTTTCTCTTTCTTTCTTTCTTTCTTTCTTTCTTTCTTTCTTTCTTTCTTTCTTTCTTTCTTTCTCTCTCTCTCTCTCTCTCTCTCTCTCTCTCTCTCTTTCTTTCTTTCTTTCTTTTTCTTCTTTCTTTCTTTCTTTCTCTCTCTCTCTCTCTCTCTCTCTCTCTTTTTGGAGAGATTTTTGCTAGAGGGCATGTGTGCTACCAGAGAGACAGAGACAGAAAGCGAGAAATCACCCTCCGGGGGGATGGCTGCACCACAGTCCCTTTTCCTCCATTCTCCTCTCAGGATTTTGGGCACACATGCACACGTGCCTGGCATGAGTTTTAAGCTGCTGGGTCTGGGACTCAAACCGTGGTCGACTATGTGGGTGTTCAGTGACGTAACCATTATGCCATCTGCTGGTCCCTCAAGAATAAGTTTCTATCCCTGATAATTGTACTATGATATTTGTCTCATTTCCATTCTTGGGGCAATGACAGTCGTAATACATTGGTATAATATTACAAGGGTCGCCAGAGACCCTTCATAGGTTTGGAGGTCCATAATGTTTTCACAGGTGTGCCTCTTGAGCCTTAGTAGCTAGATAGATGGAGAGCTATTGCCCCATGGCCATTTCAGCCTCCATCTGTATGAAAATTGTCAAGAGGCCCTGCTGAGTTAGAGCACAAACCCTTTCCCAGTGTTGAATTCTACAATTATCCAGCATTATTTGTTGAGTCTGCCTGATCTATTGCAATAAAGCCTCATTGTATTTCTAGGCTGGCCCCCTTATTTTGCCTTCCTTCTAGAAGAAAATCTCTCTAGCTTGATTATTCTATTGGGTTGTTGGGAAAGTCATGACACATTTTTGCACAGAAAAACAGAAAAATACATCATGAATTTCCTGATGACCTAATAATAAATCTTACCTTTGAATGCTGCTGCTTCTTAAAAGTATATTCAACTTGGGGCCAGCAGATGGCATAGTGGTTAAGGCACTGGACTCCCACATGGCTGACTCTGGTTTGAGTCCTGGACCTAGTGGCTGAAAATCACTTTGGATGCATGTGCATGCATACCCAAAATCTCAGGAGGAGAAAGGAGAAGGAATTGTGATGTGGCCATCCACCTTGTGTGTGTGTATGGGGTGACTTCTCACTTTTCCTCTATGTGGCTCTCTCCAGCAAGTCCACACGCTCTATGTCAAAAATCTTTTTTTTTTAAAAAGTATATTTGACCTGTCTCATAATACCCAGACAACTACTTATTTTCTCTAAAGCCCTTTCCTGTCCTGAGAGTCTGTGTTGTTTAATCCAACAATGTATGTTGTCATTGTGTGCTAATGACCTGAGTATGGTTAGGATATATGTTTTGTACCAAAAAAATGTTGGGGCCCACCCCCATATAGTGTTAGGTAAATTGTAGTCATGCCTAAAAGTAATTTGATCTGATTAAGACATAAGGCCTCCCATACTCTTCCTAATTTCAAGGAAAAACTTTTCTCCAGGGACTTTGAGCCTACCACAGGATATCTACTGCTTTGATCCCTTCTGAAACCCATCATTTTTTCCTCTATTCAGTTTAATAGCTTTACATTTACAAAAAACAAGGGTGATATATATTTATGTATAGCTTGCTGTAGCATGTCAAGCATGCTGCTGTTATATTTTGTCAGTCATAAACAAGAACCTTTTCCTCTTCTTTTCCTTTCTCTTATTTAAAAAATTATTTTAGGGGGGGACCATAAGATGGTGTGGTGGTTAAGGTGCTGGACACTCCCACATGGCCGACCGGGATTCAAGTCCTGGGCCTGGTGGCTTCCTTTCTCACTTCCTCTCTCTCTCACTCTCACCCTCTGTCAGACAAGAACAGAAGCCAATGGAATTGACCAAGTATCTGAGATAAAAAGGGACTTTAAAGAGTTTAGGGGCCAGCAAGCGGTGTGGTGGTTAAGGTGCTGGACTGCAACATGACTAATGGTGGTTTGTGTTCCAGACCTGACAGCTTGCTTTCTCATTTTTCCTTTTCTCTTTCTGTTTCTCTCTGGGGAGCACACGTGCCCTATAGCAAATTTTAAAAAATAAATAATCCTTAAAAATTCTTTTAAAATTTATTAATATAGAGCACTATCTCTGTAGTTGCCACAGGAAGCGTCTGAGACAAGATGAAACTTATCATCCTCTACCACTATTCTCAGGCCAGCGAGTGGGCGGTCAAATACATCAGGAACCGCATCATCCAGGGCCACACAAATATTTCACCCTGGGGCTGCCCACTGGGAGCACCCCTCTTGGCTGCTATAAGGAGCTGATTGAGTACTACAAAAATGGGGACCTGTCCTTTAAATATATGAAGACCTTCAACATGGATGAGTATGTGAGCCTTCCTTGAGACCACCCAGAGAGTTACCACTCCTTCATGTGGAACAACTTCAAGCACATTGATATAGAACCAGAAAACATCCACATCCTGGATGGTAATGCAGCCGGCCTACAGGCCGAGTGCAATGCCTTTGAAGAGAAGATCAAGGCCACTGGCGGGATTGAGCTCTTCCTGCCTTCAGTGAGCCAGGTTCCAGTCTGGTGTCCAGGACCCGTGTAAAGACACTGGCCATGGACACCATCCTGGCCAATTCCAGGTTCTTTGATGGAAATCTGGCCAAGGTGCTTACCATGGCCCTGACAGTGGGCGTGGGCACCGTCATGGATGCTCGAGAGGTGATGATCCTCATCACCGGTGCTCACAAGCATTTTCTCTGTACAAGGCCTTAACCACAATGCCACCTGATTGGCCTGTTTATCTTTCTACTTTTTTATTTTTTACTTTTTTTTTCCCTTTCTACTCTTTTCCTTATTTGTTTGCCCCTCAATTTTCACATATGAGTGAGAACATGGCATTTATCTTTCTGTGCCTGGCTTATTTCTCCTAACATATGTCCTCCAGCCTCATCCATTTGACCTAAAAGAACAGGATTTTGACTTTCTTTTTTCTATAGGTGGCATGTGCTTGTGTGCATGAAAGAGAAAGTAAGAAATCACTCCCAAGGGGGATGGCTATGCCACAATCCTTTCTTCCACATTCTTAGGATTTTGGGTTTGGGCATACATGCACAGGTGCCCAGTGTGACTCTCAAGTCACTGGGTCCCTGACTGGAATCATAAAGCTATCCATGTTGTATCCAGTGCCTTAACCTCCATGCCACCTGCTGATCCAGAATTTTATCCTTTTTAACAATTGAATAGTATTCCATTTTTTATATATATATATATATACACATACACATACACATATATATGTATATATATAAATATAAATACACATATTATATATATATAAATACACATTATATATATAGTCACTTTATTCATCCATCTGTTGATGGACACAGGTTGATTCCATGTTTTAGTTATTGTAACTAGTGCTGCAGTAAACATTGGGGTGCAGATATTTTTACAATATACGATTTTCCTTTCCTTTAGCTATATACCTAGGAGTGAGAATACTGGAGCATACGGAAGTTCTACTTCTATTTTTTTTGAGAAACTTCCATACTATTTTCCATAATGGCTATACTAATTTACACTCCCACCAACAACGTAAAAGAGTATTCTGTTCTCCACATCCTCGTCAGCTTTTGTTATGACTTAAAGTACTTTTTTAATTTTAAAAAAGTTTTTTTTTAAATTAGTTTATTCATGATAGAGCACATGTGCACATGCACTGGGAAAAGAGAAAGAGAGAGAGAGAGTTAACAGGGTCTCATTATGCTGCAATCCCCCTTATGTAGCCCTCTACTTCATTAGGATTTGGGGAACATGTGCATGTGCCTAGTGTTTTCAGACATACATAGGGGCCTGAACCCACAGTTAGCATGCTACTTCCAACATCGCAATTCAGTTTGCTATGGATGGCACCACAAGGCTGAGCCTATCTTTTTTATTTATTTATTTTTTTGAGAGGATTTTGCTACAGGGCGCATGCGCTCACCAGACAGATAGAAAGAGACAGAGAGACAGAAAGCAAGAAATCACCCCCCCAGGGGGGGTGGCCATGCCACAATCCCTTCTCCTCCATTCTCCTCTCAGGATCTTGGGCACACACGCACATGCTCCTGGCATGAGTTTAAGCCACCGGATCGGGGACTCGCACCATGGTCAACTATGTGGAAGTCCAATGCTAACTGCTGGTCCCTCTATCTTTTTTAAAATAGACACTCTAACTGAGGTAAGTAAACTATCTCATTGTTGTTTTTGCTATAGGGCATATGTGGTCACTAGAGAGAGGCAGAGAGAGTGAAAGAGAGAAAGTGAAGAAAGCACTCCCCAGTGGGGATGGTCATGCCACAATCCCCTCTCCATTCTCCTCTTCTCCACTTGTGGGAGGCTGCGCACCAGCGAGTCTGCCGAGGCCATTTTCATGAGTCTCTTACTATTGCCATCTTAGGAAGCCCTTAGATTTCGGTTTCTCAGAGAGCAAACAATTACACAATGCCAAAGGCCACAATTGGCTCCTCTTCAAAACCTCATCTTCAAAACCATACTCTGATTGACCACTACCCATGGTGCTCACCGATTGGCAAGGCTAGAATCCCTCAGATCTGCATATCTGGCACTTCATGATTGGTCCACAAAAGCAACCAATCATAATACACCTTTTACAATCCTTCATTTAACCAATCACCACCTACTAACATGTATATAACCATGATCCCTAGCCCACAATAAACAGACGATTCTGAAGAGTTGTAACACTGCGTCATCTCTGCGCTGCTTGTTCCATCTCTCACTCCTTCCCTCAGGAAACCTGTTCAACTGTCTTGTGGGTCGGGACATGTGGCGCCCGAACAGGGACCTGAGTACGAAGGATCCAGTGAAGAGCTCCCGAAGAAGGCTCCAGTGCAGAGCAACTAAGAAAAGCCGGCGGAAAACAGAAGAGGACGGCAGAGAATCGTCCAGAAGGGGACGGCAGAGAATCATCCTGAGAAAGGTCACAGAGGAAAACAGAAGAGGACGGCAGAGAATCATCCAGAAGGGGACAGCAGAGAATCGTCCAGAAGGGGACGGCAGAGAATCATCCTGAGAAAGGTCACAGAGGAAAACAGAAGAGGACGGCAGAGAATCATCCAGAAGGGGACAGCAGAGAATCGTCCAGAAGGGGACGGCAGAGAATCATCCTGAGAAAGGTCACAGAGGAAAACAGAAGAGGACGGCAGAGAATCATCCAGAAGGGGACAGCAGAGAATCGTCCAGAAGGGGACGGCAGAGAATCATCCTGAGAAAGGTCACAGAGGAAAACAGAAGAGGACGGCAGAGAATCATCCAGAAGGGGACAGCAGAGAATCGTCCAGAAGGGGACGGCAGAGAATCATCCTGAGAAAGGTCACAGAGGAAAACAGAAGAGGACGGCAGAGAATCATCCAGAAGGGGACAGCAGAGAATCGTCCAGAAGGGGACGGCAGAGAATCATCCTGAGAAAGGTCACAGAGGAAAACAGAAGAGGACGGCAGAGAATCATCCAGAAGGGGACAGCAGAGAATCGTCCAGAAGGGGACGGCAGAGAATCATCCTGAGAAAGGTCACAGAGGAAAACAGAAGAGGACGGCAGAGAATCATCCAGAAGGGGACAGCAGAGAATCGTCCAGAAGGGGACGGCAGAGAATCATCCTGAGAAAGGTCACAGAGGAAAACAGAAGAGGACGGCAGAGAATCATCCAGAAGGGGACAGCAGAGAATCGTCCAGAAGGGGACGGCAGAGAATCATCCTGAGAAAGGTCACAGAGGAAAACAGAAGAGGACGGCAGAGAATCATCCAGAAGGGGACAGCAGAGAATCGTCCAGAAGGGGACGGCAGAGAATCATCCTGAGAAAGGTCACAGAGGAAAACAGAAGAGGACGGCAGAGAATCATCCAGAAGGGGACAGCAGAGAATCGTCCAGAAGGGGACGGCAGAGAATCATCCTGAGAAAGGTCACAGAGGAAAACAGAAGAGGACGGCAGAGAATCATCCAGAAGGGGACAGCAGAGAATCGTCCAGAAGGGGACGGCAGAGAATCATCCTGAGAAAGGTCACAGAGGAAAACAGAAGAGGACGGCAGAGAATCATCCAGAAGGGGACAGCAGAGAATCGTCCAGAAGGGGACGGCAGAGAATCATCCTGAGAAAGGTCACAGAGGAAAACAGAAGAGGACGGCAGAGAATCATCCAGAAGGGGACAGCAGAGAATCGTCCAGAAGGGGACGGCAGAGAATCATCCTGAGAAAGGTCACAGAGGAAAACAGAAGAGGACGGCAGAGAATCCATAGCTATGGGACTCTCCAATGATGGGTAAGAATGGATGTATGGTTTCATAAACGACTCCAACCTAAGACAGGCATGATTCCCCCAGGCCTTTTTCTCATCTCTCAAATTAAAACAGAAAAAGAGGACATCGGAGAGTGTGCGCGGGAGGCTGCGCACCCGTGAGTCTGCCGAGGCCATTTTCATGAGTCTCTTACTATTGCCATCTTAGGAAACCCTTAGGTTTCAGTTTCTCAGAGAGCAAACAATTACACAATGCTGAAGGCCTCAATTGGCTCCTCTTCAAAACCTCATCTTCAAAACCATACTCTGATTGACCACTACCCATGGCGCTCACTGATTGGCGAGGCTAGAATCCCTCAGATTTGCATATCTGGCACCTCATGATTGGTCCACAAAAGCAACCAATCATAACCCACCTTTTACAATTCTTCATTTAACCAATCACCACCCACCAACATGTATATAACCACGATCCCTGGCCCACAATAAACGGATGATTCTGAAGAGTTGTAACACTGTGTTGTCTCTGTGTTGTAACACTGCATCATCTCTGTGCTGCTCGCCCTGTCTCTCACTCCTTCCCTCAGGAAAGCTGTTCGACTGTCCTGCGGGTTGGGACATCCTCTGGGGATTTGGGGCATGCATGCATATGTGCCTGGCACATCTCTCAAGTCATCAGGTCCAGGACTCGAAGCACACAGTCAGCCTTGTGGGATCCAGTTACTTTTTTTTTTTTCCTCATTTAAAAAAATTTGTCCCCCACATTTTATTGCTTCACAGAATACATTAAACTAAAACTACAAAGCTAGAATCTACTTACAAGTGCACTGTAATTTTTTTCTGAAACATTTTAAATTAATTAACTTACATTCATTCCCTGAGCATTGTCACAGCATACACAATGTGATTTCCCAGTCACTTTACCACACCATCAGCTGGTCCCTCTCATTATGGTTTTGATCTGCATTTCCCTAATGATTAATGATGCTCAGCATTTTTTTCATATGTTTACTGGCCATTTTATATCTTCTTTTGAAAACTGTTTATTCAGGTCATTTATGCCGCCCCCCCCCGCCTTTTTCTTTAGTTGCTAGAGAGTACATGTGTTTGCCAGAGAAAGAGACAAAGAGAGAAAGGGAGAAGGAGAAAGCACCCCTAACGGGAGTGGTCCTACCAAAATTCTCCATTTCTCCATCCTGTTGTGATTTTGGGCACACATGCACATATGTCATCCACGAGGTTTTCAAGCCCCTGGGCTGGAATTCAAACTGTGGTTGGCCATATGGAATCTGGTTCCCTTAGTCACTAGGCCATGGGGCTGGCCCATTTATCCATTTTTATTTAATTAATTTTTAATTGCCAGAGGGTGTGTATACATGAGAGAGGAGAGATAGAGAGACAGAGAGAAAGAGAGGAAGAGAGAGAGAGGAGAGAGAAAACCTCCTAATGAGACATGGTCATGCCAAAATCCTTTATACCACCATTTCTCCATCACATCAGGATTTGGGGCACATGCACACACATGACCAGCATGTTTTTCAAATTGCCAAGGCCAGGGATCAGCAACAGCTATGTCGCTGGACTCCCATGTAGTCGACCATGGTTTGAGTCCCAGACCCGGTGGCTTAAACTCATGCCAGGTGCATGTGCGTGCATGCCCAAGATCCTGAGAGGAGAATGGAGGAGAAGGGATTGCGGCATGGCCATCCCCTCTGGCAGTGATTTCTTGCTTTCTGTCTCTCTGTCTCTCTCTGTCTTTCTAGCGTGCACATGCACCCTATAGCAAAAACCTCTCAAATTGACAAGGCCAGGAGTCAAGCTGTAGTAGGCTATGTGGAATCCAGTTCTTTATGCACAGTGCCTAAAGGTTTTATCATAGGATCAGCCCAGCCCATTTTTACTTTTGTTCTGCTGAGTTGTTTGAGTTCATTGAGTATTCTATAACCAGGTCCCCTTCTAAGCATTCTGTCATCAAGGTCTATAGTCATATAATAAGCAGTCTGCTGGAAACTGTATACCACACAGTCCAATCACCTGGTATGGGATAGATCACAGAAATTCCTTCCTAAATGACATATTTTGTAGTAAGTGTGTCCTGAAAAGCAAGTGTCAAAAGACTGGCATGTAGAGTGTTACTCAGTCATCAACTGTCAGTTCAGTTCATCTTCATATGGGACAACCAAAATATATCCCAGAATGATGAAAGTTTGTAGGCTTCTGTTTGACCTTGTCAGATTCCAAAAGTAGGGGAGGTCTTAGCAGACATATGGCTTCACTTTTCAGGTATCTGGTATAATTATGTCAAGAGACAATATTATACTCTTGCTCTGGTGGAAATCCAGCACCTTAATCACCATGTCACCTGCTGGCCTCCCAGTGGACTATTTTTACCACTAAGTAATACAACTGCATTTACTGTCAACTTTAATTCTGTTGGATGGGGTGAAGTAGGTTTGAGGAATTTGGGAACAATTGAGAAAAATGAAATGACCATGAGGTGGCAGTAGTGCACACGAAATTTATTGGTGATGCACTGACAAGTGTGCATGTAGCAGAGGTTCCTCACAGCAGGAGTGTGTCCAGAGTTACAGGATAACTACTCAGAAGGGGAAGAATGCAAGGGAACTCTTGGAGGAGGAGGCCAGAGAGCAGATTTATACATCTGGATTATGTTTCTCAGCAGCATAGTGTGCAGACTCTGATCCGAGAACTTACACGGGAAGCAGAGCCTTGGGGTCTTATGTCCCAGGGCTTATCTATTGCCAACGGATGTGTGTGTGTGGGGGGGGGAATGAGGTTTTTGTTGTATGCAAAGCAGGAAGGCTCTAAGAGACTAAAAATCTGCTTCTTTGGGCTATTTTCAAAATAATTGGGCCCAGCCCTGGTGGTGCAGATGGTAGGGCACTGCTACATAATGCTGGGGCCATATGGGAGGTCCCAGGTTCTGATCACTGGTTAACCTGAATACACTTGATTGATGCTGGGAGGGTGGTGGAGAGATTATGGCATGATGAAATCCTGTTGAAGGTACCTGTCTCAATCTACCAGTCAGTCAATAAACAAACAAAACAAACACAGTTTAAAAAAACTGAATGTGGAGTGAACCTGAAGCCTAGTGGTAAGGGAGCTGGATCCCACATGGCCAACATGGTTCTAATCTTGGCCCTGAAGGCTTGAAGAACACACTGGGCACATGTGCGTGTATGTACAAAATTCCTACAGGATAGAGAAATGGGGGAGAAGGGGCTGCAGTGTGACCATGTCCCATTGAGGGGTGCTCTCTACCTTTCTTCCTTCTCTCTGTCTCCCTCTGGCAAGCACAAGCACCCTCCAGCAATTAAAAAATTCAAATGTGCAAATGCAGTCCCTGATTTTGTTGTTGCTTCTATTAGGGCATATGTGTTCGCTGGAGAGAGACAGAGAGATGGACAGAGGGGAAGTAAGAAATCACCCCCCCGGGGGAATAGCTACCCTGCAATCCCTTAGCCTCCATTCTACTCTTGGGATTTTGGGCACATACGTGCCCAGCATGTTTTCCAAGTTGTGGGATACGGGACTTTAACCTCATAGCCAGCTATGGGGGATACAGCCACCCTAACCACCACACCATTGAGCTGGCCCAACTTATGATGATTTGACTTATAACTTCCTTTACTTTATCATGGTGCAAAAGTAGTATGCATTCTGTAGAGACTGTACTTTGAGTACCCATATAATCACTGTTTTTCACTTTCAGTACAGTATTCAATAAATTTCATGAGGTATTCAACACTTTCTTATAAAACAGGCTTTGTGGCACCAGCTTATGGTGTGGTGGTTAAGACAGCCAGCTCCCACATGGCTGATTGCACAGTTCGAGCCCCAGACCCCATGGCTTGAAAAACATGCCAGGCGTGCATGCATGTGTGCCCAAAATCCTGAAAGGAGGGAGAAATGGAGAAATTGAGGAGTGCCCATAAGTAAGTTGGGCATTAGGGAACTTTTTAACAGATCTCAGCCTGCAGTAAAGAAATACTCTTGGGAGCTAATACATAAAGGCTATTTTTGACTCTTTTATGTAATAATCTATCCCCTGGCTCCAGATTGTTTTATAATCTTATTTATATGTAATTTCATAGTAATTGAGTTTGAAGCTAGTGGTAAAGCATCAGACTCAGAATCCTTTAAGGACACAAACTAGGATCTCAAAGCCCATTTACAGCCAGTCTGCCCATTTAGTTGGGGTAGTGGGAAGCCAGGAGAATAGATCAGAAAAGAAGGACTTGATTTTTTTTTATTTGTTTAATCAGTAGTGATATTATGGCCCTTTTGGTACATATCTCTGGCTATCTGTAACACTTGGTGTGTTATCTACCCTGACCAAATGTGCATGATTGCCCATTGCACCCCTCATATGCTCCGTTTGGTCTTGACCAAACCTGAGTCAGGTTTCTCTCTTTCCTACAGGCCCCTGAACTTTGCTTGTCCCAAGCCTGAGCAAACACACAAAAAGGTGGAGCATGCCCTTGTTCTTGGCTTCTCCTAGGAATTGACTGACTACTGGGGGACACTTTCCTGTCAGGTCCCACTGAACATTTCTCCTTGCTTGTCCAGCTCCCCAGCTGTTTATCTCTGCTTGCCTCCTCCTTACCCTACAAAAGGAAAGACAGTTTTTTTTTGAGAGATTTTCACTGTAGGGCGCGTGCGCTTGCCAGACAGACAGAGAGAGACATAGAGACAGAAAGCGAGAAATCACCCCCCAGGGGGGATGGTCACGCCGCAATCCCTTCTCCTCCATTCTCCTCTCGGGATCTTGGGCACGCACGTACACGCGCCCGGCGTGAGTTTTAAGCCACCGGGTCCGGGACACGAACCGTGGTTGACTACGTGGGAGTCCAGCGACATAGCCATTACGCTAACTGCTGGTTCCCAAAAGGAAAGACATTTTCTGTTTGATTTTGAGACCCTTGCAGATCTTACAGTCACAACATTCTCCCTATTGTAATTGTCTCCCTTTCCTTGTTTCAGCTGTCCTTTTTCTTCTCTTGAAATAATCATTTTAAATAAAAGTCTCTTCTGGCTAAATCCTGATTTGCTTTTATTTGAATGTTAACAGGCCATGACTCAGATGAAGTGCTAACTGTCCCTGGGACCCTGCTGTCTTCACCCAGTTACTCATGTCAACTTCCTGGACCTTTTGTGTTGTTTTCTGCATGGGAAAATTGGGATCCCCAGTGGTGAGTAATGCCTCCTTATATAATCCAGTGTTTTGGATATTTGTTGTAACGTGGTACGGAGATCCTTTTATTCTTTCTGGAAGAGAGACTACTCATTTCGTGAGGACTCTTCATTTATATATGTTTTTCTTGACAACACTAAACTGAGGATTGTACATAAGTTTCCTTGGACCCCAGTTCCTGGAAATTGTGTATGAGGGTTCACATGGCTCTCCATCCTTGAAATTGTGTGTAGGAGTTCTCCATTCTCTCTGCTCTGGAGAGTGTACGAAACCTTCCCTCAGGTCTCCAGTTTTGGCTTAACTATCTCTTAATCCCACAGGAAACTTACTCTGCCAGGTAAGTCTTCCTTTTTCTCCTTCCCTGTTTACTATATGCTTTGCCATCACAACACTGACGTATATTTGTAAGTAGCAAAAAATGACCAAAAGCAATTTGGAACTTCAGTGGCCTATTCAGAAAACTTGAGATATCCTCAAACCAGCTCATATAAACCTCTCCTTTCCCATCACCTCAGGTCTTCCTTCATTCTTCCTCTTCTTATTACCTTCAATTTTCCCTTCGACTCTCTTGAATCCGTTGATATGCCCCCTTCGAGACCCTCATCAACATCCTTTTTCCTTCTGTTCACCTCTGCCAGACGTTTTCTTCTCACTCCAGCCCCTCAGTTCCCTATGGTCATTAGCACTTTAGTTCCTCTGCCACCACTAGGGGACTCTTGAGGGACTCAGAAACCCCCAAAATGACTACCAGAGGCTTAAGCTAACTGGAAACAGACTAGATATTTTATCCACTTAGATGGTCTTTGAAGATATCCAAATGGCTGGGTGGTGTCTTTTTGGTCCCTTATCAAATATTTAGTCCATAGTTTCTGTAAGTGTACACATTAGGTAGAAAAAAGCATAAGAATTTCCTCCACAGATATTATTGGGAAGCTTAAGCCCTCATATTGAACAGGTAATTTCAACTTATTCCATCTGGTTCTATCATTATCTATCTATTTAAATTTGCTAGAGGGCACTTGCACTTGCCAAAGAGAGACAGAGAGAGTGAGAGGGAAAAATCACCCCACCTCCAACAAGGTGTGGTCACATCACAATCCTTTCTCCTCCACTCTTTCATCTTGTGAGGATTTGGGGCATGCACATGCACATGCCCAGCACATTTTTTAAGCCTCCAAGGCTGGGATTAGAACTGTGGTTGGTCATGTGGTATCTGGCTCCTTTAACCACTGGGCCATGGGCCAGCCCTCAACTTGTCTCATCTGCCAGAAACACAATTCTGAAAAAATAAATACAAAAGTGGAACAAAGAGCCAATTCTGTCATATAAATGAATGAGTTTTTTGGGAAAGAATTATTTTTAATATTTATTATTATTATTTGTTGCTTAGTTTTTATTTCATAATTATAAATTTAACCTTGCAATTCAGCTAGATTTGGAGGGGAGTAAGGAAAATATAGAACCTGAAGAATTGCAGCAAGAGCACAGGTTACAGGACATAGCAAGCAGATGGGGTGGAGGAGTGCTCTCCTGAGCTACACAAGGAATGATCTGGTGGTTAAGAGAAAACACAAGTCAAATTCATTAGGGTTGTCACCAATCTGCAATGGCGATCTTCTTGCTGGTCTTGCCATTCTTAGACCCAAAGTGCTCCATGGCTTTAACAATATTCATGCCCTCTTTCACCTTACCAAAGACCGCATACTTGCCATCCAACCACTCAGTCTTGGCAGTGCAGAAGAAAAACTGAGAAACAGTATTTGCCATGGACAAGATGCCAGGACTTGTATGTTTCAGGATGAAGTTCTCATTATCGAATTTCTTGTTGTAGCTGGACTTGCCATCAGTACCATTATGACATGTGAAGTCACCACCCTGATACATAAACCCTGCAATAATTATATGAAAGCAGGAACCCTTATAACCAAATCATTTCTCTCAGGTGTTCAAGGCACAAAAGTTTTCTGCTGTCTTTGGAACTTTGTAAGTAAACAGTTCAAAAGAGTCACAGCCCAAGGGCTTGCTGTTGACAGCAATGTTGAAGAACATGGTAGGGTTTACCATGGTTGAAGGTAAGAAACTTGGCTGGTGATATCTCCAAAGTGATATCTGCAAATAATATCTCTCTATCATTATTTTTTAATTATTTGACCAGAGAGAGATAGAGAGAGAGGGGGAGAGTGAAAAAGCAATACCCAGGTTCAAGACTTGAACCATGGCTGGCCACGTGAGAGTCCAGTGCCTTAACAACCACAATACCTGCTGGCACCTGCCAATGAGGCCCCCCCCCTTTTTGGAGAGATTTTTGCTATAGGGTGTGTGCGCTCTCCAGAGAGACAGAGACAGAAAACAAGAAATCACCCTCCAGGGAGGATGATCATGCTGCAGTCCCTTCTCCTCCATTCTCCTATTTGGATTTTGGGCTCACATGCACATGCACATGCACCTGATGTGAGTTCTACGCCGCCTGTGAACCATGGTCAACCACATGGGAGTCCAGTGCCTTAATCACTATGCCACCTACTGACCCCCTCTTTTTTTCTATTGCCAGAAGGTGCATATGTCTACAAGAGAGAGAGCAAGAGAGAGAGCAAGCACCTCCCACCCCAGTGGGGTATGGCCCACAATTCTTTTTTTCTCCATTTCTCTACCCTGTTGGGATTTGGGGCATGCACACACATGTGCCCAGCATATTTTACTTTATATGTATATATACACATGTGTGTGTGTTTGTGTGTATGTATATATTTTAAATTACAAATGATTTTTCCAGTGTATGTTTTCAAGTTGCCAGGGCAGGATTTGAACCATGATTGGCCATGTGGGATCCAGTTCCCTTAATCACCAGGCTATGGGATTTGCTTCGAAGCAGTGAGTTTTTTTTGTGTCTTTGTTTTTGTTTTTAGAGGTTTTCGCTATAGGGCGCGTGCGCTCGCCAGAGAGAGAGAGACATAGAGACAGAAAGTGAGAAATCACCCCCAGGGGGGATGGCCATGCCGCAATCCCTTCTCCTCCATTCTCCTCTCGGGATCTTGGGCACGCACGCACACGCGCTCGGCGTGAGTTTTAAGCCGCCAGGTCTGTGACACGAACCACGGTTGACTACGTGGGAGTCCAGTGACATAACCATTTCGCAAACTGCTGGTCCCGAAGCAGTGAGTTTTTAATTTATATTTCTTTCATTTGTTTGTTTTTTGAGTTTAAAGGTTTTATTTCTACAAATCACTGCTGATAAACACTAAAGCTTTCACCTATAGAGACCATGTTCCAACTCAGGCCTGGGCACTGCTCAGTAACAACTGCTCCCAGGAAAAAGGGTGGCATGACAGGTAGGAACCTACAAAGTCCAAAGTTCAGGGTGGAGAAGGGTCCAGGCCTGAGAGCCTCAGCCAGAGCAACCTCGGCAGCCACAGTGTGTGCACTTGATGATACAGCCCACTTCCAGCTTGCTTTGGGGAACACAGCAAATGCAGTTTGTCTCAAAATTGGTGTCCCGGGAACCAGCAGTTAGCGTAATGGCTATGTTGCTGGACTCCCACGTAGTCGACCGCGGTTCGCGTCTCGGACCCGGTGGCTTAAATCTCACGCCGGGCACGTGTGCGTGTGTGCCCAGGATCCCGAGAGGAGAATGGAGGAGAAGGGATTGCGGCGTGACCATCCCCCCTGGGGGGTGATTTCTCGCTTTCTGTCTCTATGTCTCTCTCTGTCTGTCTGGCGAGCGCACACGCCCTATAGCAAAAACCTCTCCAAAAAAAAAAAAAAAAATTGGTGTCCCGTGTCTGAATGCACCGCAGGCAGCACAGGTTTTCATAGCCTTGCCTTTTCCATTTTGCAATCAGGTTTTGTCTGCATAGCTTTCTTTGATACAGTATTCATATCATTCTCTGCTTATTGCTTTCCACTTGTAAAAGAGGTCAAAGATAATAGTGGGTTTTCTGGTGATGGATCCTGAAGATGGGCCACAGAGATTCCACTTTCCTTCATGAGGTGCTGTTTCAGTTTCTCTCATCTTTTGATCTAATTCATCCAGTCTTGGTTCAATCAACTCCCAGACATCTGGGAGAGATTTCTGGCTTCTTTTGACTTTAGGTATTTCCCTCCCA